>NC_056744.1:1819978326-1820278326 GCF_019279795.1 Protopterus annectens
TGACCAGGTGTTTCTTTTTGGTTCCATGCTGAATTGAGTGATGAAGTTATATGCTAATTTATTTTTGCACATCTTGCATCTGGCTCATTATTTTCGACTGCTGGCATCACTTGCATTTCATTTCATAATAACATTGTTACCAGTTGATTGCTACAGTGTATCTGAATAATTATTCAAGCTGATGTGAAAGCCACTATTTAAGAACAGCTGTAAAGTGTGTTTCTGGGTCAAATTATGGGACAGTTTTGAGACTTGTTACTTTATAGTAACACCTGAACTTATTTTGTCCAGAATATGTTTCTGTTGTATGAACATGACTATTGGGGTGACACAAAATCTTTAACGGGCATTCACAAAAAGTGTATACAATTGTACATGGCAAGGATATGACAGAAATCACATACCAGAGCTGTACACGATTCACAAAACCCTTGCAAATGTAGATTAAGTCCCAAGGAAACGTCATGCACATGGGACAATCCAGATACTAAGTAGCTATGCAAATGAGGCCAGGTGGCATTAGTTCCAGTTCATAAAGGTCAAAAATAAGGTATACATATTTCCACAACAGAGAGAAATATGGGACTAAAAATGCATAACCAACACCATCGCTACTTACTTTGTGGTGTTTAACATAAATGGATAATATATAGTGCCAAAATTTTGTGTATTGGACCAGAGTACAGTACACGTGTACAAGATACCCAATCTTTGTCTCACCCACAGCACAGTGGCAACACAAATCCCCCCCAATGGGAAGTAAAATTGGACCAGATTCCTTACTTTGAATAAATATAAAGCAAATATGGAATATAGTCAACAGCAATGAGTGAGAAATGCCTGTGAATTGCTCCTGGCAAAAACTGCAACTCAGTGAGTAGAAAGTCACACTACCATCACTTGACTCCATGAGATTTATATTTGGAATGCACACAGCAATTTCCATACACACATCACTATGTGTGCTATAGACCATTGTTACGGTTACACATCCTTGGTAAAGTACACAGAAAATGACTGGACTGACATCCAGCAGGATTTAATCACAAAAAAAAAATATTCAAATTAAGGTGAGCACTTTCATCCACACTGTGGACTTCTTCAGAACTAAATTTTCAGTGTAGGGGCACAACAGGTGCAGAAGGCTGTGGGGTCTCTTCCCACACCATGGAGAATGATTGCTTACACTGCCATGCCGAATAAGGGGGTGCTACATTCCTGAGTGTGTCATTCTTTGGATGAGACATTAAATCAAGGCCCCATCTGCCTGAGATGCTGTTAGCTCAGGTAGATGTAAAAGATCCCATGGCACCCATCCAAAACAATAGGGTAAGTTTTCCAGTGCCCTGGCTAAATTTTCCCTTGTAATATAAATGCCACCTCTGGTCTCCCCTGAAAAGAGGCCATTAGTCTAGTGGGACTAACCCAGTCAACAGAGGATAAATAGAAAAATAAAATATAAATAAATAACTAAATAAAAAAATTAAACTCATTAACTTGTGGAATAAAATCAGTCTTGCAATCAAGTGATCCCCATAATGTGAAACAACATTGTACCATCCATAAAAAAAAAGATAAAGACATATAATATACACAGCACAATGCAAAGTTAATCAAATATGTAATATTTTCATTGCTATATTAATAAAACAAATTGCATTACTTCATTGCTTATCCTTGGTAAAGTACACTGGTGTCTGTGTGTATGTAGCATGGTTGTGTGCTGTAATTCCTCAAACAGATACCAAGGAGATCCATGTCTCCACTGTACTAATTCCCTCCTTCATAATGTCTGATATGTATTGTCCTTTGCCATTCACACACAAACACGTTGCACATCACTGCAGTACACACAAACACGTTACACACACACACGCCATTACACCTAGCATTTTGTATTCCCTGTAATCAAAAAAGCCTTTTCAGTAATACAAAAATGTATCCCATCAAGGAGAGTTCTCAGTTTCTGCCTAATTTACAGAATAGAAAATATAGAACTACACAACCATAATGGGGAGCCGTGGCATAGTATACACATATACTACAATTGCCTAGTATAGCTGTTGTGAAAAGGTTACTGCGTACTTATAAATGGGTCCTCACTTAATGTCAGAATAAGGATTACAGCCCACTCGAACAGATGGGGTATGAAGAACGTAATGGAGATATGTGAAGGCTGCACTGTAGGACACTGTAGCTGTGCAGTAAGCTGTGTTTGCTGTGTAGTTTGTCAAACAGTACAATTTAAGATCAAACATGGTTTGTTTTCTTTTCTACTACTGTATCTGTACCTACATCTTAAAAAGGTGTTAAAAAGGTGGGACTATGCACAGATTCCCCTTTTGAATCCAACTACGATTTGGACAGTGTAGGAGACAAAATGTACAAAACACACTTATGGGACTGTACACCATGTTTGTGGACCTGCTTGTCACTGTTTGTACTTAGAATTGTGTAAGGAAAGAGGCCGGAAAGCACATTTTCAGCAACCTTTTTGAAAGACCTGATGTTGTTTATCTGATGTAAGTGGATTTTCTTTTTTTTTCTCTCTCTGTCTCTTTTTTCTTTGCCCAATAATCCTGAACCTTTTTTTACTGGTCATGGTAACTGGACAGATTGCTCAACTAGATTCACTGGGCAGTTCCTTACACACCTTGTTCTGTGTTTGAATCCAAACATTCAGTGGTCAGTAAACAGCAGCATCCTGAAGCAATTCTGTGTTTTTTTTTTTTTGTTTATTAGTTTACTGTTTATTGTTTTATATGTTGTTGTACAATTCATTTACAGTAGTTGACATTCTCAGCAAGCTTTATGCAATTAACACTACTGAATCCTTTTGTGAATTAATTATACTTCATTTCTTACTGTGCTGTTTGTAAGATAGTAGGATAAAACACTCAAGTACATTGAACATAAGCTTGAATAGTTTGTTGAATTAAGTGTGCTTCACATCTGAGGTGGTCTCATATTTGTACAGATTGCAGATATCCAGTCTGAGTTGCAGTAGTTATCCTGAAGCCAGTCTTTTTGCCCTGCTTCCATTCCGTACTATATACAGGTACCCTCCCCTTCTCCTTCAATATTCCTTTGATTGTACTGTTGTTATGTAGTTACCTTTTTATCTTGACTATAACCAAAGTCTGTTTGATTTATCAGCTGAGTAGGCTTTCACTGGGAATATATTTAAATATGTTGTATTCCACTCCAATGTTACTGTTTCACATCAAAATCCCATCACTGCCTGTTATTTTCTGTTAAAGACCACTGTACTGCCTCATTTGTTTTCCACCCCTTTAATATAGAATGTTTTATTTTAAACAGAAAGTTCCTTGCTTAGCTGTATTGCAATCTAAGACTAAAATAAATAACATGCAGAAATCCTTTAGAATCTGTTTTATGCAGTACTGGCTGACAGAATTGAACATTTTATGTGTATTTTATGATTCACACCTTGGCTTACCTCCAGCTCTCTTAGTACAATGAATCTTTGCTCCACAGCTAAATTGGGTTGTTCTGCCAAAACATACACAGTGAAAAAAACATAGTACTTTATTCCAAAATGCAATTCAGAAATATCCCCTTTTGCTGTTACAAGACCTGCACGGAGAGGGAGGTGTGTGTGTGTGTGTGTGTGTGTGTGTGTGTGTGTGTGTTTGTGTGTGTGTGTGTGTGTGTGTGTGTGTGTGTGTGTGTGTGTGTGTGTGTGTGTGAGCGTGTGCGTGTGCGTGTGTGTGTGTGTAAAACTGACAGAATAGCAAAATGAACCCAAATTCAATTTGGAAACACAGTTTAGAACTTTGGCAGTACATGTGCATAATTAATGCCTAGGTAAATTCCAATGTTTAATTTCATACTGAAGTTATATAAGAAAAAAAATAATAATAATGTTCCAGTTATTTTTAAACTAAATATAGTGCAGAAAGTAATAAATGATGTTCCTAAATATATAGATATGACTGTTCAGAACTTGTGGACTTCACATGGAAAGACTATATGAAATATATATGGCATTCAGGTGATAGTAAAGAATCTGTATATTTTCTGAAAATAATATATATTATTCTTATTCTTCTATTTTTTTTACTTCCATTATCCCATAACTAATTAGCCTTTCTTTCTCTGACATGGTTGTTCATTCCTCCCCATTCACAGCATGAGAATACACAAAAGATGGAGAGGTTACAGCTAACAACATGGCCGTGGCTGCACTACCTGTATACAAGAAACCTTTTTCATTGCAATATTGTAATTACTGGTTTTGTATCTGAGCAGTTATGGTTTCGCTGCACATTACAATGCTTAGGTGACATTTCCTGTCACAGCTGTATGGCTGTAATTAATGTCTTGGTCACTCCATGAAAAGCTAAAGTGTGCACTGCCCACGTACACTCAGCAGGTACTGGCACAGCCTACTTAACCCAGTACTGCTAAAAAACGTATGAACAATAATTAAATAGCACATGGATAAACATGTGTAACATCAGATATTCAGAGAGAGCTGCCTTTCCTCTATTCTGCAATATTCCGCACTTTGAGCATGTGTAAAATTAAACAATAAAATAAGGTGTGTGCATGAGAGGGGGACTGGATAATGACTGGGGCACATTGGAACCCAAGATGTATTCCATCTCTGCAAACACCACAGAAGTAATTAGCCCACCATGGCTACCCATTTTTGTGGACTGCTATGATGTGTGTTTGACAGCCATCTACCCCCCCCCCAGCTGATCACACCCGTCTGTTCCTTTTTACAGAGCAGGACCCAGTCATGGAGGGGGAGGCTATCACCTAGGCAACCAACAGGGACTTCCTGCTTTATTGGCCTTCGCCATTCTCCATCACAACTCACATGCAAGGGTCTGATATGACTTCTGTTGTGTAAGTGTGTGTGTGTGTATGTGTGTGTGTGAGTGCTTTGTGTGCTTATGAGCCCTTGCCTGTATGGTGTGTATGTATTTGTGTGTGTTTTCATTTGTGCATGTGTATGTGTGTGTGTGTCTGTGTGTGTATGTGTGTGCATCAGCCCATGTGTGTGTGGTATGTATGTATTTGTGCATATGTGTGCTTGTGCTTCTGTGTGTCTCTGTGTGTGTATTTGTCCATGTATGTGTGTGTGTGTGTGTGTGTGTGTGTGTGTGTGTGTGTGTGTGTGTGTGTGTGTTTTGTGTGCTTATGAGCCTGTGTGTGTTTTGAGTGCTTATGAGCCCCTGTCTGTATGGTGTGTATGCATTTGTGGGTCTACCTGACAACGCCGAAAGCTGACAACGCCGACGATGAGAACACCGACACCAGAAGATCGAAAACTGAGATGACCGATGGATGAAAACCCCGACGCTTAGAACACCGACATGTGAAAAGGCTGTGTAAGTATGCAGTAGTGATGGACGTTAGGGTTAGGGTGCGAGTAAGGTAAGTGTGCGATATTGACGGACTCTAGGGATAGGGGTGGGTTAAGTGAGTTAGGGTTAGGGCGCAGGTTAGGTGAGTGTGCGATAGTGACAGTCTTTAGGGTTAGGGGTGGGTTAAGTGAGTTAGGGTTAGGGTTAGGGCACGGGTTAGGTGAGTGTGCGATAGTGACAGTCTTTAGGGTTAGGGGCGGGTTAAGTGAGTTAGGGTTAGGGCGCGGGTTAGGTGAGTGTGCGATAGTGACGGACCTTAGGGTTAGGATTTGGGTTAAGGTTATAGATAGTTGTGTATGTAAGGTTTCGTGTGGGTTTGTAAGGATTTTGGTGTGCTTGTGTTGTGTGTGTGCTTTTTGGACAGGGGATTTGTTTTGTTTGTTGATTGTCGGGATTGTGGTGTGTCGGGCATGTGAGGTTTCGTGTTTGTGAACTTTCGGTTATGTGTTGTCAGTGATTTCGTTGTCGGTGTTGTAGTGCGTCGGTGTTGTCAGGTAGACCCGCATTTGTGTATGTGTGTGTGTGTGTGTGTGTGTGTTCATTTGTGCATGAGTCCATGTTTGGGTGCGGGTGTGGTGTGTATCTATTTGCACGTGTGTGTGTGTGTGTGTGTGTGAGTGCTTTGTGTGCTTATGAGCCCGTGCCTGTATGGTGTGTATGTATTTGTGTGTGTGTTCATTTGTGCGCGTCTGTGTGTGTATGTGTGTGCATGAGCCCATGTGTGTGTGGTTTGTATTTGTGCATATGTGCGCTTGTGTGTGTGTATTTTGTGTGCTTAAGAACCTGTGTGTGCTTATGAGTGTGTGTGTGTGTGTGTGTGTGTGTGTGTGTGTGTGCGTGCGTGCGTGCGCGCGCGTGCGTGCGTGCGTGCGTGTGTGTGTGTGTGTGTGTGTGTGTGTGTGTGTGTCCTCATGCATATTCATGTACTTGAAAGCACACGTGAACAGATTCCTGCAGACACACGGTGAAATTAGCACATAAATGCAGCTCAGCAGAGCCAGGCGCTAATATCCAGTCACTGTGTTGCAGGCCATAGATTTCCTCTCCAATAGGTATTGGCAATGCAAGGGACTGTATTACCTGCCTTACTCCCAAGATGGGTGAACCAGTTTAGACAAACCCACCCTCCCTCTCTGATCCTCTCCAATGTCTGGGTCACTCATCATTCTCTGCTCATTAAGGCTTTGTCACCCTGTGCCTTAGTACTGACCACTATAAATAATGTTTGTGCTTGTTATAACAGAATTAATTTGGGCTGTACTGGGTCAGATGATGACCACTATAAATAATGTTTGTGCTTGTTATAACATAATTAATTTGGGCTGTACTGGGTCAGATGATGACCACTATAAATAATGTTTGTGCTTGTTATAACATAATTAATTTGGGCTGTACTGGGTCAGATGATGACCACTATAAATAATGTTTGTGCTTGTTATAACAGAATTAATTTGGGCTGTACTGGGTCAGATGATGACCACTATAAATAATGTTTGTGCTTGTTATAACAGAATTAATTTGGGCTGTACTGGGTCAGATGATGACCACTATAAATAATGTTTGTGCTTGTTATAACATAATTAATTTGGGCTGTACTGGGTCAGATGATGACCACTATAAATAATGTTTGTGCTTGTTATAACATAATTAATTTGGGCTGTACTGGGTCAGATGATGACCACTATAAATAATGTTTGTGCTTGTTATAACATAATTAATTTGGGCTGTACTGGGTCAGATGATGACCACTATAAATAATGTTTGTGCTTGTTATAACAGAATTAATTTGGGCTGTACTGGGTCAGATGATGACCACTATAAATAATGTTTGTGCTTGTTATAACATAATTAATTTGGGCTGTACTGGGTCAGATGAAAGCTTCTGCTGCTCAGTACCTACTTCTTTCACCACTTTGAAAACATCAGCACATTATTCTGCATTTAAAAGGAGTCAGTCCCTACCCTTAACATGGAAGGTGCTTTTCCTTTCTCGTTTAATAAATTCACAGGTTTCTTACCTGTTGTTACTGCAGTGTTTGAAAGGGCTAGCATTATGCTTGACAGGTGGTGTATCTGATTTTAAAGTCTGCTGCAAGCTGTTGCCTGAAAGGCTATAAAATGACTTGCAGCAACCAGAAGTAGAACAGATGTGAAAGTAACATCCTTACGTCTAACTTTGTGAGGGGCTACATGATGCCTGAAGGTTTAGATATACGCTGCTGATGAAATGTAACTTGAAGTGCACCAACTTATTAGGTTACATCAATTCTATAGTTTTGACAGTGTTATGCATTATTTTAATAGGACAGCGTGAGCTATGTTGTCCCCATAAGTGTTGTCACAGTTTCCAGGTGTTTCTTTTTTCCCTGTCACTGTCCTAGTTTTTATTTAATACAGCCCTTCACATGGTGAGTGTTGGGGGGCTTATGTCTTTGTGAAACACACTGATTTTGTGTTTTTGCAGGGAGCTTGAGTCATACAGTTAGGATCAAGCAGTTGATTTGCTGGAGTGTTGGGAGTCAGAGCTTTGTGGGGTCATCTGATGACAGAATTGGTTTGTATCCAGAATCATCTATATGGTGTCCTGGATACAGCAGTGAATATATGTGGATGTGATAAAACATTGGGCTACTCACAAACCACTGCTGATTTGCACTATGGAATGCCTGATAATGTCCAGTGTACTTGCGGCTAGTGGGATATAAGGATGCCGATATCCATGTCGGTCAATCTGTAATATAAAAGTGCCCAAAGACAATTGGGTGTTCTTCAGTACTGCTAATGTGTTTTACAGGACAATATTAAACTTAGGCATACAGGGTGAATCCTGGCCTGAATGTTTGCAGCATTACATGAGGGGAACATAACCTCAAGCAATGAGTTTTATTACTTTTGTTGTAACAGTTTTGATTTGGTTGTGTTGTGTTAGAGTAACATACCGTCAGGCAATGAGTTTTATTACTTTTGTTGTAACAGTTTTGATTTGGTTGTGTTGTGTTAGAGTAACATACTGTCAGGCAATGAGTTTTATTACTTTCGTTGTAACAGTTTTGATTTGGTTGTGTTGTGTTAGAGTAACATACCATCAGGCAATGAGTTTTATTACTTTTGTTGTAACAGTTTTGATTTGGTTGTGCTGTGTTAGAGTAACATACCGTCAGGCAATGAGTTTTATTACTTTTGTTGTAACAGTTTTGATTTGGTTGTGTTGTGTTAGAGTAACATACCGTCAGGCAATGAGTTTTATTACTTTTGTTGTAACAGTTTTGATTTGGTTGTGTTGTGTTAGAGTAACATACCGTCAGACAATGAGTTTTATTACTTTTGTTGTAACAGTTTTGATTTGGTCGTGTTATGTGAGAGTAACATAGCCTCTGGCAATGAGTTTTGTTACTGTTGCTGTAGCAGTTTAGACTTGGTCATGTTATGTTAGAGTAACATAGCCTCAGGCAATGAGTTTTATTACTTTTGTTGTAACAGTTTTGATTTGTTCATGTTATGTTAGAGTAACATAGCCTCTGGCAATGAGTTTTGTTACTTTTGTTGTAACAGTTTTGATTTGGTTGTGTTGTGTTATTAGAGTAACTTAGCATCAGACAATGAGTTGTATTGCTTTTGTTGTAACCGTTTTGATTTGGTCATGGTATGTTAGAGTAACATAGCCTCAGGCAATACGTTTTGATATTTTTGTTAACAGTTTTGATTTGGTTGTGTTATGTTTCTGGGTGGTAATAAGCGATGCTTATTTTTAATGCTTTAACACATGCTTCAGGTTGTGGTAGTCAATTTTCTGTGTTTCAGTCAATGAATGCAAACCCATCTAACTTTATAAATAAAGCATATGAAGCAGACAAAACCAAGGTGAGTAGGCAGCAGTTTTCTCTTTTCCTTTGAATTCTTGCAGTCTCTCCAGCTCCTCTCTGTCTTTTCCTTATTGTGCCTCCAACTTCTCCTTATTCTCACTGCAACTGCCTCTTCTCTTCCCTCACTGTCACCCCTCTCCTCTCTTCATGCCTCCCTGTCTCCCTTTTCCTCTTTCTCTCTTCCAGGCACTTTTTCTGCCCTCTCTTTATGTCCCTCATTTTTATTCTCTCCTTTTGTTCCCAGTTTCTTCCTGTCCCTCCATCCTGAAACATTCGTTCACCTTCTACCCTTTCCTCTACTTCTCTCAGGCTTCTCCTGCCTCCTTTTCATGTAGTTCTTCTAAAGCCACACAATTCGTTCTGTCATCTGTATTCCTCCTTTCCTGTCTCTGCCAATCTTTCTCCCTTTGCCTCCTTCGTTATCTGTCACTCAGCCGCTGTTCCTCCATGTTACTTTCCTTCTTTTATATTTCCATCCGCACTCTCTCCATATCCATCTCTCTTCCTCATTTCTTCATTTTCTCTTTTATCCTCTTTCCTTCTCTCATCTTCCTTCATCCCGTTTCCTCTCCATCCCTTCCTCATAGTCCTTAGCTACCTCTTTACTCTCGCTTCTTACCTTGCCCGTCTCTCTTGCTCTATTTGAATTCTCTCTTTCTTTAAGCCTTCTTGCGTGGTCCTGCACTTGCCATCAGTGTGTATGAAATGCATTTGCTTCACAGCAGAAGGACACAATACGCCTACTGAGTCTGTCCTTTAAGTGTGTTTTCACTCTAGCCTGCCTTCGCCTTACCCAAATCGTTTTCATTGCCTCTGTAGATTCCATTCCCATCATCCATTCTACTAGTTCATTCCATGGTTGCACAAGTTCCTCTGTGGACAAGTACTTTCAGGGATTTGGGGAGCAGTTACTCCCAACAATCCACTGCCTGTGTTCCATCCTTCCCCTCTGTCCTTCCTATTTAGGGTCACCCATTAATATCTCCCTGATATAATCTTGTACACCAACGTCATGTCCCCATCTCTCTTAATGTCTTAATGTCAAGACAGAACAGCTGCAGTTCTTATAGTCTCTGGTCATGCCACTCCCTTCATTCCACGGATCCTTCTGGTGGCTTTCAGATGGATTTCTTAAAGCAGTCTGATCCTTGCATGGCCTCATGAACTATCCACATTACTCAACATGTCTGAGCAGGGGTGCTGCAGAGTGGAAGTGGTTTGTTTTTCTTTCTTTTTGAGTCTAATTCTCTCCCTGAGAATACATTTCATCATTTTGTGTGCTGCTGCTATTACCCTTTCAATCTGGACCTGGTGATCCAATACAGATGTTGGCAATGCGTGCAGATCTTTTCCCTGTTCTGTTGCCATCAGTTCCATTACGCAGGTAATACTTCAGACTAAGGTTGTTGTGGTCCAAATACAATACTATCAACTTCTTTTCCCTTAACTTTAAACTCAACCTTTCTGCCCAAAATTCTTTGCTGGATTCTTTCCTCCCATCTGTCATTGCTCCATTTATCTTTTTTCATCAACAAAAAGGTTGGTTGAGTTCTCTGTCCCATAAATGTATCTGAGACAAACTACTGGATTCAGGACAGATTCCCTATCATCATCATCATCATCATCATCTTCTTCTTTCGGCTGTTCCTGTTAGGGGTCACCACAGCAGATCACCTGTTTCCATTTCTTCCTGTCCTCTGCATCTTGCTCTGTCACACCAACCACCTGCATATCCTCTCTCACCACATCCATAAACCTTATCTTAGGCCTTCCTCTTTTCCTGTTACCTGGTAACTTCATCCTTAGCATCTTTTTCCCAATATACTCAGTATCCCTCCTCAGCACATGTCCAAACCAACGTAATCGTGCCTCTCTGGCTTTGTCTCCAAACCTTCCAACCTGGGCTGACCCTCTAATATACTTATTCCTAATCCTGTCCACCCTCAGCACACCCAGTGCAAATCTTAACATCTTTAATTCTGCCACATCTAGCTGAAACTCCTACCTTTTTGTCAATGCCACTGTCTCCAACCCATATAACATAGCTGGTCTCACTACCCTCTTGTAGACCTTCCCTTTCACTCTTACAGGCACTCATCTGTCACAAATCACTCCTGACACTTCTCCACCCACTCCATCCTGCCTGTACTCTCTTCTTCACCTCTCTTCCACACTCACCGTTACTCTGAACTATTGACCCCAAGTATTTAAACTCATCCACCTTCACCACCTCTACTCCCTGCATCCTCACTATTCCTCTATCCTCCCTCTCATTCACACACATATATTCTGTCTTAGTCCTGCTGACCTTCATTTCTCTTCTCTCTAGAGCATATCTCCACCTCTCCAGGGTCTCCTCAACCTGTTCCCTACTCTCACTACAGATCACAATGTCATCTGCAAACATCATAATCCACGGGGACTCCTGTCTGATCTCGTCTGTCAACCTGTCCATCACCATTGCAAATAAGAAAGGGCTCAGAGCTGATCCTTGATGTAACCCCACCTCCACCTTAAACACATCCGTCACTCCCACTGCAGACCTCACCGCTGTCACACTACCCTCGTACATATCCTGTACCACTCTTACATACTTCTCTGACACTCCTGACATCCTCATACAATACCACAACTCCTCTCTAGGCACCCTGTCATATGCTTTCTCTAAGTCTACAAAAACACAATGCAACTCCTTCTGACATTCTCTGAACTTCTCCATCAACACTCTCAGAGCAAACATTGCATCTCTAGTGCTCTTTCCTGGCATGAAACCATACTGCTGATCACTAATCATCACATCCCTTCTTAACCTAGCTTCCACTACTCTTTCCCATAACTTCATGCTGTGGCTGATCAATGTAATCCCTCTGTAGTTACTACAGCTCTGCACATCACCCTTATTCTTAAAAATCGGTACCAAAACACTTTTTCTCCATTCCTCAGGCATCCTCTCACTTTCCAAGATTTAATTAAACAATCTGGTTAAAAACTCCACTGCCATTTCACCTAAACACCTCCATGCTTCCACAAGTATGTCACCTGGGCCAACAGCCTTTCCATTCTTCATTCTCTTCATAGCTATCCTTACTTCCTCCTTGCTAATCCATTGTACTTCATGATTCACTATCCCTACATCATCCAACCTTCTCTCCCTCTCATTCTCTTCATTCATCAACCCCTCAAAGTACTCTTTCCATCTCCTCAACACACTCTCCTCACTTGTGAGTACGTTTCCCTCATTATCCTTTATCACCTTTACCTGCTGGACATCTTTCCTAGCTCTGTCCCTCTGTTTAGCCAATCGGTACAGGTCCTTTTCTCCCTCCTTAGTGTCCAACCTTTCATACAACTCTTCATATGCCTTATCCTTAGCCTTCGCCACATCTCTCTTTGCCATGCACATCATCTCCTTATACTCCTGTCTACTTTCTTCATCTCTCTGACAATCCCACTTCTTCTTTGCCAACATCTTTGTCTGTATACTCTTCTGTACTTCCTCACTCCACCACCATGTCTCCTTGTCATCCTTTCTCTGTCCAGATATAATACCAAGCACCTTTCTAGCCATCTCCCTTACTAGCCATGCTGTAGTTACCCAGCTATTTGGTAACTCTTCACTCTCCACCCAGTGCCTGTCTTTACTCATCCCTGAACTCCACCTCACAATTACCCTTTTTCAATTCCCACCATTTGATCCTTGGTGCTACCCTCACACTCCTTCTCCTCTTCTTGATCACCAACATCATCCTACAAACCACCATTCTATGCTGCCTAACTACACTTTCTCCGTTCACCACTTTACAGTCCCCAATCCCCTTCAAACTGGCCCGCCTACATAAGATATAATCAGATTCCCTATAATTTTCTCTAATTCCTGACATTATCCCTCTTCATCAAAACCCTCTCTGTCCTATCATCCTGACATTATCCCTCTCATCCTGACCCTCTCTGTCCAATTATCCTGACAATATCCCTCTCATCCTAACCCTCCCTGTTCTATCATCCTGACATTACCCATCCTCATCCTAACCCTCTCTGTCCTATCATCGTGATATTATCCCTCTTATCCTGACCCCCCCAGTCCTATCGTCCTGATGTTATCCCTCTCATCCTGACCCCCTCTGTCCTATTGTCCTGATATTATCCCTCTCATCCTGACCCTCTCTGTCCTATCGTCCTGACGTTATCCCTCTCATCCTGACCCTCTCTGTCCTATCATCCTGATATTATCCCACTCATCCTGACCCTCTCTGTCCTATCGTCCTGACGTTATCCCTCTCATCCTGACCCTCTCTGTCCTATCACCCTGACGTTATCCCTCTCATCCTAACCCTCTCTGTCCTATCGCCCTGACGTTATCCCTCTCATCCTAACCCTCTCTGTCCTATCGCCCTGACGTTATCCCTCTCATCCTAACCCTGTCTGTCCTATTGCCCTGACGTTATCCCTCTCATCCTAACCCTCTCTGTCCTATTGCTCTGACATTATCCCTCCTCATCCTAACCCTCTCTATCCTATCGTCCTGACATTATCCCTCCTCATCCTAACCCACTCTGTCCTATTGTCCTGACATTATCCCTCCTCATCCTAACCCTCTCTGTCCTATTGTCCTGACATTATCCCTCCTCATCCTAACCCTTTCTGTCCTATCGTCCTGACATTATCCCTCCTCATCCTAACCCTCTCTGTCCTGTTGCCCTGACGTTATCCCTCTCATCCTAACCCTCTCTGTCCTATCATCCTGACATTATCCCTCTCATCCTTACCCTCTCTGTCCTATTGTCCTGACATAATCCCTCTCATCCTAACCCTCTCTGTCCTATCATCCTGACATTATCCCTCTCATCTTAACCCTCTCTGTCCTATTGTCCTGACATAATCCCTCTCATCCTAACCCTCTCTGTCCTATCGTCCTGACATTATCCCTCTCATCCTAACCCTCTCTGTCCTATCGTCCTGACATTATCCCTCTCATCTTAACCCTCTCTGTCCTATTGTCCTGACATTATCTCTCTCATCCTAACCCTCTCTGTCCTATCATTCAGTCATGCCTTTTATCTAGTGCCTCATATCATGCCTCATAGCCATTTCCTCTGTCATAGTCCTACCTGAGCCTCTCCCATTTTCTATCAGGTTCCTTGTGTGGGACAGAGTCAAAGGCCTTGCTGAATGTCCTGAATATTGTTTAATGATACTTTTCTGTCATGTTCACCCATAATTCAAGTCATAAGACTGGATCATGTGATCATGTTCTACTGACATCTTCTTCTGGATATAAACCCATACTAGCTGTTGCCCTAGAGACTGTTTACAGCCTTCCCCTCAGGAATCTCTCCATGACTTTCCTTTCCACTGGTCATATGCTGACATACCTGTAGTTCCACAGATTCCATGCCCCCCCCCTTGTGTGTACAATGACACTACACTGTCATCCAGTCTTATGGCAGTACTTTAATAGACAGTGATCTGTTGAGGATGCCCTTTTGGGGTTCTGATAACATACTTTATAGATTCCTAAGGACACTGTGAGGCAGACCATCTGGTTCAGTTCCCCTGGAACCTTCTCTGTCTCTGTATCTGTACACTGGTCTTCCCATTCCTCCTGACTCCACCTGGTGTGCCTCACCCCCCCTTCCTTTTCTTTTCAAAGACTGAAGCAAAGTATCCATTCAGTGCCTTTGTTTTCCCAGTCTTTTGTGATCACCTTACCAACTTTGATATGACTATCCTGTTCTGGGCCTCCCTTCTTTATTTCTGTGATGTACATAAAAACATTCTTATTTCCCTTGTTGATCCCTTTCAGCTTGAGGCTTTGTTGTCCTCCCACTTGCCTGCTTGTAAGTATCTACTCCGTCATGCTGAGCATGAAGATGGTCCATCTGGATCAGTGCTCTACCCTAGTTAAAAAATAAATAAATAAAAGTAAATATTGGTGCTTCTAGGGGACAGCTTTTCAGGGCAAGAGTACTTTGCTGTGGGATTCACTGGGGAGTACCTGTGTGTTTGCAAAAATGGTCTTGTTACTCTGCCTGATTTTTGTAATACTTCACTGATTTTTCTTTATATTTTTGTCTGTTTCTCATAAAAGTTCTTTTTGGCCCCTTCAGACCTCAGCTTTACCAGTCCAGACTCCAGTACCTACGGTCCAAGCCTGGTCTACCAGGTACTGTGCAACCCCTTTGGACTTGCTCTATTTTTACTGGGGCCATTCATGGATCTTGAGGTTATCCTGGGGACTTAATTTTTATGTGCTTCTGTCCAGGGAGAGTTTTACATATGATCTACCCACTCCCTTTCCGCACCCTCCCCCCATGCTTGTTGATTACGTCTGAAGGCAACTCCCCACTTTGGACCACACCTACCCTCATAGGTTCATAGGTGTGTACTAGGCTAATGGCCCTGGAGCCTTTACAAGCCTAACCCATAGGATTACCCTGGCATAGTGCCACCCGACCTTAGTTCCCATTGCCTCTGTCGAGTAGAGCCACTGGAGTGATCCCTGGGGTGAATTTTCTATTTCCCATCCACTCATCAAGATTTGTGTTGAAGAGGCCAGTAAGGTTCTCTGTTTGACATGTATGGGAAGTCTATTCCATAGCATGGGCAGTCTTTGGGTTATGAACCAGTCCCTCCAGTACGTTCTGTTGATTGTGGTAATGAGGTTGAGGTCTGTGGAGCATGTGATGCGGTGAGATTTCTTTAAATGTAGCATTTCTAACAGAGCTGGGTCAGACATGCCTTTATAAGTCAAGCAGGGCTTGTCTCTAAGTACGCGATAGATATCAGACAGAGAATAGTTGGAGTTTTTGATTCTGTCCATACAGGACAAGTTATTAAGACCTAGAATCCTCTTTATGAGGTACTTTTGTTGCCTCTCCAGTTGTTGCAGGTGTCTAGGGAGGTACATGCCAAATGGGGCATTGTACTCTATAATTGGCCTAATGAGGGAAGAGGAGAGGGATGACCTCTTTCTTCCTGGATGCAAAACCTTCAGTAATGAGATGTGCCACATACAAGGACTATCTGACCACAGTGGCAATGTGGTGGTCAAAACAGAGGTTGCTGTCAACTTGTGTTCCCAGATCTCTTATAACACCTTCTGTGTTCAGTGGACTACCATCGGTGTGGTAATTCATTTCCCAAAGAGGATGATGACACATTTTTTGCCATTGAGCTTAAGGCCATGGTTCTGACACCAGTCGTCGGTCTCAGTGAGGCCTTTCTGTAGGATGTCAACATCACTTGGGGAGCTAATAACAGCTCACAACCTGCAATCATCTGCAAACTTTGCTAGCCAGAGTCCCTTCGTGTTGGCCTAAACTTTAGAGAAGTAGATACCAAACAGGACAGGACCCAGGACCAAACCCTGTGGGACTCCACTCGTGACTGGTCAGCAGTGTGATTTGGAGTCCGCTACTTTCATACTGTGGGTTCTATCTGTGAGCCAGTCTGCAACCCACCTAGTGATATAGGGGTTGATGCCTAGCTTAGTGAGTTTTTCTATGATTCCTGAGTGGGGAATGGTATCAAAAGCCTTCGCCAGATCAAAGTAGGCTGTATGAACCACCTTGACTTCATCTTCAGCTCTGGTGACTGACTCAAAGAAGTCGACCAAGTTGAGAAGGCATGATTTACCCTTCACAAAACCAAACTGTGTGGAATACAGAGTTTGGAGATTCCCTATATCCTTGTTTATTAGGTCCATGATGATGCGTTCCATAGCTTTGCATATCAGACTCATCAGGCTAATGGAGCGGTAGTTCCCAGGGTCTGTAATCGCTGCTCCTTTGTGGAGATGGATGACTGCAGCAGTGTGCCATTTGGTAGGGACAAAGCCTGAGGTGAGGCTGTGAATGAACATGCCACACAGGTGAGGTGCCAGGTTACTCTGTAGTTTATGTAGAATACAGCCAGAGATATTGTCAGGTCCCATAGAAGCTGTATTCTTGGCCTTGAGCAGTGCTGTTTTAACCTGTGCAGTAGTAATACTGGGTGCCTGGCAATCTACTGGTATTGTGATTGGTCCTTGGTCCTTTGGGGGGTAAAGTTGGCACTGAATCTGTTGGCCAGTATATTGGCAATATCTGTTGGCTCGGTATAGGAGGCACCATTGTGTAGTATCTCAGAGCAAATCTGGGTATCGCCGTGGAGATTCTTTACATAACTATAGAAGGCCTTGTGGTTGTCTTTATTATCTGCTGCAATTTTGTTTTCATAGTTAGCTGTAGAGGATTTGATGAAGGATCTCAACTTTTTGTTGAGGCTGATAAGTGAGTTTTTTCCAGACTTGGGACTTCACCTTATTCCACATTAGCTTCTTCCTTCTGTTGTAGAGTTGGTTTATGGCAGAGGACCACCAGATTGGCTTCCTTTTTTTTGAGGAGAGCATCTTGGTTCTACTGGGTATGGTGAGATCCATGCATTTGTGTACGTACTCGTACAGTGCAGTGGTGTATGATTCGGTGGTCATGTAACTATTCTCCATTTGCATGAGTGCCATGAAGTTAGCCACCTCTGTTTTTAGCAGCCCAAAGTTAGCTTTGGAGAAGTTTTTCATGGTGGTTTATCTTTGGGGGGTGGGGGGATGTGGATTTCCAAGGTGATTAGTTTGTGGTCAGATCTAACCAGGGAGGAGATGAGTACTGGTGTAGACCAATGGTCGCCCATGTTAGTAATGACCAGGTCAAGGATGTTCCTACCTCTAGTGGGGGTAAGAATGAGCTGGTCTAGGGCACTGGAATTAATGGATTCCAGGAAATGTTGGGCAAGTGTACTGGTACATGAATAGTTTTCTCAGTTAATGGAGGAGTAGTTTAAGTCACCCAGTATGAGAGTGTTAGGTTGGACCCTAATATTCTCCAGGGTGCTTAGGAAAGTGGAGTGTGAGCCTTGGGACATGGTTGGGGACCTATAGCAGGCTACAACTTGAATCGCTGTCTTACCCAGTGTTAGCTGCACCTGAAGTATCTCTGATACATTATGTTGGGCTACCAGTCTGGAGGTGTGCTCATCCTTTATGAATATCGAAACACCACTGCCTTTGGAGTTTCGGTCCAAGTTCTGGGGTCGAAAGGTGTGGAATGAGTTATAGCCTGGCAGTGTAGGGGTTCTTTCTGCTGCCCTGAGTCAGGTCTCTGTTACAACACAAATGTTGATGTTCTCCATTTTAAGGAGTGCTTTGAGCAAGTGCATTTTGAGATTTAGACTTCTAGCATTGAGCAGCATGACCCTCAGATTGCATTTGTTTGTAGCTGTTACAGTGGTAATTTGGTCTATGGAACACTGCCTAAAAATGGCACTATAGGGGTGGCAAGAGCCTTGTCCAGTATCCGGAAGCCCAGGGGTGACAGATGCAGGCCATCTCTGGCAAAGCATCGAGGTTTGTCAATCATGTCATCCCAGGCAGACAGATACTGGACCCCCTTAGAATGGCATCAGAAACTTAGCCAGTTGTTGAAATTAACCATTTACTGCTTGTACTGTGGTATCATTCTGTGTGATGGTAGGATGCTGCTCAGGGCTAGGGTCATACCCACCTGGGCTACATAATCCAAGATCTCCTCCATGTCTCTTTTCATGTAGTCCAGGGAGGTACGTCTCAGGTCATTCACACCCACATGGACAATGACTGAGCCATATTTGTACCTACTGTTGAGAGACCTGTGCGCGTGTGTAATAGTGGAACCTGGCATCTGACAGGCAGCTGACTATTATTTTCTCCTTATTCAACCTAGTGAGTGGGACATCAGTGTGCCTCACTATTGAGTCACCTATGACTAGTGTGTTGGGCATTCTGTTTTGCCTTAGGAGCTTTGGTTGAGGTATACATTATTTAGGATAGTTATGTGTCGTGTGATTAGTGTTGAGTTGTGGTGGTCGAGTGTGTTTCTGCCTTGGAGGTCTCTGCTGTTTGGGTAGATTTTTATTGAGAGCCTCTGCGAAGGTGAATGTGTATCAGCAAATGCCTTCCTACCTTTGATGGGCACACCCATCCCTTCCCTGCCACTATGTTAGGCACCTGAGCTGCTAATCATTCCCTGACTATGGCCCAACTGACCTGGGTATGAATTTCTCCTGAGCCTCTAATCATACCCAGGTCAGCTGGGCTGTAGTCAGGGCTTTATCCCTCTATGCCACCAGTGTGGATTGTTTCTCACAGAAGTTCTTGTTCAGACAAATCACCGAGGATTTCAGACTGGTAATCAGAGTGACAGATGTGACTCACAGCAGTCATAGCAATACTGGAGTCAGTGACTGGAGAAATTAGTGTAAATATTAGATGTCAGGGCCAAAGAGAAAAGGCTAACAAAAAAATACAAAGGGAAGAAAAAAAGATTTTAATAATGGGGCAAAAGAGAGAAGTAAAGGAGGGATGAAGACAAAGAAGTAAATAGTCTTTAGGGAGATTGGGAACTGCACGCTTACACTCATATAACTCCTTGATTACAATGCCACAAAAGTAGTAAGTAGATCTTTCAGTGGGGTTTTAAGCACTCTGAATAAAAATGACAGTTTTGATGAGTTTGTTTCGGAATGGTACATTCAAATAATAGCATGAAATAGGTATGTATATCTGCACTGTGTGTGTGCACATGTGTGTACAAGGGTGTAGCTGTGGGGTCTATAATAGAATATCGAAAGTGTAATAGTTCGAGTCACTAAAGGTCGACCTTTATTGATTGAACTATTAAAATTTTGAATGTTCCAAAAAAAAAAAAAAGAAAATCTAAAGGGTGTAGGCAGGGGGCAAGCCCCCCTGAACCCCCCACAGCCCCTGCTACTTAAATATACCAACTCCGAGACCGCATTACATTGAAGTAAACAGAAATCTACCCTTATGGAGATTTCCGTTTACCCGTTCGATGTTCTGCACTTTCACTATTCTCATTTTGACATTGTCAGCTTCCGAGAATCTATTATAGACCCTAGCTATGCATACTCAGTTACTCAAATGAGTACTTTTTTTTCTGAGCCTCTCATGGAAACTTCAATACCCAAAAAGCACAGTGTGTCTAGAACTGTGTAAATAAATATTTACAGTATAGGGATACAGAGATAATGTCTATGTGAAAGAATACACCTTTAAATACATTTTTATTGGTATAAATACTAACGTTTGACAATAACATGTACCCTTCCTATACAGTGTGTGAGAGTGTGAGTGTGTGTGTGTTCTTACAACATTCTAAGCACCTAACAGCGATATTTAAATCATTTCCTGTTTTGGGCCTTTGTCCCCCATTGTATTTTGGCTTTGTTTCTGATTCTTAAGATTAAAGGTTGAAAGCTATGGGTGTTAAAATGCATTGTGTTGTTATTTTATTTTGTTTTACTTACTGCAGTCGGATACCTTGAGATCCTCACCATATCTATAACCGCAGAGTATAAGCCTGTTTGTAGACGGAACCAGCTGACTGCTGTCACATGGTCATTATTCTCCCTTTGCAGGACTGATGCTAGTTTTGTGACATTTTATTTATTATTATTATTTGTTTATTGAGATTTGTTTACTGGTAAAGTCTGACTGGGCACAAGTGCCCCTTTTCAGCCGAGGCCTTGGTAAAAAAGCTTCAAGGTAACAAATTTAATGCAATCAATATTTAAAATAACAAATTTGCTAATATAGTCATGGTGTCTACATAACACTGTAGTCAGTATAATAAAATTTGTACTGATATTCACAAACATTAATATACACAATTGTATTGAGAATTTACAGGTAGAAATCTGGTCTATAACATAGGTAGGGGTAATTTAAGAAATACATTAGAATGAGGTACTAGAGGGGATAAACACATTTAAGTTTTAACAGAGAAATAGCGATGGAATGGAAATTGGGTTGTGCTAAATTAGAAGTCAGTATAGTAGTTTAAGTCCTACAACAAAGTGAAGTATTAGATGGTTATAAGCAGGTTAAGTGATTTAATGCTTTAAAGGGAGATATAAGAAAGGTGATAAAGGGTGTTAAGAGAGCTATGTCCCAGGTGAGGAGCAGGGACAAACCCAGGAGGCAGAGAGAAAGTCTTTTAGTAATGGTTTGAAATAATGAACGTGTGATAGACCTGATTGATGCAGGAAATTTATTCCAAGTTCTAGCTACATTATTGGAACAGAGACTGATCTCAGCAGCCATTTGTGGTTTGTAGATGGTAAGCAGTTGTTTGTCATTTAACCAAAGGGGGTGGTTTGTTAGATAAAACTGGAGTATGGGGCTAATTGTTGGGCAGGCAAATGGGGTATAGATGATTTTGTGGGTTAAGACAGGTAGTGAGGACGTTCAAGCCAGTTAAGTATTTTTGTGCTAAACAGTGGTGTGTCTGGCAATTTGTTGCAAGCAAATCTGGCAACCTTGTTGCAGCATTGTTCAAGTTTAAAACTAAGTGAGGCTTGCAAGTTGGTCATGATAGGGGCTGCATACAGGACAGAGGGTAAAGGGTAAATGGTAGCTACAGTCATCTTGGCAGAGTCTGTAAGGAATTTCTTTATTCTGTGAAGGGTACCTAGTTTTTGATGGGTTTTCTTGATGCTGTTGTGAATATCTAAATCAAATTTAAGATTGTCATGCCATTAGTTTTATATGTAAAGTAACTTCAGTCATGGTATTATTAAGAAATATATTTTAAAGCTGTTTTTTTTGTTATGGAAATCATATTTTGGAAAAAAATAAGAGAAGCACTTCATTTTTGGGGGATTTAGTAGCAGGTTATTATCCTGTACCCACATTCAACGGAGTTAAAGGCTTCTTGAGTGATTCTGTGAAGATGTATGAGGTCATCTGAAGGGCACATTAGGGTAGAATTGTAAGAGCATTGTAATGGGAAGCTTGCTGAGAGGATTAATTTAAGGTCATAAATAAAAGTGGATCGATTGTACTATCGTACATCGCTGTACCTTTGGATCCTGTTCTATATAGTACCAACAGCTCACTATAATTGTAATATACAACACTGAGGCTGCCCAGCTGAGCAAGGACATGAACCTGTACTGTACCATCTTAGAAGGCATGTGCTGCAGGAAGAGTGCTTTACAGTTCAGGAAAATAGATTTTCCATAAACTGATGTCTGAGGTGTACATGTATTATTAACACAGTGACTATAACTGTTGGGCATGGGTAGGGGCTGTGTGTGGATAAAAACCTCTCTCTCTTCTTATCTGCTCATTTTAAAACAGTCATTAATTTGTGTATTGCCCCAATAAATAAATATAAATACTTAAATAGATAAATAAATGTACATGTGTGAAGTTAAGTTGAAATACTTCACTGTGACTACATGGGCTGCAGTGTATTTGTGTGAAACAAACATGACATATGTTACTGTGACCATTAGTTTTATCAGAGTCAGACGTCTGAGGTGTACGCCATTAGCAAAGTGACTACAACTGCTGGCAGTTATGATATATAAGTTATAAATATAGTTGCTGGCAGTTATAATATATAAGTTATAAATATAGAGTGAAACAATCTGAAAAATAAGTTTAAATAGCAAACCATCTGGAAGGTGAATAAAAAAGAGCATGTACATTTATGCATGGTCAAAAAAGCACACAAGTATTGGGACATGGTCTGAATACTGCATATGTGGAGTCACTCACTAGACAAGGAAACAACTGACAGTTATGTATCTCTGGAAAACATATTTAAATGGCACAGTGGAGGCTATACACCAATAAATGAAAGTTGCTTCAGGTTTGTTGAATTGATAAGTGAATCGATTTCAGACAACTAAAGAAGAATCTCAACAGTTTCAAAAAGAAGGGTATGACGTGATGGCACCACTACAGCAGAGTGGCAAATGAGCAGACTGCGAAGATGTTGGCTGCACTGGAAGACAGAACAAGGAGGCATAATGTGCTTCGAAGTGGAATTTGCACAGCAAAGAAGGGTTTGTTTGGAATTTGTGAAAACTAAGATGGCAAAATGGTCTGGTTTGTCAAATACATGTCTGTTTGAAAGGGACTAAAGATTGCCATAATCTAAGGCAGACAAGGTGCATAGTCGGCTGAAAGTGATTTTAGTTATTTAACACCTAGTATGAAAGCAAGCAGTTCCACCTTAGTTTTGGCAGCCTGAAAAGAAGATAATGGTGGAAGGAAAGTATTGTTGGTAGAGTGCGATTTCTTGGGCAATGGGATCTGTTTTCACATGCCACTAAGAAATGTAGATGAAGCAAGTTAAGGTACAAGTTGTCATTCCCAGAAGTGTTGATTTTTTTTTCTGTCAATAATTCTATTACTTAAATTGACTAATTTCATGATGAATAGTTTACAGGGAGTACTGCCTGCTTCAGATCATGTGAGCAAACAATTACTGGCTTCAGATCCAAGGAAAGGAAATGATTGTTATGAAATTGTTTAACTGAGAGATGACTGGGAGCCAGTGTCACAAAAGGATAATGAGGTAGTTGTAGTTTGTTCACTGGCTGCAATGTGAAGAAAATTTTCAAATGGCATTAACGTCACTGCCATAAGGATGATTCATGGATGGAACACTAATTATAAGAAATATCATTTTAAAGATTAGCGTGGAAGGTAAAGTTTATTTGAATCTACATATTACATGAGATGTTTAGTTGTACCTGATTGTGTTAAGCTGTAAATGATGAGTGGTAGGGGTCTGTAGTTACATAGTTGTCACTTGTGAAATGAAACCCCAAACTCATATGCAAAAATGGGAAAAAGTAGTTGTGGATGGATGATCAAAACACGTTTTACTGTACATTCTATTGCAGTTGCACTATACATGGGGCTCTTGGTTATGTTTGAACATATTGCAAGGGACACAGTCATTGCATTATCAAGATATGGGTCCATATCTAAAGGCTTTAATTTATTAGTTAACTGAAATACCTTTATTCGTGGTTATTTGAAAGCTTCTGAACGTGCATGTGTCAGTTTCTATAATGTTATAGAATATGTGTTAATGTTCTTGCCACTTCTATGGCAGATATTTGCACCTCCCCCAATGTAGAGGGCTAGCCTTCTACACTCCTGAACTAATGTATACCAACTCCAAGATTACCATAACTCAGAGAAAAGGGGGACTCCAAGACACGCTGATTTCAATGTGTAGGAGTCTGTATTTTCACACATTCTTGCCATTCTGGGACTTACAGTAACATGTCTCAGAACATCAAATGGTTACCTTCCAGTCATTACTTTAATGCATGCTGGGTGTTAGTTTGAAGTGTATCACAAAAATGCAAGATCGCACTACACTAAAAAGCTTGGACAGAAATGTGTTCTGTTTTTTCCATGACTGGAGCTTGAACAGTTTCACTTTAGGTGAATGTTCAAATTTGCAGTTATATAGCAGTGGGCAAATTAAAGTAGATATATTTGACTAAGAACTTCACATGGTATTCATACAAATGTGGTAAAACAAAAATTGAGAAATGATGTGTTGATCCATTAACCGAAAAAGCAAAGTAATTGGAAACCAGACATGATCTAATAACCTTTTATTGCATCAGTATAGGTTTTGCCATTACTTCTGCTTTAAGGCTAGTGGGAGCCCTTCTTTGGGAACTATTTGGTTACTGATATTAGATGCAGTGCTTACATATTCACTTATGCCTGGAAAGGGACGTTTATGAGTTAATTTTTATTGAATAAAAAAGACACTTCAAAAATGCCAGAAAAAAGTATGCAGCTCAGATGCATACCTACAGTCACTTGGAATGAATAAAGGCATATATTAATGACATTGCAAAAATGATACGTAATATAGATTTTGCAATGATTAGGAAGAATCTGTATAACTTAATATTTACTGTACCAGCTGGGAGATCTTTTTAATCAACTTACCAAACCTAGTTACCATACTGTCACTGGTACATGATGATGGTGTTGTGGTGGGTTCAACACTCACATCTGGTAAATGGTCATCGTCTGGCTGTCACAGTATCCATTCCTACTGAAGAAGTATTAGCTGATTCAGGTGATGTGTCTTTGTTTGGCAATCATGACACTTTGTGGCCTAAACAGTCCCTTCATTGCAGTTTGTCAGACATGTAATTGTTTTAAGATGAGAACAGTGCAGTCCCATATAAGTATCTTCTCTTATATCTAAACCTTAGACTATTTTTAGTCTCAACAACCTGATCCATTGATTAGAGGGATAACTCCCTGATTGTGCCACAGAATCCAGTGTTTGGCTAGCAACCCTGGAGCTGGAGGGACTTGGCTGAAGAGGACAAGAGTAAGGGACTGATACCAGCTTTCCCATCCTGTGGGAGGGTGGTAACTCAGCTGAATGCACTGGGGACACATGCAGAAGTGCAGGTGAATCATCCATAGCAAGGACCCTAGCATGCACTCACTACTCATTCAAGAGAGTGAGCATGTGTGGTAGCAGGCATATACCTCCTGGAAGCAGCTATAGTGTAGTACACAAGCTGTCTTGGGATGTAGTTAGGATAGTCCAAAGATATGCTGACGGGGCCCACTTCCTAGTACCCAGTTCTCATCTCCAAACAGTGAAAAAGTGGGCTAGTAAGGTTCATCACTCAATGAATGAATGGAGCAGAGGACTTTCATCCAGAATGGCAAATCTTTGCTCTTGCTCGATTGGAAGAACAAAATCAGTCAAGTGGATACAGAAAGGGGCAGCCATGGGGCCAATCTTGAGAACCCTTAAAAAATGTAGGACCTGAATGTATTTGCTTGAGTAATCATGATAGCTTCTTGTTGCTTCAGATGTCAGCTAGATTCTAGATCTCCAGTACTTGTCCACGTCGCAGACGACAATGTCTTACCTCATCTGTCCCAGTACAATTTTTTTCTTTTCTTTTCTTGAGCTTTATGCCAAACTAATTGAATAGTTAATATTTATCTGGCTGAAATACAATAAGTGAAGATAGTAACTTTGTCTTCCTTCTCTTTCTATTCATAGTTGTGAAGATAAAAGTCTTGTTGGTCGGAATGGGGTATTTCTGTAGACAGGCAGAGCGAGATAACAAACTTATTTGGAAGTGGTAGCACATTTTTATCATGACAGTTTTCTTAGTTTGTGTGAATCTTATACTTGTCCATTAGAGTGCAGACACCTTGATGTGGAGGGTGTATACACAAATTCTCACTTTTGTGGAAATGTACAACATTCATGACTAACAAACTATGACCCATTATCGGATATACCCAAATTCTCAGTGGAGTACAAATGTACAACATTCACAAGTAATGAACTGTGGCCCATTATCAGAGGTGTGACTATCAGAGACACTGTGCTCTCGGGCAGGGGATTTCATACATTTGAAGATGTAGCTCTCAGTCTGATGATCTCAGGGCAGTTTGACCAGTAGTCAGCATATCTGAGATATTGACTGCCTTGTACTTAAATAAATCTGCAGTTACTTTACTCCATGATCTGTTTGGAATCTCATGAGCTACCATAGTCGGTTTTGTGAAAAGATTTTGCAACTGTGATAGCTTTTTTTTTCACCATAAACTTAAAGTAACAAAACATATGAGGCCAAAACATTATGTCCCACATCATTTATTTACAATTGACAATTAATTACCAAGTATGCCTCGTCATTTGTTTGCACATCTTGTTCATGTAGTTGGGTAGGCACACCTGCTCTTCTGCATTTGAATTGTCTTTGAAACTCATACATTTCATCAAAATGTGCAGTAAGTTTTAAATTGCAATACAACTCTTTTCTTTGAATCTGGCCATCCTGTCAATAATATATAGTTAAGTGTGTTAGGGTCTAAGTAATACTGAAAATGAAAACAGAGGTAGTCCAGAGGGCTCAAGTGAAATCTGGTATCCCACCTCTCTCTCTCTCTCTCTCTCTCTCTCCATTCCTCTTCTTACAGCTTATTCTTGGGTTATATACATTTATCGAATTAACAACACATTATACACTGAAGAGGAGCGGGAATGACATAATGGTTACAGTGTTTGCCTCATAGACAAGAGGTACAGGGTTTACATTTAACGAATTAACAACACATTATACACTGAAGAGGGGAAGGACTGCCATAATGGTTACAGTGTTTACCTCACAGACAAGAGGTACAGAGTTTACATTTATGGAATTAACAACACATTATACATTGAAGAGGGGAGGAACTGACATAATGGTCACAGTCTTTACCTCACAGACAAGAGGTACAGGGTTTACATTTAACGAATTAACAACACATTATACATTGAAGAGGGGAGGAACTGACATAATGGTTACGGTGTTTACCTCACAGACAAGAGGTACAGGGTTTACATTTATGGAATTAACAACGCATTATACATTGAAGAGGGGTGGGACTGACATAATGGTTACGGTGTTTACCTCACAGACAAGAGGTACAGGGTTTACATTTATGGAATTAACAACGCATTATACATTGAAGAGGGGTGGGACTGACATAATGGTTACGGTGTTTACCTCACAGACAAGAGGTACAGGGTTTACATTTATGGAATTAACAACACATTACACATTGAAGAGGGGAGGAACTGACAATGGTTACGGTGTTTACCTCACAGACAAGAGGTACAGGGTTTACATTTATCGAATTAACAACACATTATACACTGAAGAGGGGCGGGACTGACATAACGGTTACAGTGTATACCTCACAGACAAGAGGTACAGGGTTTACATTTATCGAATTAACAACACATTATATACTGAAGAGGGGCGGGACTGACATAATGGTTACAGTGTTTACCTCACAGACAAGAGGTACAGGGTTTACATTTATCGAATTAACAACACATTATACACTGAAGAGGGGCGGGACTGACATAACAGTTACAGTGTATACCTCACAGACAAGAGGTACAGGGTTTACATTTATCGAATTAACAACACATTATACACTGAAGAGGGGCGGGACTGACATAATGGTTACAGTGTTTACCTCACAGACAAGAGGTACAGGGTTTACATTTATGGAATTAACAACACATTATACATTGAAGAGGGGAGGGACTGACATAATGGTTACAGTGTTTACCTCACAGACAAGAGGTACAGGGTTTACATTTATGGAATTAACAACACATTATACATTGAAGAGGGGAGGGACTGACATAATGGTTACGGTGTTTACCTCACAGACAAGAGGTTTAGGGTTTACATTTACGGAATTAACAACACATTATACATTGAAGAGGGGAGGGACTGACATAATGGTTGCAGTGTTTACCTCACAGACATGAGGTACAAGGTTTACATTTATAGAATTAACAACACATTATACATTGAAGAAGGGAGGGACTGACATAATGGTTACGGTGTTTACCTCACAGACAAGAGTTACAGGGTTTATATTTTTGGAATTAACAACACATTATACATTGAGGAGGGGAGGGACTGACATAATGGTTACGGTGTTTACCTCACAGACAAGAGGTACAGGGTTTACATTTATCGAATTAACAACACATTATACATTGAAGAGGGGAGGGACTGCCATAATGGTTACGGTGCTTACCTCACAGACAAGAGGTTTAGGGTTTACATTTATGGAATTAACAACACATTATACATTGAAGAGGAGAGGGACTGCCATAATGGTTACGGTGTTTACCTCACAGACAAGAGGTACAGGGTTTACATTTATGGAATTAACAACACATTACACATTGAAGAGGGGAGGGACTGACATAATGGCTACGGTGTTTACCTCACTGACAAGACGTACAGGGTTTACATTTATGGAATTAACACATTACACATTGAAGAGGGGAGGAACTGACATAATGGTTACGGTGTTTACCTCACAGACAAGAGGTTTAGGGTTTACATTTATGGAATTAACAACACATTGAAGAGGGGAGGAACTGACATAATGGTTACAGTGTTTACCTCACAGACAAGAGGTACAGGGTTTACATTTATGGAATTAACAACACATTGAAGAGGGGAGGAACTGACATAATGGTTACAGTGTTTACCTCACAGACAAGAGGTACAGGGTTTACATTTATGGAATTAACACATTACACATTGAAGAGGGGAGGAACTGACATAATGGTTACGGTGTTTACCTCACAGACAAGAGGTTTAGGGTTTACATTTATGGAATTAACAACACATTATACATTGAAGAGGGGAAGGACTGCCATAATGGTTATGGTGTTTACCTCACAGACAAGAGGTACAGGGTTTACATTTATGGGATTAACAACACATTACACATTGAAGAGGGGAGGGACTGACATAATGGTTACGGTGTTTACCTCACAGACAAGAGGTACAGGGTTTACATTTATCGAATTAACAACACATTATACATTGAAGAGGGGAGGGACTGCCATAATGGTTACAGTGTTTACCTCACAGACAAGAGGTTTAGGGTTTACATTTATGGAATTAACAACACATTATACATTGAAGAGGGGTGGGACTGACATAATGGTTACGGTGTTTACCTCACAGACAAGAGGTACAGGGTTTACATTTATGGAATTAACAACACATTATACATTGAAGAGGGGAGGGACTGACATAATGGTTACAGTGCTTACCTCACAGACAAGAGGTTTAGGGTTTACATTTATGGAATTAACAACACATTATACATTGAAGATGGGAGGGACTGACATAATGGTTACGGTGTTACCTCACAGACAAGAGGTACAGGGTTTACATTTATCGAATTAAGAACACATTATACATTGAAGAGGGGAGGGACTGCCATAATGGTTATGGTGTTTACCTCACAGACAAGAGGTACAGGGTTTACATTTATGGAATTAACAACACATTATACATTGAAGATGGGAGGGACTGCCATAATGGTTACAGTGTTTACCTCACAGACAAGAGGTACAGGGTTTACATTTATGGAATTAACAACACATTATACATTGAAGAGGGGAGGGACTGCCATAATGGTTACAGTGTTTACCTCACAGACAAAAGGTTTAGGGTTTACATTTATGGAATTAACAACACATTATACATTGAAGAGGAGAGGGACTGCCATAATGGTTATGGTGTTTACCTCACAGACAAGAGGTACAGGGTTTACATTTATGGAATTAACAACACATTACACATTGAAGAGGGGAGGGACTGACATAATGGTTACGGTGTTTACCTCACAGACAAGAGGTACAGGGTTTACATTTATGGAATTAACAACACATTACACATTGAAGAGGGGAGGGACTGCCATAATGGTTACGGTGTTTACCTCACAGACAAGAGGTACAGGGTTTGATTCTTACCAAGGGACATTGGCTTGGTTTAAAATTACACACAACACAGTTAACCTAGTACTTTCCTATGAACACAGCAGCCTTTATATTTTTATTTTTTAATTTTATACATTTGTTAACCAGGTAAGCCCAATGAACATGAATGCCCCTTTTCAGGCCTGACCCGTGAGCACTTTCTGTTTAAGTTGCTTGCTCAGAGTCACAAAGAAGACACATGGAAGTGGAAGGAATCAATGCCTGCACCCTAGACTACAAGAAGCATCTCATTAACAGCTTGGAATATTAATCCTGTGCACTAAATGTTATTGCCATATAGCAAATGAAATAAAAAATGCACAACTAAATGAGTAAATATTCTTACAATCTTGTGACAAAATATTGAGTAGTAACAACATAAATGATAGCCCTCTGAAACTGACTGGGTAGCATTTTTGTTTGAGGTGAATACAATGCAGTCATCTACACAAAGCAGAAAGAACAACAAGACCCTAATTGTGATGCAGACAATCCACAACAGACTAGTGACCAAGTTAATGGGGGACTCCACTGAGAGGGATTTGAATGACTGGTTAATGCTGGTTCACCCATGCTTAGGGGGGAGGTAGCCTCATATATCACATTGCTAACACCAGATGGAGAACAGCTAGACAGCACATGGATTGAGATGTTTTCTGTGGCCTACCAAGCATAAGGTTGCACTGTTCCACGATTCAGGATCGGCATGGAAGCATGCATATGCCACTGGATCAAGAACAGCAGGTCCCATTTTGGCAGGATACATTCCAGACCACTAGGGGGAGCTAAAAGACAAATTGCAATTCCCTGCAGGGTGATGGCAGTAGTCCCCAACTCCTGCCTCTCTATCCCACACAAACGCTGGAAGTGGAAGTGAATGGGCCATTGAGGGATGGGAGTCTTTAATCACAACAAAGGAGAAGAAAAAGATTGAAAAATAGTGGAGCAAATTTTGTTCTCCAGATAGTCTGAAATAAGATGCATTTGTTGGCTCCTTCAGCTAAATCTAGTTTCTATTAGTTCCTCTAGGGCCAGATTTAAACTTCCATTCCAGTCACTAGGACTGGAACAATTTTGTGAAGTTTTGAGATGTTACTAAATTAAGGTGAAAAATATGATAATGATCTGATTTTTTTTTTTTAAATATCATACAAAACACTAAAAGATTTGACCAACTCTTAGGACCAAAACATTTAGTGGGTGTACAGGTCAGACAGTTTAACTGTCCTGGTAAAACTTAATTTAAGTGAATAAATGCGGCATAACATTTGCTTTTCTATATATTTCAGAGGTCCTATGCCCATGGAAAGTGACGAATGTGTCTGTGGAAGAGATGATATCACTTAACTTATAAGTGTGACCATGCACGCACCATGTACACAATAGCATAAGCTATTTGAAAAGGTATTTATTTTTTATAATGACGTGCTTGAACTTAACCTCTTTCTAAAAACTGACATATTTATTGTGGTTAATGATTATGCGTTTTGTTAAATTGCATGTTTTTTAATTATGGAGTATTAAATAAGTGGGTGTTTGGCTTAAGCCCGTAATTTATTTATTTTTTAGGTTTACTGTCCAGAACACACCATCAGGAGCTGAGAGGATTGCATTAGGAGGGAGCAGCTACATTTTAGAGTTCAACACACATCAAGCGGTTAAAATCATACGATTGTCAGATGACGAACGGCATTTGTTTGTTAGCACACCACTCAGATAATAGTTAAGTAATTTCAGAAGATAAACATATCTGTCCTAAAGTCTGGTCGGCCACATTAAAAAAAAATACATTTTCAGCAGGCATTATAGTCACGCATGAATCAATAGTTAACACACCAGCTTATTTTCTGTCCTACTTTTGTGACTTCCTTTCTTTACGAATACAGGTAGATTTTCATTTAGAAACTATGTCAGCAAATAGGGTTGCAGCCAAATGCTTTATCATGAGAAGACCGCTGTGGCCTTTTTGTGTTGGAACTTTCAACATAAGCTTTTTGTATTTCATCATATTGACACCGTCTTTCAGCAGCAGCACATCCCTTGGTGCAGTGTTCTCCTGTATAGCTGTGTGTATACGTTTACATATGTAGTCTCTCTCTTTCTCCTCTCCAGCCCCCTTTTAGCTATAAACAACAGTAAATAAATCTGCTCACCTCTCACTTAAAATCTGGTAGAGATAACTAAGTTTTACTTCATCTGTTAAATGATCAGATAACTCACTTGTAAACAACCTTATTGATGATTTTAGATTCTTACTGTTGTTTGGACATTAATGCAAGTATTTTCTAGCAAGCAAGGAACTAAAGCAATATATGTGAATTTTCCTTAAAGTTAATTGGTAATTATATAACAACCTGATTTCCACAGTGTGACTTTACATATTCTAAGGGCCTAAATGCAAAATATAATCAAAGTTCTTGCAAACAGAAGCAATCTTGAAATTAATTTGTCTGGCTTTTTGCTAGCACCAGACACTGCACAATCAGTGGGTTAGCCTGCATCCTTCCCTTTGGGTTGGAGAGTTGGCAAACAAGTACTGCTTCCTACCACCCCTCCACCCTTACCTGACCCTTCAAGTGACATGTCCATTCCCAACCCCAGCTCTCCAGCTGCAAAAACAGACACCTTACCTGATGTCAGTGACATTAAAAACATGTTTTACTGTATTTCTGATCGAATGATCATTTAAATCAGAAGTCAGGATTCAAATTTCAGTAGCAGTTAGCAATAATGGAACTGAATTACTTAGTATTCTATTGTTTGGCACAGTTATGCGACATTTCCTATTGTGGTCAACTAAAATTAACTTTTGTATATGTCTGTACACTCCGCCATGCTATGTGCCCCCAGTCAGTATCTGTAAACCTTGCAGCACCCTACACACCCCATCCTGTTGAGTATATATACTCAGTGCACCCCAGAAGGCAGACCGACACTTTATAGGTGGTTAATACTGCATCTTTAATAGAGCTTGTGTTTCTATAACTTGCAGAACTGTTTACTCTAGTCCCCATTTGAGTCTGTGTACCTTGTGGTGTTATGTCCGCACAGTGTATTTATGCAAATTACAGAGCTCTGTACAGCAGCCATATCTGCACACCATCAAGCTCTGTTGGGCTGCAGCGGTGTGTGTGTGTAGTACGGATGAACTACCATGGCAGGGCTAACCACCCGGCAGTGTAAACCTTGGTTCAAGATGATTGTCACTGTTGAAGTGACACTCTGACCCCCTGTGTAAAATGGGGTAAAGGGGATGAGGATGGATGGAATAAGTGCGCTATACTTCAAGTGAACAAACAGTGTGCACAGCTCCCTCTAGTTTTTGCACCTCATGCAGTCGTCTATATGCACAATGTTCATACACTTTCATTACCTACCCCCATAAGTACTCGCCCCTTTTTACTGCCTGCAGATGCTGATTATATAGCTATCCTGCAGCACTGCTCCCATTCATACTGTTTGTACACTCTGACTACACAATCCATACACAACTGGATCCCCTTTGTTCTCCTGCCATACCTTGATTACACACCCTCTACACTAATGAACCCATTTACACTGTCTATATGCACTAATTCTGCACCTCTTATAGCACTGTGCCCCTTGGTGAAGTGCACCCCTTATAGCACTACACCTCTTGGTACAGTGCACCCCTTATAGCACTACACCTCTTGGTACAGTGCACCCCTTATAGCACTGCTCCCCTTGGTACAGTGCACCCCTTATAGCACTGCTCCCCTTGGTACAGTGCACTTCCTCTAGCACTGTACCCCTTGGTACTACTCTATAGACCCTGTTTATATGCATCATGCTGTGTCCTGTATGCCTTGTGAGTGTGTATCTTGACTGCCAACATCCTTATCTGCATGCCTTTCAGATTTTGGTTCACAATGTTTTATCCTATATGCTACATTTCTTATATCACAGGATCATAGGAGATCACTAGGCTATTGACCCGGAGGTCATTTCAAGCCTAACCATTTCATCCTAATGTAATACCATATAAATGTAAGTTACTACCCAAGATATGTTGTGGAACTCTGTACACCATAGTAAGCCATGTATACAGCACATATGTACATAGTATGACACTCTATGTAAATCTTAGTGAATGTGTATGCACCATGTTTTACACCTTTATAGGTCACTGCATTCTGTTCTGAATTATGTACGCACCATGTTTTACACCTTTATAGATCACTGCATTACGTACTGATTTATGTATGCACCATGTTTTACACCTTTATAGATCACTGCATTACGTACTGAATTATGTATACACCATGTTTTACACCTTTATAGATCACTGCATTACGTACTGAATTATGTATACACCATGTTTTACACATTTATAGATCACTGCATTCCATTCTGAATTATGTATGCTCCATGTTTTACACCTTTATAGATCACTGCATTACGTACTGAATTATGTATGCACCATGTTTTACACCTTTATAGATCACTGCATCACGTACTGAATTATGTATGCACCATGTTTTACACCTTTATAGATCACTGCATCACGTACTGAATTATGTATACACCATGTTTTACACATTTATAGATCACTGAATTATGTATACACCATGTTTTACACATTTATAAATCACTGCCTTCCGTACTGAATTATGTACGCTCCATGTTTTACACATTTATAGATCACTGCATTCCATACTTAGTTATGTGTGCACCATATTTTACACCTTTATAGATCACTGCATCACGTACTGAATTATGTATGCACCATGTTTTACACCTTTATAGATCGCTGTATTCCATACTGAATTATCTGTACACCATGTTTTACACCTTTATAGATCACTGTATTCCATACTTAGTTATGTATGCACCATGTTTTACAACTTTATAGATCGCTACATTCCTTACTTAGTTATGTATGTGCAATGCTTTACAACTTTATAGATTGCTGTATTCCATACTGAATTATGTATGCGTCATGTTTTACACCTTTACAGATCTCTATATTCCATACTGAATTATGTGTGCACCATGTTTTACATCTTTTTAGATTGCTATAGTCTGTACTGAAATATTTATAAGCCATGTTATACACCTTTATAGATTGCTGTATTACGTATTGAATTATCAATACACCATGTTTTACAGCTTTATAGATCTCTATTCTGTACTGAATTATCTATACAACATGGTTTATACCCTTTATAGATGGCTGCATTCCATACATAGTTATTTATATGCCATGTTTTACACCTTTCTAGAGCTGTATTCTCTACTGAATTATGTATGTGCCATGTTTTACACCTTTAGAGATCACTGTATTCTGTAGTGAACTACGTACGTGTCATGTTTTACACCTTTATAGATTGTTGCATTCTGTACTGAATTACGTATGCACCATGTTACACCTTTATAGATCACTGTATTCTCTATTGAATTATGTATGCACCTTGTTTTACACATTTATAGATTGCTGTATTCCATACTGAATTATGTACGCTATGTTTTATACCTGTGTAGATCATTTCATTCCATACTGAATTATGTATGCACCATATTTTACACCTTTATAGATCACTGTATTCTCTACTGAATTATGTATGCAGCATGTTTGACCCCTTAATAGATCGCAGTACTCCATACTAAATTATCTATACACCATGTTTTGCACCTTTATAGATCATTGCATTCTGTACATAGTGTTTTATGTGCCATCTTTTACACCTTTATAGACCTCTGCAGTCTGTATTGTTATGTATGTGCCATGTTTTACACCTTTATAGATTTATAGATCGCTACATTCTAGACTTACTTATGTATACGCCATGTTTTACACCATTACAGATCACTGTACTTCATACTGAATTATGTATGCACTATGTTTTAAACCTCCATAGATCACTGTATTCCATACTGAATTATGTATGTGCCATGTTTTACACCTTTATAGATCACTGTAGTCCATGCTGAATTATGTATGCACCTTGTTTTACACAGTTATAGATCACTGTATTCCATACTGAATTATGTATGTGCCATGTCTGCACACCATGCTGAGCTCTGCATGTAACATTTCAGTACAATGTACAAATCTCTGTACATCATGCTGAGCTCTGCTTGTAACATTTCAGTACAATGTACAGGTCCCTGTACATCATGCTGAGCTGTGCGTGTAACAGTTCAGTACAGTGTACAGGTCCCTGTACATCATCCAGAGCTCTATGTGTAACATTTCAGTACAATGTACAGATCTCTGTACATCATCCAAAGCTCTGCGTGTAACATTTCAGTACAATGTACAGGGCTCTGTACATCATGCTGAGCTCTGCATGTAACATTTCAGTACAATGTACAGGTCTCAGTACATCATGTTGAGCTCTGCGTGTAACAATTCAGTACAATGTACAGGTCTCTGTACATCATGCTGAGCTCTGCGTGTAACATTTCAGTACAATGTATAGGTGTCTGTACATCATGCTGAGCTCTGCATGACCATGTACGTACACCTTTACTTAATGCTGTATGTGGCATGTCTACACTCCATGTAGGTCTCTGTAGTCCATACTTAATGCTGTATGTATCATGTCTGCACACCATGCAGATCTGTCCACACATCATGCTCAGTCCTTTAAATGCCATGGCAGTACAGTTTACATCAGGCTGAGCTCTGTATGATCACATCTGCAGACACTGTAGGTCTGTGTACTTCATAGTATGGCCTATATATGCTGTGTACGTAACCTTTTGGATCTCTGTACTCCAGGCTTAGCTTTGTATGCACCATGTCTGTATACTTTGCAGATCTCCATACAGCATCTTGAAACCTGTTTGCAGTATGTCTGTACACATTGTAGATCTCTGTACTCTGTGCTGAGCTCTGTATAGGTCAGAGACATTCCTACAAACTATACCACTGAAACATATGCAAGGTGCTCAACATTAGCAGCATATAATAAATGAACACTGCAGCCTTGGTTTTTCGTCAGTGTCTGCCACACCCAGATACAGTTCACATTGTGCTGCTGGAGTGCAGAAATTTACCAGCTAATTCCTCATGATTTCAAACGGTTCATTCTCAGCCCAATGCCTTTCAGCACAACCTTACCAACAGTAAATGCATCTTGACTAAATTATTGCATTCACACATGTGCACGTGCGCACACACGCATGGATGCATGCACACACACACACACACAGACACACTAACATGCATGCACGCACGGACACACACAATGACACAGATGCACATACTTCCTCAGTGATTCCCAGGTGAATGTAATAATACATTTACAGCCCCACACCATCTTCTTGCTTTTATGGTAACACATTGTCAAAAGCCAGACCAATCTTGCATACACAGGACACAATTAATTTACATTGCTAAAATGAGCCAGCTATACTATTAACTTATGGCAGCTGTAGCTGAGCAGTGTCTTGTCAAAAGGAGGATGTTGGCAGATGTAATTTGCCAGTTTTATGTAATTACCCTTATATTGTTCAGCTTCAAAAGTTTGTGACTAGTTATTTACTAATTTATATAAGTATTTACTTCAAGAGATTAGTCAATACACTTTGAAAAGTAAATATCAGTTTGTGGTTAACTCCGGTGGTTGTGAAAGATCCCATGGCAGTCCTATTCTTCTTACAACTAAAATTATTTACATTCTCAGTGCAGACTAATCCAGTCTATTGTAAATAACATATATACAATTATGTACAATTAAATCTTGACTTCACAAAACCCCTTGACCCCTCTAACCATTCTGCCACAACTATAATGTTAGCTTTACTCCTGCCTTTATCTCCCATTTCTTACTATATACATTTTCTTCCATTTTATTCTTTCACAAAAATATACAACTATCACACAGGCTGTCAAATCTTTCTGTATAACCTGTCCCATATTATGATACACACCTAAAATATTTTAATTTATATTTTTTCTGCTTTCACCAGTAACATCTCTGTTATAAATCTCCACAGAAAATATACCCATGCCCATATCCCTTCTAAACTTGCACATCAGTCCATTCTCCATTTCTTAACTCATTCTGTGGCTCTAACCAATAAAACTTTGCCATTATATCTTCATTCCATTTCCTTTTCTCATTCACATCTTACCCATAAGTTTCCATAATGAAATCTTCTCACATTATTACATTATTCCTGCACATCAATTACAACTTTCCCCCTTCTGTAGTCGGCCTTATACTGAAGTAAATCGCTTACACTGATAGGCCTTTTGGATAGCCGACGAGCCTGGTCTGCAAGCCAATGGAACATATCATCATGGAGCTTATAAACAAAGGCATAGGTAACCTGCAAACGCTGGACCCTACTCAATTTGGGTTTATAAAAGGTAGATCATGTCTCCTGACCCTGATTAACTTCTTTGAATCTGTCACCAGAGCCGTGGACGAGGGTAAGGCGGTCCACACAACCTATCTTGACCTCGCCAAGGCTTTGAACACCATCCATCACTGTGGAATTATAGATAAATTCACTAGACTGGGCATAAATCCTGATGTCACAAGATGGGTGGTCAACTGTCTCACTGACATAACCCACACAGTGAAAGTAGCAGACTCCAAATCTGACTTCAAACCAGTGACAAACGGAGAACCACAGGGTTCAGTCCTGGGTCCTCTCCTGTTTGGCATTTATTTCTCAGAAGTCCAGGCTAACACAGCAGGTCTTTGGCTAACAAACTTTGCAGATGACTGCAAACTGGGAGGCATAATAGAATCGCCAAATGATGTGGACATTCTACAAAGGGGCATCACTGAGACTGATGCTTAGTGTCAGAGCCATGGCCTCAAGCTCATTGCCAGAAAGTGCATTGTCATCCCCTTTGGTAAAAACTCTGTACCCATGAACTACATAGGCGGCAGTCTACTTAATGCTGAATGTGTGATAAGAGACCTTGGGACCCAGGTGGACAGTAGTCTCTCCTTTGATAATCATATTGCCACAGTAGTCAGAAAATCCTTCTACATGGCAGACGTTATCACAAAAGGGTTCTCATCTAGGAAAAAAGAGGTCATTGATCCCCTCAACTTGACACTCAGACCCATTATAGAGTACAACGCCCCTTTTGGAATGTACCTCACAAGACATCTGCAGCAGCTGGAAAGGCCACAGAAGTACCTCACAAAGAGGATTACTGGCCTCAAACAGATGCCCTACACTGACCATCTCAAAAAACTCCAGCTTTACTCCATAGCATATCTCCTACTCCGAGGTGATCTCTGCCTAACATATAAAGCTATGTCAAACCCAGAGCTGTTGGACATACTACACCTAAAGAAATCCCAATCTCTCCCAGCTACACGCTCTAGGGACCTAAACCTTGTCACCACAATAAACAGGACATGCTGGAGGGATAGATTCCTGTCCCAGAGACTTCCCATACTCTGGAACAAGCTACCCATCTATGTCAAGCAAAGTTCCTCATTAGCACTCCAAGAAAAATCTTGATAAGTGGATGGGAAATAGGAAATACACCCCGAGGATCACTTCTGTGGCTCTGCTCGACAGGTGCACAGGAATATAACTTTCTTGGGTGGCGTACGCCAGGGAACCTTGTTGGCTAGGCTTACTTAGGCCTTTGGGCCAATAGCCTAGTACCTACCTATGAACCTATACCTTACAGCTCTGCACACCACAACAATACCTCATATGCATTATATCCATATATCTTACAACTCCACACACCACAACAATGCCTTGTATGCATTATATCCATATACCTTACAACTCCGCACACCACAATGATGCCTCAAATGCATTATATCCATATACCTTACAGCTCTACACACCACAATGATGCCTCCTATGCATTATATCCAGATACCTTACAACTCTGCACACCACAACAATGCCTCATGTGCATTACATCCATATACCTTACAGCTCTGCACACCACAATGATGCCTCGCATGCATTATATCCATATACCTTACAACTCCGCACACCACAATGATGCCTCGAATGCATTATATCCATATACCTTACAGCTCTGCACACCACAATGATGCCTCAAATGCATTATATCCATATAGGTTCATAGGTTCATACTAGGCTATCTGCCCTAGGGCATTTATAAGCCTAGCCAGAGTGTGTTTGGCTTTCGTCACCCATTTTAAATTAATTTTGCTATGCCCTTTTTCAAGGTTAGTATACTGTGCCTCTGTCTAACAGTGACACAGAAGTGATACCCGGGGTAAACCTACGATCTCCCATCCACTCATCAAGATTCCTCTTGAAGAGAGTCAATGAGGGACTCTGCCTAACCTGGACTGGGATTTTATTCCAGAGTGAAGGGAGCCTCTGGGTTATGAATCTGTCCCTCCAGCATGTCCTATTTATTTCAGTGCTGAGGTTCAAGTCTCTCGAGCGCGTAGTTCGATGGGATTTGGATTTTCTGAGGTGCAGCATGTCCATTAATTCCGGGTTGGACATGGCTTTATATGTCAGGCACAGATAGCCTCTGAGCAGGCAGTATGCCACTGAGTAGAGCTGGAGTTTCTTTAACCGGGCAGCATATGGCATCTGTTTGAGCCCTTTGATCCTCTTGGTGAGGTACTTTTGGGGTCTTTCCAGTTGCTGCAGGTGTCTGGTAAGCTACATCCCAAAAGGGGCATTGTACTCAATTATGGGCCTGATGAGGGATGAGTAAAGAGGCACGATGACCTCCCCTGATCTAGATGTAAATCCCTTCATGATTAGGTGGGCTATATAAAATTTTTTCTAACCACTTTGGCCACGTGGTTGTCAAATGAGAGATTGCTATCAACTTGGGTCCCCAGGTCCCTAATTACTTCTTCTGTACTTAATGGATTACCACCTATGTGGTAATTTGTGGGCACTTTGTTTTGCCAAAGGGGATGACTATACACTTTTTGGCGTTTAGCTTGAGGCCATGGCTCTGGCACCAGTTGTCTGTTTCTATGAGGCCCTTTTGGAAGATGCTTGTGTCAGCTGGAGTGTCGATTATGGCGCCCAGTTTGCAGTCATCTGCAAACTTGGTCAGCCACAGTCCTTCCGTGTTGGCCTGTACCTCCGAGAAATATATACCGAACAAGAGAGGTCCCAGGACTGAGCCTTGTGGGACACCACTTGTAACTGGTTTGTCCAGATTCCTTACAGCTCTACACACCACAATGATGCCTTGTAAGCATTATATCCATATACCTTACAGCTCTGCACACCACAACAATGCCTCATATGCATTATATCCATATACCTTACAACTCTGCACACCACAGCGATGCCTCGTGTGCACCATGTCATGCACACCTTGTAGATCTGTGTACAACATGCCAGACTCTGTACACTCCCTGTCTGTGTACTTTGCAAACCTGTACACAATTTTAACCATTTGTACACCATCTCTCAACAGCACATACATCTGTACACTGTCCTGAGCTTTATAATGCACAGCAAAAATTCTGCACACCTTGAAGATCACTATACGTGATGCTAGGCTTATTCACCTTTTGCAAGCCTATGTACTATGCTGGGCACTGTGTGCATCATGTCAGTATAACTTATGATCCCTATACACAATTCTGCATCTGTATGCACCATGTCTGTACACCTTATGATCTCAGTACACCCTGATGAGTGTGTATGCACCATGTCTGTACACCTTATGATCTCAGTACACCCTGATGAGTGTGTATGCACCATGTCTGTACACCTTATGATCTCTGTACACCCGGATGAGTGTGTATGCACCATGTCAGTACACCTTATGATCTCTGTACACCCTGATGCATGTGTATGCAGTATGTTAGGAGACCTTATGATCTCTCTACATCCTGATGAGTCTGTATGCAGCATGTCTGTACACCTTATGATCTCTGTACACCCTGATTCATGTTTATGCAGTATGGTAGGACATCTTATGATCTCTCTACACCCTGATGAGTCTGTATGCACCATGTCAGTACACATTACAATCTCTGTACACTCTGATGAATGTGTATGCACCATGTCAGGACACTTTATATCTGTACACCCTGATGTGTGTATGCAGTATGTTAGGATATCTTATGATCTCTGTACACCATGCTGAGTCTGCATGCACCATGTCTGTACACTTTACAATCTATGTACACCCTGATGAGTGTGTATGCACCATGTCAGTAAACCTTATGATCTCTATGCACCATGTCTGTACACTTTACAAACTCTGTTCACCCTGATGAGTTTGTATGCACCATGTCAGGACACCTTACAATCTCTGTACACCCTGAGTGTGTGTGCACCATGTCAGTACACCTTATGATCTCTGTACACTATGTTGAGTCTGCATGCACCATGTCTGTATACCTTATGATCTCTGTGCACAATGCTGGGCCTGTATGCATCTTGTCAGTACACCGTATGATCTGTGTTCACCCTGAGGACTGTATATGTACTATGTCCGCACACCTTATGATCTCTGTACACACCGATGAGTGTGTATGCACCAGTACTGTATATCTGTACACTCCGTGAATCCTCTTTCTACCAGATTGTGTAGAAGTCAGTACACCATGTTTGTAAATCCCACAAAACACTGCACCCTTTAAGTGTAACAGTGTGTGTATATGTTTGTTCATTGCACTTCTTTGGGATTGTGTTCTACATATAATGCAAAGCTTAATGATAAGTGTGCTGCCAAACTGTGTGCACCTCTGCACCCCTTACTTGTTTCTCACATGTCACCCAGGTCCTTATATAGCACAGAGAGTTGTGTGCATCCTCTACTTGTTCACACTTCAGAGTTCTGTACTACATCTCTGGTCTCACACTCACAGAACTCTACAGCTGTGTGTCAATGCACCTTACAAAACTGCATTTCATTCCTGCCAGTTATAATGTGCAAAGCTTTGCACAGTGCATTCTAGAGCCCACCATCTGATACAGCTACTAAACCATCTGTTACAGGCCTGCGAGAGAATGTTCTGGCACAGTGCCAAGGACCCACGTAATCTGGTTTCTGTTAGCAGCTGTTGGATACCAGCCACTGGTTTAGCAATGTGTTGACAGCAGACTCCAAACAGCAGCACTTTCAGTTCCCACTCAATCTCCACCTGTTGGGTTGGGACCTTGGGGGGAGGGGAAGTCAGATCACCCAATCTACTGAAACATGGTTGCACCCACAACGTCTCAAACTATGAAAAGAAAAGAATAAAACTGTCAATCCAGCCATCAAATTGAGGAGGTTGATAATGTAATGTGAACTCAATATGTTACATCTTGTGTTGTACAGTTGGATTAGGAAAATGGGAGCAGTGTCAGCACGTGCCCACCTCCAGTCAGGGTCATTACTGGGAGCAGTGTCAGCACGTGCCCACCTCCAGTCAGGGTCATTACTGGGAGCAGTGTCAGCACGTGCCCATCTCCAATCAGGGTCATTACTGGGAGCAGTGTCAGCACGTGCCCATCTCCAATCAGGGTCATTACTGGGAGCAGTGTCAGCACGTGCCCATCTCCAGTCAGAGTCATTACGTGCCCATCTCCAGTCAGGGTCATTACGTGCCCAGCTCCAGTCAGGGTCAGCAGTGGGAGCAGCGTCAGCAGGTGCCCACCTCCAGTCAGGGTCAACACTGGGAGCAGCGTCAGCAGGTGCCCACCTCCAGTCAGGGTCAACACTGGGAGCAGCGTCAGCAGGTGCCCACCTCCAGTCAAGGTCAACACTGGGAGCAGCGTCAGCAGGTGCCCACCCCCAGTCAGGGTCAACACTGGGAGCAGCGTCAGCAGGTGCCCACCTCCAGTCAGGGTCAACACTGGGAGCAGCGTCAGAAGGTGCCCACCTCCAGTCAGGGTCAACACTGGGAGCAGCGTCAGCAGGTGCCCACCTCCAGTCAGGGTCAACACTGGGAGCAGCGTCAGCAGGTGCCCACCTCCAGTCAGGGTCAACACTGGGAGCAGCGTCAGCAGGTGCCCACCTCCAGTCAGGGTCAATACTGGGTGCAGCGTCAGCACGTGCCCACCTCCAGTCAGGGTCAATACTGGGTGCAGCGTCAGCACGTGCCATTCTCCAGTCAGGGTCAATACTGGGTGCAGCGTCAGCACGTGCCATTCTCCAGTCAGGGTCAATACTGGGTGCAGCGTCAGCACGTGCCATTCTCCAGTCAGTGTCAATACTGGGAGCAGCGTCAGCACGTGCCATTCTCCAGTCAGTGTCAATACTGGGAGCAGCGTCAGCACGTGCCATTCTCCAGTCAGGGTCAATACTGGGAGGACTGTCAGCACGTGCCCATCTCCAGTCAGGGTCAATACTGGGAGGACTGTCAGCACGTACCTATCTCCAGTCAGGGTCAATACTGGGAGAAGCACGTACCCATCTCCAGTCAGGGTCAATACTGGGAGCAGAGCAGCACGTACCCATCTCCAGTCAGGGTCAATACTGGGAGCAGAGCAGCACGTACCCATCTCCAGTCAGGGTCAATACTGGGAGCAGAGCAGCACGCACTCCATCTCCAGTCAGGGTCAATACTGGGAGCAGAGCAGCACGTACCCATCTCCAGTCAGGGTCAATACTGGGAGCAGAGCAGCACGTACCCATCTCCAGTCAGGGTCAATACTGGGAGCAGAGCAGCACGTACCCATCTCCAGTCAGGGTCAATACTGGGAGCAGAGCAGCACGCACTCCATCTCCAGTCAGGGTCAATACTGGGAGCAGAGCAGCACGCACTCCATCTCCAGTCAGGGTCAATACTGGGAGCAGAGCAGCACGTACCCATCTCCAGTCAGGGTCAATACTGGGAGCAGCGTCAGCACGTGCCCATCTCCAGTCAGGGTCAATACTGGGAGCAGAGCAGCACGTACCCATCTCCAGTCAGGGTCAATACTGGGAGCAGCGTCAGCACGTGCCCATCTCCAGTCAGGGTCAATACTGGGAGCAGCGTCAGCACGTGCCCATCTCCAGTCAGGGTCAATACTGGGAGCAGAGCAGCACGTGCCCATCTCCAGTCAGGGTCAATACTGGGAGCAGAGCAGCACGTGCCCATCTCCAGTCAGGGTCAATACTGGGAGCAGTGTCAGCATGTTCCCATCTCCAGTCAGGGTCAATACTGGCAGCAGCGTCAGCACGTGCCCATCTCCAGTCAGGGTCAATACTGGGAGCAGCGTCAGCACGTGCCCATCTCCAGTCAGGGTCAATACTGGGAGCAGCGTCAGCACGTGCCCATCTCCAGTCAGGGTCAATACTGGGAGCAGCGTCAGCACGTGCCCATCTCCAGTCAGGGTCAATGCTGGGAACAGCGTCAGCACGTGCGCATCTCCAGTCAGGGTCAAAACTGGGAGCAGCATCAGCACGTGCGCATCTCCAGTCAGGGTCAATACTGGGAGCAGCGTTAGCCTGCGCCCATCTCCAGTCAGGGTCAATACTGGGAGCAGCGTCAGCACGTGCCCATCTCCAGTCAGGGTCAATACTGGGAGCAGCGTCAGCACGTGCCCATCTCCAGTCAGGGTCAATACTGGGAGCAGCGTCAGCACGTGCCCATCTCCAGTCAGGGTCAATACTGGGAGCAGCGTCAGCACGTGCCCATCTCCAGTCAGGGACAATACTGGGAGCAGCATCAGCACGTGCCCATCTCCAGTCAGGGTCAAAACTGGGAGCAGCGTCAGCACGTGCCCATCTCCAGTCAGGGTCAAAACTGGGAGCAGCGTCAGCACGTGCCCATCTCCAGTCAGGGTCAATACTGGGAGCAGCGTCAGCACGTGCCCATCTCCAGTCAGGGTCAAAACTGGGAGCAGCGTCAGCACGTGCCCATCTCCAGTCAGGGTCAAAACTGGGAGCAGCGTCAGCACGTGCCCATCTCCAGTCAGGGTCAAAACTGGGAGCAGCGTCAGCACGTGCCCATCTCCAGTCAGGGTCAAAACTGGGAGCAGCGTCAGCACATACCCATCTCCAGTCAGGGTCAATACTGGGAGCAGCGTCAGCACGTGCCCATCTCCAATCAGGGTCAAAACTGGGAGCAGCGTCAGCACATACCCATCTCCAGTCAGGATCAATACTGGGAGCAGCGTCAGCACGTGCCCATCTCCAGTCAGGATCAATACTGGGAGCAGCGTCAGCACGTGCCCATCTCCAGTCAGGGTCAAAACTGGGAGCAGCGTCAGCACGTGCCCATCTCCAGTCAGGGTCAAAACTGGGAGCAGCGTCAGCACGTGCCCATCTCCAGTCAGGGTCAAAACTGGGAGCAGTGTCAGCACGTGCCCATCTCCAGTCAGGGTCAATACTGGGAGCAGCGTCAGCACGTGCCCATCTCCAGTCAGGGTCAATACTGGGAGCAGCGTCAGCACGTGCCCATCTCCAGTCAGGGTCAATACTGGGAACAGCGTCAACACGTGCCCATCTCCAGTCACGGTCAAAACTGGGAGCAGCATCAGCAAGTGCCCATCTCCAGTCAGGGTCAATACTGGGAGCAGCATCAGCACGTGCCCATCTCCAGTCAGGGTCAATACAGGGAGCAGCGTCAGCACGTGCCCATCTCCAGTCAGGGGCAATACTGGGAGCAGCGTCAGCACGTGCCCATCTCCAGTCAGGGTCAAAACTGGGAGCAGCGTCAGCACGTGCCCATCTCCAGTCAGGGTCAAAACTGGGAGCAGCATCAGCACGTGCCCATCTCCAGTCAGGGTCAAAACTGGGAGCAGCATCAGCACGTGCCCATCTCCAGTCAGGGTCAAAACTGGGAGCAGCATCAGCACGTGCCATCTCCAGTCAGGGTCAAAACTGGGAGCAGCGTCAGCACGTGCCCATCTCCAGTCAGGGTCAAAACTGGGAGCAGCGTCAGCACGTGCCCATCTCCAGTCAGGGTCAATACTGGGAGCAGAGCAGCACGTGCCCATCTCCAGTCAGGGTCAATACTGGGAGCAGAGCAGCACGTGCCCATCTCCAGTCAGGGTCAATACTGGGAGCAGAGCAGCACGTGCCCATCTCCAGTCAGGGTCAATACTGGGAGCAGCGTCAGCACGTGCGCATCTCCAGTCAGGGTCAATACTGGGAGCAGCGTTAGCCTGCGCCCATCTCCAGTCAGGGTCAATACTGGGAGCAGAGCAGCACGTGCCCATCTCCAGTCAGGGTCAATACTGGGAGCAGAGCAGCACGTGCCCATCTCCAGTCAGGGTCAATACTGGGAGCAGCGTCAGCACGTGCCCATCTCCAGTCAGGGTCAATACTGGGAGCAGCGTCAGCACGTGCCCATCTCCAGTCAGGGTCAATACTGGGAGCAGCGTCAGCACGTGCCCATCTCCAGTCAGGGTCAATACTGGGAGCAGCATCAGCACGTGCCCATCTCCAGTCAGGGTCAATGCTGGGAACAGCGTCAGCACGTGCGCATCTCCAGTCAGGGTCAAAACTGGGAGCAGCACGTACCCATCTCCAGTCAGGGTCAATACTGGGAGCAGCGTCAGCACGTGCCCATCTACAGTCAGGGTCAATACTGGGAGCAGCATTAGCCCGTGCCCATCTCCAGTCAGGGTCAATGCTGGGAACAGCGTCAGCACGTGCGCATCTCCAGTCAGGGTCAATACTGGGAGCAGCGTCAGCACGTGCCCATCTCCATTCAGGGTCAATACTGGGAGCAGCATTAGCCCGTGCCCATCTCCAGTCAGGGTCAATACTAGGAGCAGCGTCAGCACGTGCCCATCTCCAGTCAGGGTCAATGCTGGGAACAGCGTCAGCACGTGCGCATCTCCAGTCAGGGTCAAAACTGGGAGCAGCGTCAGCACGTGCCCATCTCCAGTCAGGGTCAAAACTGGGAGCAGCGTCAGCACGTGCGCATCTCCAGTCAGGGTCAAAACTGGGAGCAGCGTCAGCACGTGCCCATCTCCAGTCAGGGTCAATACTGGGAGCAGCGTCAGCACGTGCGCATCTCCAGTCAGGGTCAAAACTGGGAGCAGCGTCAGCACGTGCGCATCTCCAGTCAGGGTCAAAACTGGGAGCAGCGTCAGCACGTGCGCATCTCCAGTCAGGGTCAAAACTGGGAGCAGCATCAGCACATGCGCATCTCCAGTCAGGGTCAATACTGGGAGCAGCGTTAGCCTGCGCCCATCTCCAGTCAGGGTCAATACTGGGAGCAGCGTCAGCACGTGCCCATCTCCAGTCAGGGTCAATACTGGGAGCAGCGTCAGCACGTGTCCATCTCCAGTCAGGGTCAATACTTGGAGCAGCATCAGCACGTGCCCATCTCCAGTCAGGGACAATACTGGGAGCAGCGTCAGCACGTGCCCATCTCCAGTCAGGGTCAAAACTGGGAGCAGCATCAGCACGTGCCCATCTCCAGTCAGGGTCAATACTGGGAGCAGCGTCAGCACGTGCCCATCTCCAGTCAGGGTCAAAACTGGGAGCAGCGTCAGCACATACCCATCTCCAGTCAGGGTCAATACTGGGAGCAGCGTCAGCAGAGCCCATCTCCAGTCAGGGTCAAAACTGGGAGCAGCGTCAGCACATACCCATCTCCAGTCAGGGTCAATACTGGGAGCAGCGTCAGCACGTGCCCATCTCCAGTCAGGGTCAAAACTGGGAGCAGCGTCAGCACGTGCCCATCTCCAGTCAGGGTCAATACTGGGAGCAGCGTCAGCACGTGCCCATCTCCAGTCAGGGTCAATACTGGGAACAGCGTCAGCACATGCCCATCTCCAGTCAGGGTCAAAACTGGGAGCAGCATCAGCAAGTGCCCATCTCCAGTCAGGGTCAATACTGGGAGCAGCATCAGCATGTGCCCATCTCCAGTCAGGGTCAATACTGGGAGCAGCGTCAGCACGTGCCCATCTCCAGTCAGGGTCAATACTGGGAGCAGCGTCAGCACGTGCCCATCTCCAGTCAGGGGCAATACTGGGAGCAGCGTCAGCACGTGCCCATCTCCAGTCAGGGTCAAAACTGGGAGCAGCGTCAGCACGTGCCCATCTCCAGTCAGGGTCAAAACTGGGAGCAGCATCAGCACGTGCCCATCTCCAGTCAGGGTCAAAACTGGGAGCAGCGTCAGCACGTGCCCATCTCCAGTCAGGGTCAAAACTGGGAGCAGCGTCAGCACGTGCCCATCTCCAGTCAGGGTCAAAACTGGGAGCAGCGTCAACACGTGCCCATCTCCAGTCAGGGTCAATACTGGGAGCAGAGCAGCACGTGCCCATCTCCAGTCAGGGTCAATACTGGGAGCAGAGCAGCACGTGCCCATCTCCAGTCAGGGTCAATACTGGGAGCAGAGCAGCACGTGCCCATCTCCAGTCAGGGTCAATACTGGGAACAGAGCAGCACGTACCCATCTCCAGTCAGGGTCAATACTGGGAGCAGAGCAGCACGTACCCATCTCCAGTCAGGGTCAATACTGGGAGCAGAGCAGCACGTACCCATCTCCAGTCAGGGTCAATACTGGGAGCAGAGCAGCACGCAGCCATCTCCAGTCAGGGTCAATACTGGGAGCAGAGCAGCACGTGCCCATCTCCAGTCAGGGTCAATACTGGGAGCAGAGCAGCACGTGCCCATCTCCAGTCAGGGTCAATACTGGGAGCAGAGCAGCACGTGCCCATCTCCAGTCAGGGTCAATACTGGGGGCAGCGTCAGCACGTGCCCATCTCCAGTCAGGGTCAATACTGGGAGCAGCGTCAGCATGTGCCCATCTCCAGTCAGGGACAATACTGGGAGCAGCGTCAGCACGTGCCCATCTCCAGTCAGGGACAATACTGGGAGCAGCGTCAGCACGTGCCCATCTCCAGTCAGGGTCAATACTGGGAGCAGAGCAGCACGTACCCATCTCCAGTCAGGGTCAATACTGGGAGCAGAGCAGCACGTGCCCATCTCCAGTCAGGGTCAATACTGGGAGCAGAGCAGCACGTACCCATCTCCAGTCAGGGTCAATACTGGGAGCAGAGCAGCACGTACCCATCTCCAGTCAGGGTCAATACTGGGAGCAGAGCAGCACGTGCCCATCTCCAGTCAGGGTCAATACTGGGAGCAGCGTCAGCACGTGCCCATCTCCAGTCAGGGTCAATACTGGGAGCAGCGTCAGCACGTGCCCATCTCCAGTCAGGGTCAATACTGGGAGCAGCGTCAGCACGCGCCCATCTCCAGTCAGGGTCAATACTGGGAGCAGCGCCAGCACGTGCCCATCTCCAGTCAGGGTCAATACTGGGAGCAGCGCCAGCACGCGTGCCCATCTCCAGTCAGGGTCAATGCTGGGAACAGCGCCAGCACGCGCATCTCCAGTCAGGGTCAAAACTGGGAGCAGCACGTACCCATCTCCAGTCAGGGTCAATACTGGGAGCAGCGTCAGCACGTGCCCATCTCCAGTCAGGGTCAATACTGGGAGCAGCGTCAGCACGTGCCCATCTCCAGTCAGGGTCAATACTGGGAGCAGCATTAGCCCGTGCCCATCTCCAGTCAGGGTCAATGCTGGGAACAGCGTCAGCACGTGCCCATCTCCAGTCAGGGTCAATACTGGGAGCAGCGTCAGCACGTGCCCATCTCCAGTCAGGGTCAATACTGGGAGCAGTGTCAGCACGTGCCCATCTCCAGTCAGGGACAATACTGGGAGCAGCGTCAGCACGTGCCCATCTCCAGTCAGGGTCAAAACTGGGAGCAGCGTCAGCACGTGCCCATCTCCAGTCAGGGTCAAAACTGGGAGCAGCGTCAGCACGTGCCCATCTCCAGTCAGGGTCAATACTGGGAGCAGCGTCAGCACGTGCCCATCTCCAGTCAGGGTCAAAACTGGGAGCAGCGTCAGCACGCGCCCATCTCCAGTCAGGGTCAAAACTGGGAGCAGCGCCAGCACATACCCATCTCCAGTCAGGGTCAATACTGGGAGCAGCGCCAGCACGCGCCCATCTCCAGTCAGGGTCAAAACTGGGAGCAGCGCCAGCACATACCCATCTCCAGTCAGGGTCAATACTGGGAGCAGCGCCAGCACGCCCATCTCCAGTCAGGGTCAAAACTGGGAGCAGCGCCAGCACGCGCCCATCTCCAGTCAGGGTCAAAACTGGGAGCAGCGCCAGCACGTGCCCATCTCCAGTCAGGGTCAATACTGGGAGCAGCGCCAGCACGTGCCCATCTCCAGTCAGGGTCAATACTGGGAGCAGCGCCAGCACGTGCCCATCTCCAGTCAGGGTCAATACTGGGAACAGCGTCAGCACATGCCCATCTCCAGTCAGGGTCAAAACTGGGAGCAGCGTCAGCAAGTGCCCATCTCCAGTCAGGGTCAATACTGGGAGCAGCGTCAGCACGTGCCCATCTCCAGTCAGGGTCAATACTGGGAGCAGCGTCAGCACGTGCCCATCTCCAGTCAGGGTCAATACTGGGAGCAGCGTCAGCACGTGCCCATCTCCAGTCAGGGGCAATACTGGGAGCAGCGTCAGCACGCGCCCATCTCCAGTCAGGGGCAATACTGGGAGCAGCGCCAGCACGCGCCCATCTCCAGTCAGGGTCAAAACTGGGAGCAGCGCCAGCACGTGCCCATCTCCAGTCAGGGTCAAAACTGGGAGCAGCGCCAGCACGTGCCCATCTCCAGTCAGGGTCAAAACTGGGAGCAGCGTCAGCACGCGCCCATCTCCAGTCAGGGTCAAAACTGGGAGCAGCGCCAGCACGCGCCCATCTCCAGTCAGGGTCAAAACTGGGAGCAGCGTCAGCACGTGCCCATCTCCAGTCAGGGTCAAAACTGGGAGCAGCGTCAGCACGTGCCCATCTCCAGTCAGTGTCAAAACTGGGAGCAGCGTCAGCACGTGCCCATCTCCAGTCAGTGTCAAAACTGGGAGCAGCGTCAGCACGTGCCCATCTCCAGTCAGGGTCAAAACTGGGAGCAGCGTCAGCACGTGCCCATCTCCAGTCAGGGTTAAAACTGGGAGCAGCGTCAGCACGTGCCCATCTCCAGTCAGGGTCAAAACTGGGAGCAGCGTCAGCACGTGCCCATCTCCAGTCAGGGTCAAAACTGGGAGCAGCGTCAGCACGTGCCCATATCCAGTCAGGGTCAATACTGGGAGCAGCGTCAGCACGTGCCCATCTCCAGTCAGGGTCAATACTGGGAGCAGCGTCAGCACGTGCCCATCTCCAGTCAGCGACAATACTGGGAGCAGCATCAGCAGGTGCCCATCTCCAGTCAGGGACAATACTGGGAGCAGCATCAGCAGGTGCCCATCTCCAGTCAGGGTCAATACTGGGAGCAGCATCAGCATGTGCCCATCTCCAGTCAGGGTCAATACTGGGAGCAGCGTCAGCACGTGCCCATCAACAGTCAGGGGCAATACTGGGAGCAGCATCAGCACATGCCCATCTCCAGTCAGGGTCAAAACTGGGAGCAGCATCAGCACGTGCCCATCTCCAGTCAGGGACAATACTGGGAGCAGCGTCAGCACGTGCCCATCTCCAGTCAGGGTCAAAACTGGGAGCAGCATCAGCACGTGCCCATCTCCAGTCAGGGTCAAAACTGGGAGCAGCGTCAGCACGTGCCCATCTCCAGTCAGGGTCAAAACTGGGAGCAGCGTCAGCACGTGCCCATCTCCAGTCAGGGTCAAAACTGGGAGCAGCGTCAACACGTGCCCATCTCCAGTCAGGGTCAATACTGGGAGCAGAGCAGCACGTGCCCATCTCCAGTCAGGGTCAATACTGGGAGCAGAGCAGCACGTGCCCATCTCCAGTCAGGGTCAATACTGGGAGCAGAGCAGCACGTGCCCATCTCCAGTCAGGGTCAATACTGGGAACAGAGCAGCATGTACCCATCTCCAGTCAGGGTCAATACTGGGAGCAGAGCAGCACGTACCCATCTCCAGTCAGGGTCAATACTGGGAGCAGAGCAGCACGTACCCATCTCCAGTCAGGGTCAATACTGGGAGCAGAGCAGCACGCACTCCATCTCCAGTCAGGGTCAATACTGGGAGCAGAGCAGCACGCACTCCATCTCCAGTCAGGGTCAATACTGGGAGCAGAGCAGCACGTACCCATCTCCAGTCAGGGTCAATACTGGGAGCAGAGCAGCACGTACCCATCTCCAGTCAGGGTCAATACTGGGAGCAGAGCAGCACGTGCCCATCTCCAGTCAGGGTCAATACTGGGAGCAGAGCAGCACGTGCCCATCTCCAGTCAGGGTCAATACTGGGAGCAGAGCAGCACGTGCCCATCTCCAGTCAGGGTCAATACTGGGAGCAGCGTCAGCACGTGCCCATCTCCAGTCAGGGTCAAAACTGGGAGCAGCATCAGCACATACCCATCTCCAGTCAGGGTCAAAACTGGGAGCAGCATCAGCACATACCCATCTCCAGTCAGGGTCAAAACTGGGAGCAGCGTCAGCACGTGCCCATCTCCAGTCAGGGTCAATACTGGGAGCAGCGTCAGCACGTGCCCATCTCCAGTCAGGGTCAATACTGGGAGCAGCGTCAGCACGTGCCCATCTCCAGTCAGGGTCAATACTGGGAACAGCGTCAGCACATGCCCATCTCCAGTCAGGGTCAAAACTGGGAGCAGCATCAGCAAGTGCCCATCTCCAGTCAGGGTCAATACTGGGAGCAGCGTCAGCACGTGCCCATCTCCAGTCAGGGTCAATACTGGGAGCAGCGTCAGCACGTGCCCATCTCCAGTCAGGGGCAATACTGGGAGCAGCGTCAGCACGTGCCCATCTCCAGTCAGGGTCAAAACTGGGAGCAGCGTCAGCATGTGCCCATCTCCAGTCAGGGTCAAAACTGGGAGCAGCGTCAGCACGTGCCCATCTCCAGTCAGGGTCAAAACTGGGAGCAGCGTCAGCACGTGCCTATCTCCAGTCATGGTCAAAACTGGGAGCAGCGTCAGCACGTGCCCATCTCCAATCAGGGTCAATACTGGGAGCAGCGTCAGCATGTGCCCATCTCCAGTCAGGGTCAATACTGGGAGCAGCGTCAGCACGTCCCCATCTCCAGTCAGGGACAATACTGGGAACAGCGTCAGCACGTGCCCATCTCCAGTCAGGGTCAAAACTGGGAGCAGCATCAGCAGGTGCCCATCTCCAGTCAGGGTCAATACTGGGAGCAGCATCAGCATGTGCCCATCTCCAGTCAGGGTCAATACTGGGAGCAGCGTCAGCACGTGCCCATCAACAGTCAGGGGCAATACTGGGAGCAGCGTCAGCACGTGCCCATCAACAGTCAGGGGCAATACTGGGAGCAGCATCAGCACATGCCCATCTCCAGTCAGGGTCAAAACTGGGAGCAGCATCAGCACGTGCCCATCTCCAGTCAGGGGCAATACTGGGAGCAGCGTCAGCACATGCCCATCTCCAGTCAGGGTCAGCACGTGCCCATCTCCAGTCAGGGTCAGTATTGGGAGCAGCGTCAGCACGTGCCCATCTCCAGTCAGGGTCAATACTGGGAGCAGCGTCAGCACGTGCCCATCTCCAGTCAGGGTCAATACTGGGAGCAGCGTCAGCACGTGCCCATCTCCAGTCAGGGGCAATACTGGGAGCAGCGTCAGCACGTGCCCATCTCCAGTCAGGGTCAAAACTGGGAGCAGCGTCAGCACGTGCCCATCTCCAGTCAGGGTCAAAACTGGGAGCAGCGTCAGCATGTGCCCATCTCCAGTCAGGGTCAAAACTGGGAGCAGCGTCAGCACGTGCCCATCTCCAGTCAGGGTCAAAACTGGGAGCAGTGTCAGCACATACCCATCTCCAGTCAGGGTCAATACTGGGAGCAGCGTCAGCACGTGCCCATCTCCAGTCAGGGTCAAAACTGGGAGCAGCGTCAGCACGTGCCCATCTCCAGTCAGGGTCAATACTGGGAGCAGCGTCAGCACGTGCCCATCTCCAGTCAGGGTCAATACTGGGAACAGCGTCAGCACGTGCCCATCTCCAGTCAGGGTCAAAACTGGGAGCAGCATCAGCAAGTGCCCATCTCCAGTCAGGGTCATTACTGGGAGCAGCATCAGCATGTGCCCATCTCCAGTCAGGGTCATTACTGGGAGCAGCATCAGCATGTGCCCATCTCCAGTCAGGGTCAATACTGGGAGCAGCGTCAGCACGTGCCCATCTCCAGTCAGGGGCAATACTGGGAGCAGCGTCAGCACGTGCCCATCTGCAGTCAGGGTCAAAACTGGGAGCAGCGTCAGCACGTGCCCATCTCCAGTCAGGGTCAAAACTGGGAGCAGCGTCAGCACGTGCCCATCTCCAGTCAGGGTCAAAACTGGGAGCAGCGTCAGCATGTGCCCATCTCCAGTCAGGGTCAAAACTGGGAGCACCGTCAGCACGTGCCCATCTCCAGTCAGGGTCAAAACTGGGAGCAGCGTCAGCACGTGCCCATCTCCAGTCAGGGTCAAAACTGGGAGCAGCGTCAGCACGTGCCCATCTCCAGTCAGGGTCAAAACTGGGAGCAGCGTCAGCACGTGCCCATCTCCAGTCAGGGTCAAAACTGGGAGCAGCGTCAGCACGTGCCCATCTCCAATCAGGGTCAATACTGGGAGCAGCGTCAGCACGTGCCCATCTCCAGTCAGGGTCAATACTGGGAGCAGCGTCAGCACGTGCCCATCTCCAGTCAGGGACAATACTGGGAACAGCGTCAGCACATGCCCATCTCCAGTCAGGGTAAAAACTGGGAGCAGCATCAGCAAGTGCCCATCTCCAGTCAGGGTCAATACTGGGAGCAGCGTCAGCACGTGCCCATCTCCAGTCAGGGTCAATACTGGGAGCAGCGTCAGCACGTGCCCATCTCCAGTCAGGGTCAAAACTGGGAGCAGCGTCAGCACGTGCCCATCTCCAGTCAGGGTCAAAACTGGGAGCAGCGTCAGCACGTGCCCATCTCCAGTCAGGGTCAAAACTGGGAGCAGCGTCAGCACGTGCCCATCTCCAGTCAGGGTCAATACTGGGAGCAGCGTCAGCACGTGCCCATCTCCAGTCAGGGTCAATACTGGGAGCAGCGTCAGCACGTCCCCATCTCCAGTCAGGGACAATACTGGGAACAGCGTCAGCACATGCCCATCTCCAGTCAGGGTCAAAACTGGGAGCAGCATCAGCAGGTGCCCATCTCCAGTCAGGGTCTATACTGGGAGCAGCATCAGCATGTGCCCATCTCCAGTCAGGGTCAATACTGGGAGCAGCGTCAGCACGTGCCCATCAACAGTCAGGGGCAATACTGGGAGCAGCGTCAGCACGTGCCCATCAACAGTCAGGGGCAATACTGGGAGCAGCATCAGCACATGCCCATCTCCAGTCAGGGTCAAAACAGGGAGCAGCATCAGCACGTGCCCATCTCCAGTCAGGGACAATAATGGGAGCAGCGTCAGCACGTGCCCATCTCCAGTCAGGGTCAGCACGTGCCCATCTCCAGTCAGGGTCAATACTGGGAGCAGCGTCAGCACGTGCCCATCTCCAGTCAGGGTCAATACTGGGAGCAGCGTCAGCACGTGCCCATCTCCAGTCAGGGGCAATACTGGGAGCAGCGTCAGCACGTGCCCATCTCCAGTCAGGGTCAAAACTGGGAGCAGCGTCAGCACGTGCCCATCTCCAGTCAGGGTCAAAACTGGGAGCAGCGTCAGCACGTGCCCATCTCCAGTCAGGGTCAAAACTGGGAGCAGCGCCAGCACGTGCCCATCTCCAGTCAGGGTCAAAACTGGGAGCAGCGTCAGCACGTGCCCATCTCCAGTCAGGGTCAAAACTGGGAGCAGTGTCAGCACATACCCATCTCCAGTCAGGGTCAATACTGGGAGCAGCGTCAGCACGTGCCCATCTCCAGTCAGGGTCAAAACTGGGAGCAGCGTCAGCACGTGCCCATCTCCAGTCAGGGTCAAAACTGGGAGCAGCGTCAGCACGTGCCCATCTCCAGTCAGGGTCAATACTGGGAGCAGCGTCAGCACGTGCCCATCTCCAGTCAGGGTCAATACTGGGAACAGCGTCAGCACGTGCCCATCTCCAGTCAGGGTCAAAACTGGGAGCAGCATCAGCAAGTGCCCATCTCCAGTCAGGGTCATTACTGGGAGCAGCATCAGCATGTGCCCATCTCCAGTCAGGGTCATTACTGGGAGCAGCATCAGCATGTGCCCATCTCCAGTCAGGGTCAATACTGGGAGCAGCGTCAGCACGTGCCCATCTCCAGTCAGGGGCAATACTGGGAGCAGCGTCAGCACGTGCCCATCTGCAGTCAGGGTCAAAACTGGGAGCAGCATCAGCACGTGCCCATCTCCAGTCAGGGTCAAAACTGGGAGCAGCGTCAGCACGTGCCCATCTCCAGTCAGGGTCAAAACTGGGAGCAGCGTCAGCACGTGCCCATCTCCAGTCAGGGTCAAAACTGGGAGCAGCGTCAGCATGTGCCCATCTCTAGTCAGGGTCAAAACTGGGAGCAGTGTCAGCACATACCCATCTCCAGTCAGGGTCAATACTGGGAGCAGCGTCAGCACGTGCCCATCTCCAGTCAGGGTCAAAACTGGGAGCAGCGTCAGCACGTGCCCATCTCCAGTCAGGGTCAAAACTGGGAGCAGCGTCAGCACGTGCCCATCTCCAGTCAGGGTCAATACTGGGAGCAGCGTCAGCACGTGCCCATCTCCAGTCAGGGTCAATACTGGGAACAGCGTCAGCACGTGCCCATCTCCAGTCAGGGTCAAAACTGGGAGCAGCATCAGCAAGTGCCCATCTCCAGTCAGGGTCAAAACTGGGAGCAGCATCAGCAAGTGCCCATCTCCAGTCAGGGTCATTACTGGGAGCAGCATCAGCATGTGCCCATCTCCAGTCAGGGTCATTACTGGGAGCAGCATCAGCATGTGCCCATCTCCAGTCAGGGTCAATACTGGGAGCAGCGTCAGCACGTGCCCATCTCCAGTCAGGGGCAATACTGGGAGCAGCGTCAGCACGTGCCCATCTGCAGTCAGGGTCAAAACTGGGAGCAGCATCAGCACGTGCCCATCTCCAGTCAGGGTCAAAACTGGGAGCAGCGTCAGCACGTGCCCATCTCCAGTCAGGGTCAAAACTGGGAGCAGCGTCAGCACGTGCCCATCTCCAGTCAGGGTCAAAACTGGGAGCAGCATCAGCACGTGCCCATCTCCAGTCAGGGTCAAAACTGGGAGCAGCGTCAGCACGTGCCCATCTCCAGTCAGGGTCAAAACTGGGAGCAGCATCAGCAAGTGCCCATCTCCAGTCAGGGTCATTACTGGGAGCAGCATCAGCATGTGCCCATCTCCAGTCAGGGTCATTACTGGGAGCAGCATCAGCATGTGCCCATCTCCAGTCAGGGTCAATACTGGGAGCAGCGTCAGCACGTGCCCATCTCCAGTCAGGGGCAATACTGGGAGCAGCGTCAGCACGTGCCCATCTGCAGTCAGGGTCAAAACTGGGAGCAGCATCAGCACGTGCCCATCTCCAGTCAGGGTCAAAACTGGGAGCAGCGTCAGCACGTGCCCATCTCCAGTCAGGGTCAAAACTGGGAGCAGCGTCAGCACGTGCCCATCTCCAGTCAGGGTCAAAACTGGGAGCAGCGTCAGCATGTGCCCATCTCTAGTCAGGGTCAAAACTGGGAGCAGCGTCAGCACGTGCCCATCTCCAGTCAGGGTCAAAACTGGGAGCAGTGTCAGCACATACCCATCTCCAGTCAGGGTCAATACTGGGAGCAGCGTCAGCACGTGCCCATCTCCAGTCAGGGTCAAAACTGGGAGCAGCGTCAGCACGTGCCCATCTCCAGTCACGGTCAATACTGGGAGCAGCGTCAGCACGTGCCCATCTCCAGTCAGGGTCAATACTGGGAACAGCGTCAGCACGTGCCCATCTCCAGTCAGGGTCAAAACTGGGAGCAGCATCAGCAAGTGCCCATCTCCAGTCAGGGTCATTACTGGGAGCAGCATCAGCATGTGCCCATCTCCAGTCAGGGTCATTACTGGGAGCAGCATCAGCATGTGCCCATCTCCAGTCAGGGTCAATACTGGGAGCAGCGTCAGCACGTGCCCATCTCCAGTCAGGGGCAATACTGGGAGCAGCGTCAGCACGTGCCCATCTCCAGTCAGGGGCAATACTGGGAGCAGCGTCAGCACGTGCCCATCTGCAGTCAGGGTCAAAACTGGGAGCAGCATCAGCACGTGCCCATCTCCAGTCAGGGTCAAAACTGGGAGCAGCGTCAGCACGTGCCCATCTCCAGTCAGGGTCAAAACTGGGAGCAGCGCCAGCACGCGCCCATCTCCAGTCAGGGTCAAAACTGGGAGCAGCGTCAGCACGTGCCCATCTCCAGTCAGGGTCAAAACTGGGAGCAGCGTCAGCACGTGCCCATCTCCAGTCAGGGTCAAAACTGGGAGCAGCGTCAGCACGTGCCCATCTCCAGTCAGGGTCAAAACTGGGAGCAGCGGCAGCACGTGCCCATCACCAGTCAGGGTCAAAACTGGGAGCAGCGCCAGCACGTGCCCATCTCCAATCAGGGTCAATACTGGGAGCAGCGCCAGCACGTGCCCATCTCCAGTCAGGGTCAATACTGGGAGCAGCGTCAGCACGTGCCCATCTCCAGTCAGGGACAATACTGGGAACAGCGTCAGCACATGCCCATCTCCAGTCAGGGTAAAAACTGGGAGCAGCATCAGCAGGTGCCCATCTCCAGTCAGGGACAATACTGGGAGCAGCGTCAGCACGTGCCCATCTCCAGTCAGGGTCAGCACGTGCCCATCTCCAGTCAGGGTCAGTATTGGGAGCAGCGTCAGCACGTGCCCATCTCCAGTCAGGGTCAATACTGGGAGCAGCGTCAGCACGTGCCCATCTCCAGTCAGGGGCAATACTGGGAGCAGCATCAGCACATGCCCATCTCCAGTCAGGGTCAAAACTGGGAGCAGCGTCAGCACGTGCCCATCTCCAGTCAGGGTCAAAACTGGGAGCAGCGTCAGCACGTGCCCATCTCCAGTCAGGGTCAAAACTGGGAGCAGCGTCAGCACGTGCCCATCTCCAGTCAGGGTCAAATCTGGGAGCAGCGTCAGCACGTGCCCATCTCCAGTCAGGGTCAAAACTGGGAGCAGCGTCAGCATGTGCCCATCTCCAGTCAGGGTCAAAACTGGGAGCAGCGTCAGCACTTGCCCATCTCCAGTCAGGGTCAAAACTGGGAGCAGCGTCAGCACGTGCCCATCTCCAGTCAGGGTCAAAACTGGGAGCAGCGTCAGCACGTGCCCATCTCCAGTCAGGGTCAATACTGGGAGCAGAGCAGCACGTACCCATCTCCAGTCAGGGTCAATACTGGGAGCAGAGCAGCACGTGCCGATCTCCAGTCAGGGTCAATACTGGGAGCACAGCAGCATGTACCCATCTCCAATCAGGGTCAATACTGGGAGCAGCATCAGGACATGCCCATCTCCAGTCAGGGTCAAAACTGGGAGCAGCATCAGCACGTGCCCATCTCCAGTCAGGGACAATACTGGGAGCAGCGTCAGCACGTGCCCATCTCCAGTCAGGGTCAAAACTGGGAGCAGCATCAGCACGTGCCCATCTCCAGTCAGGGTCAAAACTGGGAGCAGCGTCAGCACGTGCCCATCTCCAGTCAGGGTCAAAACTGGGAGCAGCGTCAGCACGTGCCCATCTCAAGTCAGGTTCAAAACTGGGAGCAGCGTCAACACGTGCCCATCTCCAGTCAGGGTCAATACTGGGAGCAGAGCAGCACGTGCCCATCTCCAGTCAGGGTCAATACTGGGAGCAGAGCAGCACGTGCCCATCTCCAGTCAGGGTCAATACTGGGAACAGAGCAGCACGTGCCCATCTCCAGTCAGGGTCAATACTGGGAACAGAGCAGCATGTACCCATCTCCAGTCAGGGTCAATACTGGGAGCAGAGCAGCACGTACCCATCTCCAGTCAGGGTCAATACTGGGAGCAGAGCAGCACGTACCCATCTCCAGTCAGGGACAATACTGGGAGCAGCGTCAGCACGTGCCCATCTCCAGTCAGGGTCAAAACTGGGAGCAGCGTCAGCACGTGCCCATCTCCAGTCAGGGTCAATACTGGGAGCAGCGTCAGCACGTGCCCATCTCCAGTCAGGGTCAAAACTGGGAGCAGCGTCAGCACGTGCCCATCTCCAGTCAGGGTCAAAACTGGGAGCAGCGTCAGCACATACCCATCTCCAGTCAGGGTCAATACTGGGAGCAGCGTCAGCACGTGCCCATCTCCAGTCAGGGTCAATACTGGGAGCAGCGTCAGCACATACCGATCTCCAGTCAGGGTCAATACTGGGAGCAGCGTCAGCACGTGCCCATCTCCAGTCAGGGTCAAAACTGGGAGCAGCGTCAGCACGTGCCCATCTCCAGTCAGGGTCAATACTGGGAGCAGCGTCAGCACGTGCCCATCTCCAGTCAGGGTCAATACTGGGAGCAGCGTCAGCACGTGCCCATCTCCAGTCAGGGTTAATACTGGGAGCAGCGTCAGCACGTGCCCATCTCCAGTCAGGGTCAACACTGGGAACAGCGTCAGCACATGCCCATCTCCAGTCAGGGTCAAAACTGGGAGCAGCATCAGCAAGTGCCCATCTCCAGTCAGGGTCAATACTGGGAGCAGCGTCAGCACGTGCCCATCTCCAGTCAGGGTCAATACTGGGAGCAGCGTCAGCACGTGCCCATCTCCAGTCAGGGGCAATACTGGGAGCAGCGTCAGCACGTGCCCATTTCCAGTCAGGGGCAATACTGGGAGCAGCGTCAGCACGTGCCCATCTCCAGTCAGGGTCAAAACTGGGAGCAGCGTCAGCACGTGCCCATCTTCAGTCAGGGTCAAAACTGGGAGCAGCGTCAGCACGTGCCCATCTCCAGTCAGGGTCAAAACTGGGAGCAGCGTCAGCACGTGCCCATCTCCAGTCAGGGTCAAAACTGGGAGCAGCGCCAGCACGCGCCCATCTCCAGTCAGGGTCAAAACTGGTCGCAGCGTGAGCACGTGCCCATCTTCAGTGAGGATCAAAACTGGGAGCAGCGCCAGCACGCGCCCATCTCCAGTCAGGGTCAAAACTGGGAGCAGCGCCAGCACGTGCCCATCTCCAGTCAGGGTCAAAACTGGGAGCAGCGTCAGCACGTGCCCATCTCCAGTCAGGGTCAAAACTGGGAGCAGCGTCAGCACGTGCCCATCTCCAGTCAGGGTCAAAACTGGGAGCAGCGTCAGCACGTGCCCATCTCCAGTCAGGGTCAATACTTGGAGCAGCGTCAGCACGTGCCCATCTCCAGTCAGGGTCAATACTGGGAGCAGCGTCAGCACGTGCCCATCTCCAGTCAGGGACAATACTGGGAACAGCGTCAGCACATGCCCATCTCCAGTCAGGGTCAAAACTGGGAGCAGCATCAGCAGGTGCCCATCTCCAGTCAGGGTCAATACTGGGAGCAGCATCAGCATGTGCCCATCTCCAGTCAGGGTCAATACTGGGAGCAGCGTCAGCACGTGCCCATCAACAGTCAGGGGCAATACTGGGAGCAGCATCAGCACATGCCCATCTCCAGTCAGGGTCAACACTGGGAGCAGCATCAGCACGTGCCCATCTCCAGTCAGGGACAATACTGGGAGCAGCGTCAGCACGTGCCCATCTCCAGTCAGGGTCAGCACGTGCCCATCTCCAGTCAGGGTCAGTATTGGGAGCAGCGTCAGCACGTGCCCATCTCCAGTCAGGGTCAATACGGGGAGCAGCGTCAGCACGTGCCCATCTCCAGTCAGGGTCAATACTGGGAGCAGCGTCAGCACGTGCCCATCTCCAGTCAGGGGCAATACTGGGAGCAGCGTCAGCATGTGCCCATCTCCAGTCAGGGTCAAAACTGGGAGCAGCGTCAGCACGTGCCCATCTCCAGTCAGGGTCAAAACTGGGAGCAGCGTCAGCACGTGCCCATCTCCAGTCAGGGTCAAAACTGGGAGCAGCATCAGCACGTGCCCATCTCCAGTCAGGGTCAAAACTGGGAGCAGCATCAGCAAGTGCCCATCTCCAGTCAGGGTCAATACTGGGAGCAGCATCAGCATGTGCCCATCTCCAGTCAGGGTCAATACTGGGAGCAGCGTCAGCACGTGCCCATCTCCAGTCAGGGGCAATACTGGGAGCAGCGTCAGCACGTGCCCATCTGCAGTCAGGGTCAAAACTGGGAGCAGCATCAGCACGTGCCCATCTCCAGTCAGGGTCAAAACTGGGAGCAGCGTCAGCATGTGCCCATCTCCAGTCAGGGTCAAAACTGGGAGCAGCGTCAGCACGTGCCCATCTCCAGTCAGGGTCAAAACTGGGAGCAGCGTCAGCACGTGCCCATCTCCAGTCAGGGTCAAAACTGGGAGCAGCGCCAGCACGTGCCCATCTCCAGTCAGGGTCAAAACTGGGAGCAGCGCCAGCACGCGCCCATCTCCAGTCAGGGTCAAAACTGGGAGCAGCGCCAGCACGCGTGCCCATCTCCAGTCAGGGTCAAAACTGGGAGCAGCGTCAGCACGTGCCCATCTCCAGTCAGGGTCAAAACTGGGAGCAGCGTCAGCACGTGCCCATCTCCAATCAGGGTCAATACTGGGAGCAGCGTCAGCACGTGCCCATCTCCAGTCAGGGTCAATACTGGGAGCAGCGTCAGCACGTGCCCATCTCCAGTCAGGGACAATACTGGGAACAGCGTCAGCACATGCCCATCTCCAGTCAGGGTCAAAACTGGGAGCAGCATCAGCAGGTGCCCATCTCCAGTCAGGGACAATACTGGGAGCAGCGTCAGCACGTGCCCATCTCCAGTCAGGGTCAGCACGTGCCCATCTCCAGTCAGGGTCAGTATTGGGAGCAGCGTCAGCACTTGCCCATCTCCAGTCAGGGTCAATACTGGGAGCAGCGTCAGCACGTGCCCATCTCCAGTCAGGGGCAATACTGGGAGCAGCATCAGCACGTGCCCATCTCCAGTCAGGGTCAAAACTGGGAGCAGCGTCAGCACGTGCCCATCTCCAGTCAGGGTCAATACTGGGAGCAGCGTCAGCACGTGCCCCTCTCCAGTCAGGGTCAATACTGGGAGCAGAGCAGCACGTGCCCATCTCCAGTCAGGGTCAATACTGGGAGCAGAGCAGCACGTACCCATCTCCAGTCAGGGTCAATACTGGGAGCAGAGCAGCATGTGCCCATCTCCAGTCAGGGTCAATACTGGGAGCAGCGTCAGCACGTGCCCATCTCCAGTCAGGGTCAATACTGGGAGCAGCGTCAGCACGTGCCCATCTCCAGTCAGGGGCAATACTGGGAGCAGCGTCAGCACGTGCCCATCTCCAGTCAGGGTCAATACTGGGAGCAGAGCAGCACGTGCCCATCTCCAGTCAGGGTCAATACTGGGAGCAGAGCAGCACGTGCCCATCTCCAGTCAGGGTCAATACTGGGAGCAGCGTCAGCACGTGCCCATCTCCAGTCAGGGTCAATACTGGGAGCAGAGCAGCACGTGCCCATCTCCAGTCAGGGTCAATACTGGGAGCAGAGCAGCACGTGCCCATCTCCAGTCAGGGTCAATACTGGGAGCAGCGTCAGCACGTGCCCATCTCCAGTCAGGGTCAATACTGGGAGCAGAGCAGCACGTGCCCATCTCCAGTCAGGGTCAATACTGGGAGCAGCATCAGCACGTGCCCATCTCCAGTCAGGGTCAATACTGGGAGCAGCGTCAGCACGTGCCCATCTCCAGTCAGGGTCAATACTGGGAGCAGCGTCAGCACGTGCCCATCTCCAGTCAGGGTCAATGCTGGGAGCAGAGCAGCACGTGCCCATCTCCAGTCAGGGTCAATACTGGGAGCAGAGCAGCACGTGCCCATCTCCAGTCAGGGACAATACTGGGAGCAGCGTCAGCACGTGCCCATCTCCAGTCAGGGTCAATACTGGGAGCAGAGCAGCACGTACCCATCTCCAGTCAGGGTCAATACTGGGAGCAGAGCAGCACGTGCCCATCTCCAGTCAGGGTCAATACTGGGAGCAGAGTCAGCATGTGCCCATCTCCAGTCAGGGTCAATACTGGGAGCAGCATCAGCACGTGCCCATCTCCAGTCAGGGTCAATACTGGGAGCAGAGCAGCACGTGCCCATCTCCAGTCAGGGTCAATACTGGGAGCAGAGCAGCACGTACCCATCTCCAGTCAGGGTCAATACTGGGAGCAGAGCAGCACGTGCCCATCTCCAGTCAGGGTCAATACTGGGTGCAGAGCAGCACGTGCCCATCTCCAGTCAGGGTCAATACTGGGAGCAGCGTCAGCACGTGCCCATCTCCAGTCAGGGTCAAAACTGGGAGCAGCGTCAGCACATGCCCATCTCCAGTCAGGGTCAAAACTGGGAGCAGCGTCAGCACGTGCCCATCTCCAGTCAGGGTCAGCATGTGCCCATCTCCAGTCAGGGTCAATACTGGGAGCAGAGCAGCACGTACCCATCTCCAGTCAGGGTCAATACTGGGAGCAGAGCAGCACGTACCCATCTCCAGTCAGGGTCAATACCGGGAACAGCGTCAGCACGTGCCCATCTCCAGTCAGGGTCAATACTGGGAGCAGCGTCAGCACGTGCCCATCTCCAGTCAGGGCCAATACTGGGAGCAGCATCAGCACGTGCCCATCTCCAGTCAGGGACAATACTGGGAGCAGCGTCAGCACGTGCCCATCTCCAGTCAGGGGCAATAACTCTGAAAGCAGGTGATGACAACACAATGCAAAGACAATGATAATTGCCCTTTTCCAGTACAGAAGCTTAACTGATGTGCCTGCAGTTAATCTATGGTAGTTCTTCTGTTGGGGCAAGAGACCTCTTACAGTTCACAGCAGTGGACCTTTCCCCTAGGAGTGTTTCACTGTATTTTAAAGGCTTTACACAGCCTTCTGTCACGCATTCCCTGCTAATATGAGTTACTTTCAGCTAAGCTGACTTTGCAAACCTAAATTTATAAGAAAATAAAAGTATGCTGTGATAGCTAAATAAAAATATTTAAATAAAATATTGTATGTAAATATACTATTTTCATATCTAATTTTACAAAGACATCTCTGTGCATCAGATGAATGTTGACTTTGTGCTTCATTAAACTTTAATTTAGTTAGTTCATGAACAGGCCTCAAACATTGCTGCTTCCTCTGTGTTCATTCTCTGAACTGCGTGCAGGGATCTAGCATGAGATAACAGACCCTAAGTCAGCATTCGCATGTTACTGATGAGTGACTATTTCTCTTTCGTTCAGTGTTTCTTAGTTCAAGGGACGGACACTTGTGCTTTACTGGGCTTCCTGGTAATAACTTCTGCATAAAACATAACAGGCAGCAACCACTTCACTCAGGGGCAATGCAACCTAGGGCAAATGAATGTGATAAATCCCACAGACTTTAGTTTGATACCTATAGATATACACTTATACATGTGCAAACTCCTATAAACAGGCAGCCATGGCCTGTGCATGTTATGCAGTTAAAGTCTCATTAAACACTTCGCTTTTCTTTCTTTTTTTTTTCTTCACTTTGTCAAAAGATTCAAAACAAACCAAAAATGCATTCTTCTGAAGAATTCTACATTTAATAAATGAACAGTTTGCATTCTTACGGCTCAGCGCATGCTGAAATGTGTTAATGGAATGACAGAAAGAGAAACAATAGTATACAAATGGCTGGACTGCATCATTAAAAGTAAAGTTTCAGTGCTTTAAAAATATGCAATACAAATTAGAAAGAAATTAAAAATATATATTTATTTTTGGATAACCAGATAAGATCCACAAGGCAGTGTCTTTCACATTCAAATGTGAGGCAGGAGTTATGGGAGATTAAATGACAAAGCTTGAGAGATTGACTTACTCAAGGTCAGACAATGTACAAGAAAAAGCTGTAATATGTCCAGGGTCCAGTTTGTAACTATCCTCATGCATTCCTACTCTTAGTCCCAACTCCATGAGAAAGCAGCTCATTTGGGAATAGAAAAGGAATGAAAGAAGGTGTTTCCATGGACAGCGTAATGCACAGGTTTACAGGTAAAACATAAGTAAAGATCACATGACACATGGGATGTCACAATGGATTCAGACTGAACACCATGACAGCTTCTAAAAGTGCACTGGGAATTTGTAATGGTGGGGGGGGGGGGGGGGTTGGCATGGTTGTAATGAAAAGAGGAGTGATTATTCACCTAACATGATCAGAACTTAAGTGCTTGCACCAAAGTAGCCAAATGGTTTTAGTATAAAGTTCAGCCATTGGATTGCTTTGTTGATTTACAGCAATGAAGCTAACAAGGCAAAGAGAGAGATAAAGCCCTGATTGTGATGCATATAACCCAGGATGAGCTATTGACCCAGGGACTGGAGCAGCCAGCAAGGGAAGCAATGCCAGCTTGCCCCTTCCTGGTGGGGGTGGCCCAGCCCCCAACAGTTCCTGCAAACAAGGGTGTACAGCATGCAGGCTAGGAACATTCATGTGGCTCTGGCAGGCCACATGATGCATGTGCGGAAGCATGCATGCTAACAGGAGAAGCAGAAGCAGGCTGTCACATCTCAAGCGTACCCATCAGCTGCTGGAGTGGGGCTTAGAGCCAGAATGTCAAAATTCCATCATGGCTACCTGGATGATAGCCACCCTAATGACGGGAATCAAATGAGGAAATTCATGGTGAGAGGGCTAGGTGGTCAGCAGACATGGGGCACAAAAAAGGACTTAGACAAGTAAACACAGCAGGCATACTTATTACTCATAATGTGTGTGTGTGATTGTTTCATTTATTTGTTGTATCTGATAGTGTGTTTTGTGTTTTTGGGGTGGGGCTCTTTTTATCTTTATATAGTATGAGCAGATGTAGTCAATGCATACTGCTGAAAAACAGTCACATATTCTAAATACTTAATCAGCATTTTATAATTAGACGAATGCCCGATGCCAGTTAGAACCACGTGAAGAGTTCAACGCATAAGTCACTCAGATTGTGAATTCAGTACTTGGAGCTTACTAAACAGGCAGCTAGTCAGTACTGACAAATTCAAGACTTGGGGGTGGAGGGGATAAGGGAGAAAACTTATATGATGTAATATTAGATAATTTTCAGACCCTGCAGGGAAAGAAGTGTAAACAAAATCACTTCTCATCTACCACTTGTGACCTTGGGGACATGGTGCACAAGCTGCTAGTGTCAGCACCAGTTTTCTGTGGCAAGACAATTACAGCGAACTCATGGAAAATTTCATAATTAGTCAGTCTGAAGGACTACTTTGTAAAAATGGGACCTGGTGGTGTAGTGATCTAAAAATCAACAGAGAAGAGATGAGAAATTAAAAGTCCTTCTTTCCAACACAGTAAAAAAATGTACAGATATTTGTCAAGAATCTCACCACTCATGATCCAGGCTAGTTTTATGAAAACCTGCATTGCTTCAGTGACCTTATAAAATAAGAGTTTTTCATGATTGTTCTGCTTTGTGGGTGGGGTTCAAATCTTAAGAGAAATATATTCTGAAAGGTGTTTCCTGTGTAGTTCAGCTCTTGTCCAGCATGTGGCAGTAGAGAGTGATGGCTTGCCTGACTAGGATTCTGGCTTGTGCAATAGCAGCATGTGGGGGCTGAAGGCGCCTCGCCTGCTCGCCACAGTGTGGTGTGATGTGGCTACATGGTGCAGCTATGACAGAAAGCTCCATTTCCTGTGGTTTCATCATGTGATCCTACTGAAGAGATGGAGTGGGGAGGAGTGTAGTGAATCTGCGTATGAAGTACTGGGGGGGTTGTTTCACATCTACTTTAAATAACGGTTGCAAGTCTCACTTCTCTCTCTCATGCTTGCTTGCTCCATCTGGGTTTGTCTACCAACAGTCTTTGCTACATTGAGATGGACTTGCTCTCCGACCCATTACCTCCTAAGTCAGGGCTGCATTTCCTTATTATCTCCCAACAACCAGTCTGCGGGATTTATTGCCAGTTCCGTTGCCTGACTGATGAGCAGTACTCCCAGCTTGTTAGTGGAAGCTCTAAAACTGAGATCCATTTCTGGCTACTTCACAGCCTTGGTTAGCGAACACGAGGTGCACAGCTGTGAATAAGAAGCACTATAAAAACGAGGGCTTGTCTATCATTGGTGCTCCCTGATCACCAGCAGGCTAATTTCCTCTGCAAAGATGGAGATCACAGCACAGTTTTTGGTGCACTGGGCTTCCTCTGCAATGCAGAGGAAGCCCCACCCTGGAAATTGTGGCACCCCTATGTAGGTCCCTCAAATACAGCTAATGTATTTCAGTCCCCTCTGGCACAAAGTGACAACTGTTAAGCCATCAAGAAGAAGAATGACAGAAAGAATGTAAAAGCCTTCAGATGTGAGTCACTGATGGAATGAAGGTAAGTAGATTTCTCAAGGAAATGGCGCACACATTTATGTAGTATACATGCTACTTCACTATCCATTTAGATAAGTTGTGCATACGCACGCTGGTGGTTCACCATATGAGAAACTGTTTCCTCAAAAGGTTAATTGATTTCTGTTTTTTCTCTGACTAATTTTAAAGTACCATATATTACAAGTGTTCAGCCTGATTGTGGCATTGTGTTGTGTGAAATTATTAAAAGTGGTGCTCACCTTAAAATATGGCGACCTCCAAACGTATACCTTTAATTTCAGTTTATGCTAAACTAAAAATTGTTAAAGAGCTGTAATATTAAATGTAGAACTTTCCATAAACACATTAAGTTATTTGGATGTTCTTCACCGTGTTTTCTAATGTTCATTTTACCTGTCAGCAATGTTTGCTGTCATATTGTTTAGGAAAATGAGCAACCGGAAAAGGACATTACTCATGAAGATCTTGAGTAGCCATATTTGAAGGTGTGTGCTTTTAATACGTAAAACTAAATCAGAGTTCTAAAGATTGCCTCAGAAGTGAGTGAATGATTTTATACAAGGGAAGAAAAAATGAGGGTGAATTCAACAGCAAAAAAAGCAGAACTGTGGTGTTTCATCAAAATTTACAGGACTGGTTAAGGTCCCTGTGTGAGGCAACAAAACAGCTAAATCTACGAAGATGTTTCTCTTCAGATAAAACTAGGCTGAGGAAATAAATCTTAGTTTCAAAGAGCCCTGTATCTATGTCACTGTGTTATTTATAGCTGGTGCTATTACTCAAAGCATGATACTGAACAGAAAAGTGGGAAAGAAATATCTCATGTTTTCATTTGTAATAGGTCACTTAAGTCAAGGGAAGTTCTTTAATAATAATAATAATAATAGTAAATGATTGTTCTCTAGATAAAATATTTGCTACCAGGACCCGGTTCCAAAACAAGTTAAGAGAGTAGCTGAGACTTCATGCTTATTTTCGAAACAGAATAAGGCAGCGCCATCTTGTGATAGTTTAGGTCTCTCTCTGTGTGGCCAGCTCTGGTGAACTGTTCCTCTTTTTTACTGAACAGAAGATAAATGAAAGTGTTTTGGAGTAAAGTTGTCATAAAAATAAAATGCTTTTGTTATTCAAAATGCAAAAAAAGAAATTACTATATGGAAGAGGATTAACATAGAACAGAAGTGTAAGTAGGAAATGGAGAAACTAGTGGGCTAGAAATGTCACCACATACGCCACTAAATTAGTGCACTAATATAGCACAAATGTTCTGTAAACCTCAGTCCCAATGAATTTAATATTCTTATAGCAACGATGTCGATCTATTTATTAATTAATTTCAAATTTGCTGAACAGGGTAGAGCATCAAAATATTTTATATATATATATATATATATATATATATATATATATATATATATATATATATATATATATATATACAGTTACACGTTCTGCCATTTGCTCAGTCTTCCATGTTGTTTTTAAAGCACTTATGATGACCATTGTATTCATTATAAGAAAATCAGTTTTTATAAAAGTGTGTTCCACAATACAATTAAAATACTGTTTACGGACTGTGAAAAACAGCACTGCCACAGGTCATTTTTTGAAACTGCTGATTTAGGAAGCGGCTTTTGATTCACTTGTACCCCTTCAGTATGTTAAAGAAAAAAAAATGCAACATCTGAACTGCGGTGGCAGGGAATCTGATATAACAGAAGCCATCTCTGGGTGCTTCTTCAGTGTAAAAAGGAAATGACTAAAGTGTTGTTATGATGGTGGGGGCACACTATAATTATTTTCACTTTTGTTGTAACAGCAGTGTAACAAAAGCTGCCATAGACAGCAGTGGAGCAGGAAACATTTCAACAGTCCTTGCCATAACCATGTACGCCAGGTTGAAAAATGTATAATGTCTTCCTGGGACTGGCTAGAAAACATCACTTCATGTTATCAGCACATTTGTACTGCTAACAACTTGTAGTTTATGCTTTCCCTTAATTGTAACTACACATACATTTTTTTAATCACATTACATTAATGAGCTGTAACTAATGAGATATATACGTCTTATACAACTTGGTGCATGACAGCAGTGATTTACAGCTTCACATGCCAGTGCTAAACATACACAGACGCACATGTATAGTGTGTGTGTGTATATATATATATATATATATATATATATATATATATGTGTTTGTGCCTGTTTGCCATGTAGGTACACTGAGCCTTACTGACAGTTCTTAAGGCTGACATCATAAGAAGTCACATAAAGAGAAAACCATACTAACATATTAGCACATTGTACAAAGGTGACACATAACATACAATATAAAATAGCTTGTACTAAAAGGCAGTAAGTATTGTGGTGCAACAATAAATGCTGCTTCCTCACAGTGCTTGGTTCTCATGTTCACACTTTCTGTACCGAGCTTACACCATCCTTGCTGTGTCACGTTCATGCTTTCTGTACTGAGCTTGCACCATCTTTGCTGTGCCACGTTTATGTTTTCTGTACCAAGCTTACACCATCCTGGCTGTGGCATGTTCATACTTTCTGTACTGAGCTTGCACCCATCTTTGCTGTGCCACGTTTACATTTTCTATACCAAGCTTGCACCATCCTAGCTCTGTTCATGAGGGGAGTTGGTGATGCTGAGGTGTCCATTGTCCTTGTGCATTCCAAAGGCATGTCAAAGGTACATCCACAATGACAGGGCTTTTTTAACAGAGTGTGTGTGTGTATATATATACACGTGAGTATGTATTATGTGATGGACTAGTGCAAAGTCTAGGACTTTCTACTTTATGCCTGCTGCTTACCAGGATAAGGTGTGTCTCCTTGCAGTGTCAGTGGCACAACAGGTAGCTTGCTTGCCTTTGGTGCAGAAGGCTATGGGTTCTAGTCCCACACCAGGTAGATCATATGCTGAAATTGCACTGCATCATAAGTGGGGGGGGGGTTGCACTCCTAAGTGTGCTGACCTTCAGATGAGACATTAAACCAAGGCCCCATCTGATTGAGTTGGTGGTAGCTCAGGTGGATGTAGATGATCACCCGGCACCTATTGAAAAGAGCAGGGAAAGTTCCCCAATGCCATAGCCAAACTTCCCCGAATAGGGTGGCCATGGTGGTGCAGCGGTTAGCGTTGCCACCTCACAGCAAGAGGTTCTCCGGTTTGATTCTCGGCTGGGGTGCCCTTCTGTGCGGAGTCTGCATGTCCTCCCTGTGGTCGAGTGGGTTTCCTCCGGGTGCTGCGGTTTCCTCCCACATCCCAAAGACATGCTGTAGGTGGATTGGACAGTCTAAATTGGCCCTAGGTGTGAGTGTGTGTGCCTTCTGTGGAAGGTTGGGCGCCGGGCTGGCAACTCGACACTGTAAAACTTCACTGCCAATCATGAGCGGACAGGTGATCCGCTGTGGCGACCCCTAACCGGGAAAAAGCCGAAAGAAGAAGAAGAGTCTAAATACCACCTCAGGTCTCCACTGAAAAAAGGCTAACACCCTAGTGTGACAAACCCAGTCAACAAAGGATAAATTAATAGATGATACATAAATAGCCTTAACTATATTAAGCACCTAATGAAAATTAATGAATATATTCATTAAAGGCTGTTTCATTAAAGACTGTGAAGAAGTACACAGAAAACCAAAAACAGCAGCACTGCAGAGCCGTGAGCTGCATGCTATAACACCCTTAAGTACAATACACAACATCACTAGGTGTTACTGGGAAACTCTGCACCCTTTAAATGACTTGCGGTATATTTACTTAAACTAATTTAACTGGCAAGGTCTTTCCCGACTGCATTTTGTGTGGGGACTCGGAGCACATTTTATTCTGACTGATGTAACTAAAAAATCTTTTGGTGGGAACAGACTCTGAATGTTTCCCTTCTGAGTTTCTGTTTGTTTCAAAACTACAGATATGATCTACCCCACCAACATGTTAGAATTGTTATTTTGATAGGCAGTTTAATGGGATATTTGTTGAATAAAAGATGACAAGCAGAAACTGACAAAGATACGTAATATATAATAAATGCTATAACATGAAACAGCAACCACAATCATGTAGTACAGCATCTAAAAAAATTAATATCCTGGTTCCAAAAGAACACAGCGGTATACACTAAAATGATGACCAAGGTTTGAGTCCCATGAGCTCCCACTTGTGAAATACATGACTGAGACAAGCACTTGACCTTTCAGCTCTGTTGTGTCTACCTGATGCCTTTGTTTCCTCCAGTGGTACTGTTTATTAACAAACCATTCTCACCTGAAATTAATCATAAATGAGATACAGAGGGTGTTTGAAATACTAATACTTATAAACATGAGAAATAAATTATGTGACCCACTGGAAACTTTGGCCTTGTAGCTCTGGGGTAAGAGTACTGATCTATTAAACCAGAGGTCATGAGTTAAATGTGATCAAGGTGCCTCCTTGTCCTTTAGGGCTGAGGATTGCCATAATGATTAAGGCATTGATTTCATCACGGACACAAGGTACAGAGTTTGATTCTCATCTTGGAGGGAAATTGGTTAGGCTTACAATGACCTGCAAGGGCAGCTAGGCTAGTATGACCCTATCAAATGCAATTCTGCAGGAACTAGGTTCTAAATCTAGGAGGTTACACAATTTCTACCTCTCCCAACAAAAATTAAAAACTGCTTTACTGTGGATGGTAATGTATTTAAAAATGTTAGGTTACCAATATACATTTGCTTGGTCATGCCAAATATATCAAAACCCATTTAATCGAGAGTAGGAAACCAAATGGACAACTTATTGACAAATTATATAATTTTCTTTAAGTTTGTCAAACATGGAACTGTTTAAAGGACACAGACAGCAAATCCTTTTTCCGGAAGAGGTTAATTTCCCTTGTAAAAAGTTTGATCTACATATTACATAGTTTTTCAACGCTAACAAATGGGTTTTGTTTTTATTTTATTTTACAGTTTTTAACTAGGTACATGGGCAGGTCTAGTGACCCTTTTCAGCCATAACCTGAGTACAAAAGTACAGTAAAAATTATTGTACAGTATCACAATTCATTAGTAGATTCATTACACAGCAACAAATTTATATAAGGTTTTGATGTGCTATTTATGACAACAAACTACAATCAAATTCTTCTTAAGTTGCTATGCAGTAATTTATACACAGACAAGTATACACACACAAGCATCACTTATTGGGCACTGTATTTACCATCCAGGTATGCACGCTCTCTTTTTTTTTAAGTTTAGTTTCATTTACAAATGCAATATATAGTCATATGAATAAGTACAAAATTCAAACTTAATATTAATTTAACAAATCAACATGAAAGATAATAATTAAACATAACAAGTATCTAAAGAAAGGAAAGGAACGCACTTTCACACCCCACATTAACAAGACTGTATTTTTCATTAGACATCAAATAGTTTATGTGGTAGGAATGCCAATCAAGTTAAAAGTACCCCACTTTTTAAACAAAACAGCATGAGGCACCATAAAACCAGTGACCATGACATTAGTACCATAGAATTTATGGATCAATCCCCATAAAAAATAAACTTGGACATTAGCCAATATAATCGCTTTATACTTTTTTGAGGTGAGACGATGTGAAAAATAGTTTGCTGCTTGTTAATTAATTATTTCAATGTGGCTAAATATATAGGCGATCAGAGGTCTCATTTTTGTGACAGGAGCACAGAGAAGCTGAGTGACTTGCATGGGGTCAAACAGTATACAAATCAGGGCTGATGGGGATAAAACCCAGGTTGCGTTTTCAATTTCACATTTATTCAGTGATTATGGTGAAACACTGTACAATAAAACCAAATAAGATAAACAAAAATAAAATATGTAAATACACAGATAATCAGTCTATATGAGGCAAAGCCTGTACCAGGTACAACTATAAAAGATTAACAGTAAAGTATTAACTCAGTAAGTTAAACAAGCTGATACTAATGATTAAAAGACTAATCTAACTAGTGAGCCTTTAAGAATATCCTGATATCCTAAACCACTGAGGTAGTAGGTTCTGGAAATACAGACTCCAGTAAGCAAAAGACGGAGTGCTGGAAAACTCCTTGTCACATGTGCAGAACCACTAACAGCCCCAAGATAGTCAAGGCAATACATTGCACAGTATGGTACCAGCAGACCGATCACCTGGGGAGGGGACCCAACCATATAGGACCAAATAAATCAGAAAAAAAATCAGCATTTAGAAACACTCTTCAAGCTATTCAAGAAAATACCTGCAAAAAAACAACAAATAAAGCACTAATAAAATAAGTAACAAAGGGCGACAGCTCCAAAGGCAAACCAAAACTTTAATCTGAGCGCTCTTTCATTCACTCAAATCAAATGAACTTCTGCAGACAAATTCAAACAATAAAATCCCTCCTTATATAACCAATAAATCACATGACCAATAGAATGCATTACATCACAAGTTTAAAACTGGTTGTTAAAAGGCATATACATATTTATAAAGATATTTACATATACTTTAAAAGAATTTTTAAGCACAAAGTGGAGAATTTTTAATATATAAAAAACAATCAAAAATGTGCATCCATACAAACCTATAAGTACATAAAATGCTATATTATCTTATAAGAACATTCTACACTGAATTTCATAAATTCATTCAGCATAATAAACTTTTAAGCTTGAGTAAACACACAACAGAACTCTACTCATTAAGGCCTGGGTAACTATGCGCATTTAAGGTAAGTTGCCACCATAACTCTTGTTTTTCGAGTAAAAGGGATGTATGCCCACCTCTAGGGCCCTCCATCACTTGGTCGATCACCTTAAATTTAAAGTGGTGTCCAGGGTTGTCCCTAATGTGGTTGGCCAAAGCATTATTTTCTCTGTTTCTATTTATACTATAAATGTGTTCATAGATTCTTTCTTTGAACCTACGATCATTTTTTTGTGTATAGAAAAGGAGCTAACTCAGATCTTGGATCTAAATTGGGCACCCTACCAAGAGTTGTGTATAGAAAAGGAGCTAACTTAAAAAATATATTAGAGAAAGAGCATACATTATACAACAGGAACCCAGGAATGGTTAAATGTGAAGCTTGTGCCTATTGCAGGTACACAAACATAGGTAGAGACTATACAATTGCTAACAGGCATTTTTCGCTCACTGCTAGATATGACTAACTCTAAAAGTGTGGTATATTTGGCAAGATGTAAACTCTGTCTGGCATTTTATATCAGAAAAAACGATCATAGGTTCAAAGAAAGAATCTATGAACACATTTATAGTATAAATAGAAACAGAGAAAATAATGCTTTGGCCAACCACATTACGGACAACCCTGGACACCACTTTAAATTTAAGGTGATCGACCAGGTGATGGAGGGCCCTAGAGGTGGGCATACATCCCTTTTACTCGAAAGACAAGAGTTATGGTGGCAACTTACCTTAAATGCACAGTTACCCAGGCCTTAATGAGCAGTGTTCTGTTGTGTGTTTACTCAAGCTTAAAAGTTTATTATGCTGAATGAATTTATGAAATTCAGTATAGAATGTTCTTATAAGATAATATAATATTTTATGCACTTATAGGTTTGTATGGATGCACCTTTTTGATTGTTTTCTATATATTAATTCTCCACTTTGTGCTTAAAAATTCTTTTAAAGTATATCTAAATATCTTTATAAATATGTATATGCCTTTTAACAATCAGTTTTAAACTTGTGATGTAATGCATTTTATTGGTCATGTGATTTCTTGGTTATATAAGGAGGGTTTACTGTTTGAATTTGTCTGAAGAAGTTCATTTGATTTGAGTGAACGAAAGCGCTCACAGATTAAAGTTTTGGTTTGCCTTTGGAGCTGTGGCCCTTTGTTACTTATTTTATTCAAGAAAATACTTTTACTTCTGTACCATAACTAAAGTCTCATCATTTAGGTTTTTATTTATTAGTAGCAGTAGTACTGATAGTAATAATATTATCATTACGCTGTCATCTTTATTAAGGTATCACGGCATTTATAGCACTTATTCGTTTTAGTGACTATTGCTTAAGTAATGTTAACATGGTTGATGCCGAGGGATTCCTTAGTTAATCTTTTTCTATCGGTGGTATTTTTTTTTTTTTTAATTTTGTGTATGTTGACCCTGTAACCCTTAAGTCAAAATGCTGAGATGTTAGTAACATTAAAGTAATAAATGCATCTTGTTTAACAGCTTCAGGAATATTTGTCAACTTGATCTTTGGATTATTTGGTGCTACTGAATGACGGTTGTTGAACAAATCAGAACATGTTGCCTGTATATAAAAATAGGATTACACAGGTAGGTACGGAAGTTTCTGAAGGACTGATATAAAATAGGATTACACACGTAGGTAAGGAAGCTTCTGTAGGATCGATATAAAAAAGGATTACACAGGTAGGTAAGGACATTTTTGAAGGAACGATATAAAATAGGATTACACAGGTAGGTAAGGAAGTTTCTGAAGGATCGATATAAAATAGGATTACACAGGTAGGTAAGGAAGTTTCTGAAGGATCGATATAAAATAGGATTACACAGGTAGGTAAGGAAGTTTCTGAAGGATCGATATAAAATAGGAGTACACAGGTAGGTAGGGAAGTTTATGAAGGATCAATATAAAATAGGATTACACAGGTAGGTAAGGAAGTTTCTGAAGGATCGATATAAAATAGGATTACACAGGTAGGAAGGAAGTTTCTGAAGGATCGATATAAAATAGGATTACACAGGTAGGTAAGGAAGTTTCTGAAGGATCGATATAACATGGTATTGGTATACAAATTGGGCAGGTGGTGAAATGCTGACCTAGCGGCAGATAAGGGTCTGTGTGCAGAAGTCTCTGACACTGGGAATTAAAAAATAAATTACTACAACCTACCACTGAAATGGAAGAAGGCACATTGTCCTTCCTTTTTTTTAAATGTTGCCTAGGACAAGCAGAAACTGGCCTTTGGGTGTAAGTCTGTCCTGTTTTGTAGCCCACTCCCTTGACTTTTATGATGTTATCTTTTAATAGCATATACTATTCATAAAAAAAAAAAATCATAACATACAGACCTATCACGTCTGCAAAAGTATGATTCAGGAGTGCCTTATGAGGAAATGTCAGTCTTGGTGCCCGATTATCCAGGCTTACCCACTGGAATGCAAGTTATTTCCAACCTGGTGAATCACACTTCTGTTTACAGCAAAGAACTGAGAAAGAGGAAACATTCTGAAGTCCTTCAAAATAAGTATCTGATAGCAAACACACAAAGTGATGCATTCATTCCACTTAGGCTGCATGTGTGCATAGTCCCTACCCCCTAGAGATTTTATTTTTCTTAAACATTAAATGTAATGTTCGTGATTATTCAGAATGCAAGTTGTGATGCATGGCTTATCTTTCAAGCTTTCATGCATGCTGTTATCTTTCTTTAAAGTAACACATGCAAGTCGTCATGCATACAAAAACTGTGTATTAAAATACAGTCAAGACATGCAAAAATATCATGCCACAGAAAATCAAGATGTTAAATAGGAAAGAATACTTTGATTATTATTCAAAGTCAATCACAGACCCTTCACTCTTTCTGAATCAGTATGCAACCATCACACCTCCTATGTCAGCAAAATGTAACACAGATTCATCTAGTTATAAGCTGTCAATTATACAGGTCCTCAAATATATTTCCTAGTGTGTTTTAATGGAAAAGTGAAAGCTCTGTTGCTCCATTAAATGTTTCCACCTTTATCAGTGCTTGTCCTTTCCCAATGGTTGCCAACTCTAAAGTTAATATGCAAAAGTAAGGGGGTATGGGAGATGTTGGGGGGGGGGGGGGGGCTTGTCCCATGTATAAAAAAAAAAAAAAAAAAAAAAAAAATCAAATTTATGTTTTTGCATTGAGTTTTCTGGTTGACCAGGTGTGATCTGATAGAATAGTTGATTCCATAGGGAGCTGAGAGTTGAGGCTGTGAAGGAGTTACCACACCATTATCTTACATAGGAGAATATATACGCAGGCATTGCTGATACCTGTGGGTCAAATGACCTGCACTACTTGAGTAAAGAAATGAACGTTTTACACAAGTTTGGAGGTGAGAAATGCATGGTGTATATATTGTGTATGTCCATGTCCATGCGTGAATGCACAATGAATCCCTGGTCATAACCTTATGTAAATACCACAAAAGTTGAAAATCTGTGTTAGCTCATGTCTAAGTTAAAAACTGCATCAATAAAGTGTCTGAATGTAGGAAACATTAGGAATAAATTCCCACAATCAGAATAATGGATCCAAAACACACCTGCTATCTTAGCCGTATTAAAATCAATCAGTGTGCAGCTCCAAAGCACTGTCTCAGAGTATGAACACTGTGATAGTCTAAGACCAGGTCTGAGACCTTGGAGATCTGTGTGGGGATGTGCCTTTTTGTTCCCACACAGATCACATCAGAACAAGTCATCAGCTGTCCAAACACAAATGATCTACAGCCTAACTGGCCTATATGCTTATGTCTATTATGTGGTAATCTGATGCTCGCTGTTTCTGTGCTTTTGAACCTGTCATTCACATCCACATATGCATTACAAACTTGGTACATAACATTACAAAGCACGTTATAAAAAACGTGATCATATTTGCTGACTTCAGGATCAGTGCATCAACAAATCCATGGAAGAGACACTCGCTCGCATTCTTCCTGACTACCTTCTCTGCGCCTTTAACAGATCTCACCTCCAGTCATTAAATGACAGACCTCGTTTCATTCCTCACAAATGCTTCTCATACAGTCTTCATGTCTAAAGTCCTTCCACCAATTTGTCAATTTTCTCTGCTAAATGTCCTTGGGTCTTGAGTTCCACTATAATATATGAAGTGTCTTAGAAAATCAGAAATCTATTCATGCTGAGCTGACAAACACAGGCTGGACCTGCATATTTTGACATACAGACTGCAACTCAGTGACTCTTCTCTTAGCTGATGAGGAAAACGAGACATAATACTGCACCTTGTCTCAAGACTGAGGCCATCCAAGCCATTAACGTCAAGTGCCTGAAAAACATTCAGGATTTTGATTTTTCACTCTAGCTGGTTAGCTTCCCATCTAGTAAAAATTTATGTTAAGAGGATTATTAAAGGCCAAAATCAGACTAAAGTCAAGGCAATCCAGGCTGTTAAGAAATCCCAAGACTTTCCTGAATGAGGTCCATTATTCCCTGGGAAAAACTAACTGAACACACAGCTGTAAAGTTCACAATAATGCCTAGATCACTTCCAACCACCACCAACTTATATTCCAAGCACTTCATTCTGTCCAATAATGCCCACCCCATCCCATAGTTACACACACTTGCAAAAACCTATACAGCGGAACCCAACCTAAAGACGTTTCCCTTTCTTTTTATCTTAAGCTAGAATATCCAGAATGTGAACAGATGGTTACAACTTCATAACTGTGGTTCAGAAGGATCACACTCATTTTTAAATTCCCAAAACCTACAATACCTTTTCAGTCATTGCAATTTACATGTCAGTCTGTCTGTGTCAACTTGCCTTTTCCCTGATCTGTGGAACTCCCACCCTGTAATAATCCCTCCACTTAAACAAGGATCTCTTGTGCTCCATACGTTGCATCTCCCATCCCTATTCCTTCTCTTGTTATAATCTTAAAAACAGCAGTCTCCCTACAGCTTCAATTTACTTTAAAAAAGCAAAACAGTTTTAGGAATAGTCACATCATACTCACTGCCAAGTTCACAATTAACACTACCTTAAAAACATGGGTCAGAGTACAGGGACTGGTGTCATACTTTTTAACCTAACCAAGGTATTTCCATTAGTGGACCACCTTTTACCGTTGCCCTTGCAGAGAAGAAATAATTATTTATCAAACAGAAGGTCAAGTGTGATAACTGGCAACTCCTTCATGCATCCAGAAAAGGTGATTTCCACATTTTACTATGGGACACTCACAAGATTTGTACAACCAAATGGTTCTAAGCTGTCCCTGGGTCTTGGGTTATGCTCTCCATACAAGGAGGATTTCTGCAGTCTGTCAGCCATTGTTTGAGATTCTGGTTTGACCATCAATTGGCGTTTAGTAGTTGTATTGATAAGCTATCTAATAACATTAAGGACATAATAGGTATCTGATGAAACTACCATTCCAAAAGTATGATTCTCAGTCCCTTAGAATATGACCTTACCACCAATGATAGGAGGCTCGTCTTTCAATAGTAACCATCAATAAGTCATGCTCAACAAACAGCCAGATTCACACTTCAGCTCCCTAAGCTTCAACACTAGTGCACATCCCTCAGTAAAGCCAAGCCTGTACCACTCTCCCAAACGGCAAATATTTCGTCATGTTGCATAATATTCAGAACTCCTTTCCTGAAGCATTACCCCATCCTCACACGACTAATTACTTTTAAAGCCTTTATTTGGACTCAGTCTGCACTCCTTATTCTCAGAACCTGTTACCCTGCTCCCACCTGCACACTCACTAGAGCACTTCACAAAGGGTTTTGTTGTTGCAGCCTAAGGCATAGAATACCTTTTGACTATCCATTAAGACCATCACATCCAAGCTTATGATCTACTAAAATCCCACCTCAATATCTACTTCACAATATGATCTACTTAGATCCCACCTATCTACTTCACAATATGATCTACTTAGATCCCACGTCACCACCTACTTTTTAATAGCTGTAGTGTGTCAATGTGCTCACTGTTAGTTAAATAATGGCTGTGATATGTTTACATGGCTGGTTACAAGCAGTGCAGCTTGTTAGATAACCCCCTGTTGTACGTTACAAAGCTAGTTATACTCAGCGTAGATAGATAATCCCTGTTGTAGTTACAAAGCTAGTTATAGGGATTGCAGCTAGTTAGATAATCCCTGTGGTATATTACAAGCCTAGTTATAGGCAGTGCAACTAGTTAGATAATCCCTGTAGTGGTTAGAAAGCTAGTTATAAGCAGGGCAGCTAATGACTCCATTGTTATGATTTCTACCTCGCAGCTCGTGTTCAGTTCTGATCTTTAGTCATTGTCTGTCTGGGTTGGCCTATTTCCCTGCATTGTGCCTGTTTTCTCTGGATATATCTAAACCATATATTTACCCTTGCAGCTAGAAAGGCTCAAGGATGGACCAGTTCACGTACCTGCTTAACAGATAATAAATTAAATGAAATGCTAAAATCAGTTTTATAAAATAGTTTTACCAGCAAAGATGCACTAACTGTACTTTTATATCTGGACATGTTATGGATTCAGGAACAGCTACAAAAACTGGACTGTTGAACCGTATTTATTGTACTACAAGAATAACAGAATTACAGATGAATTTTACTCTGACACAAGAAGCCGTGGCTCTGTTAATGGCTTACTGACAATTTGGATTAAGGCATGAGATGAAAAAAAATCCTAGTAATAATGTGTAAAGCCCACTTTAGAGAGACAGCAAATTGCAGTTCAGAACTTTAAGTCTCTCTCTCTTTGTATGTATATATATATATATATATATATATATATATATATATACTGTTCGTATGATAGAAATTATTCAGCAAATGTATGCCATAATTGGTTTTTGACCCAAGTGACCTGACAGTCTTCAGAAACTCGACTTACAAGAAGTAGAAATGACAAAAAGGAAATCATTTACATAAATGGTGGCAAAATAGATCTTTTTCTTAAAAATAATGTAAACAGAGGCTGAGCTTGTCTTTTTATACATTTTTTACAATCTGACTTTTAACTGCACCAGTTATATAACAAAAAAAGAAGCGGTGACTTTCTGAATCAGTAACTCTGCCTCACTGTCATGTGAGCCTTTACAGGGGTGGGTCGGTTGAAAAGGAAAATCAGCAGCTTGAAGGTATTGAAGAAAATACATTAGGTAAGCAGTCAGTTACCAATCAGTCACTGTGGGCATAAATGTTAGTATGATAAATTGTGTAAACAGTCACTGTGGGCACAAACGTTAGTATGATAAATTGTGTAAACAGTCACTGTGGACACAAATGCTAGTATGATAAATTGTGTAACAGCTATAACCTGAAAATCATCAGGGGCTTGAAGGTGTTGATGAAAATACATTAGGTGAATCAGGCTAGATACAGAAGCAGGCAGTTAACAATCAGTCACTGTGGGCACAAATGTTAGTATGATAAATTGTGTAACAGCTATAACCCGAAGATCTGTGTTTGCTTCCCACAGCCTACATCCCTTTACATTGTGACTGAGTACATTTTTTCTTAAAAGCAAGAAAGTATTACTGGTTTGGGGACTTCAGATGAACATGATAACTGTGCAAATAGTTATTGGTGTAAGCTATAAAAGAAAGGAGGGATTGGTGGACAGTGAGTAGGAGAAAGGAAGGAGCAAATCTACAGACAATCAACAAGAAGGTCACGTTAGATAATAGTTCAATCAGTTTTTGGAGCCAAAGCTAAAACACAATAGCTGTTACATGCTCCTCTTTTTGAAACATGAAGTACTTAAGGTAGACTGAACATTTTTCAGATCAATAAATTGAGAATCAGAAGATCCCCTTTAACCTGTGATTAATCCACCTGATAACTGCAGAAAATGGCAGTTTACAGTATGAGTGTATTAAACAGACACCATGTCATATGGAGTTAAAGCCCTCATTACAGCAAGGGTACAGGTAGTGGTCCGAATACTGGAGGAAATAGATAAAGAGGGGTGGGGTGGGATGGAACGGCCGACATGAGGGGAGGGGAGGCAGCCTGAACCACTGCATTTCTAACATAAAGCAGAGGCTGTGTCTTACAAGAAGTCATGAAGAACCAGGGTGAAGCACCCTACAGCACACACCCACACCCACCCACCCACACACACACCTGGAGAACACAATTCGGTAAAATAGTAAAAGCTTAGGGATAGCAAATACGACATGCTAAGGTAAAAGATTTGACTTTTTCCCCTGCTTGATCTGTCTCCAGGAGCAGCACAGAGCTCAGTCTGATCATCCAGAACAAAAAGTGTCAAATCCTAAACTCAGAGCTGATATGGTTAACAAAGTCTGCAGTCAAACTACATGTTACATTTTAAATGTTTAATGCATATGGATTCCTGCTTTGGAAACATTTTGATATTGTCTTTAATCTTAGAATGTACATTACAAAAATATGGCCTGAATCACATAGAGGACCATCACGTAGTCCCCAAAAAGGGCCTATACGGCAAGAGAAAACCCATCAGGTGAGGCAAATCATTGGGGGGGATGGATGAGGTGAGCAAACAAAGACTGGTTCTGGCTTTAGCAGTTTCTGCTGCTTTATGCACACTGTGGTATGCATTCCATGATTTAACGTTTCTGGGTCGATGCTCTTCTGGTTGACAGCAGTTCATAGAATGAACTACCGGTCAAACCTCAAAGTCCCCTAGCGGACCTCTTGGATGTTTCCTCGACTTATGGTAAGTTAACAATCTGTCTGAGTTGTCGAGTTTACAAAATATATATATATATATATATATATATATATATACATATATATATATATATATATATATAAAATAAAACTTGAGTATGGGTCAGCCCCTTCATACCATCTGTTAAGTTGTTTTATGCACTTAGAGAATAACTGAGGAGTTAGAAAAAAAGTCATAGAAAAGTGTGGTCAGACAGTTTGTATTATGCCAGCAATCACTGGTCATATGAGGTCTCCTTTTTCTTGAGGTACTTCTCACAAATTCTTGCTTTGCTAGTCAAATCTGTTGCCTGTCACATCAGATTGCCTACAATGGCAGCTTGTTACAAAGGCGAATACAATGGCTTGTGACTCCAGGCTTGTTGGAAACAGCATGCACTGACAAAAGCATTCCGTGCCAAATAGTGGCGTGCATGGAAATGACTACACAAGCCACACTGTATTTATACAAACATTGTTAAGTAATGAAAACTGCCTCTGAAATGCTTAACGAAAAATGAATAAAGAGGCAGAAGGGCAGTTCAGTAGATATGATCTCTCTCTCACAGCTGCAGGGATCAGTCCTGACCCACCCAGTCACGGTCTATGTGGAGTTTGTATGTTTTCCTCATGTCTGCATTTGTTTTTTCTGAATTCTCTGTATTCCCCCAACCTCGCAAAACATGCTGATTGACTAACTACACTAAGTTGTTGATATACACTGTAGTTATTATTGCCCTTGTGTATTTATTATTGCCCTTGTAACGAACATCATGAGTGAAAAGGATCTGTGGGTTGGACCAGTTTATTTACACAGTTAAGAAAAAGTAAACAAGTTTATATGGGGGGGGGGGGTGTTACTGAAAGTAACCCCTGCATACATACAACAGGATGTTTAATTTCTTTTTTTCTGAAAAGAATCAGGTTGGATTTCACCTAAAATGCTCAAGTGCATCAGTCTTTTGCCATTAGTTAAAATAAATAAATAAATTAAATAAAACAACCTGTTTTGGGAGTTAGTAATAGAGTGCAATCTTTACTTCTGGGTGGGTGGGGAAGGGCCAGTTTCTTCCTGTTTTTAGTAGTGGTTTCCCCTTTGTGAAATCCCTGTTTTAGCTGCCAGAAAGCATGCTCCGATCTCACAAGTCACAAGACGCAAGACATTTTCCACATCTTCAGGAAGAGCGTTGCACTTCCTTGTGAAGATAGTTACGTAGCGTACGTGTTTGCTCTTCTCGTCTACTAGTCGGCCTCCTGAATGGAGAAAAAAACACATTGTGCTGATAAGAGCAGAAGTGCAGTGGTGGGGAGTGGATAGCCTGATGAGTAATTTATTAGTGTGCATCAGAGAGCCGTGTCTGGTTAATGATGCATATCAGACAGTGGGGAACATCACACAGCTCACCACAGACAACTGCACAGGCTTACTAGTTATGCGACATACATATACATACTCATGCTGCAAGGCAGGGCTGAGGCTATGCAGAGATGCCTTCTTCCTTCCTGACTAGGCCTCACACTACAAACAGTGCTTTGCTGGCTCTTCCTTTCAGTGGAGCAGGAATCCCAATTTAACATTTATGAAGCCAGGCCAGAACCAGGCTTCATGGGGTGAAATCCACAAGAAATCCATCACCGCAAGCCACTCTGAACACCAGTCCTGGCTCAATACAATAAATATTTTACAAGATTCCAGATAAAGACAGCTCCAGTCAAGGGAAGAAAAAGCAAACTGTTTTTGGTGTTATTAAAGCTTAACCCATGTGCTGTTAATGACCATCTGTGAGTGACGCCTTAGTCTTCTGTTTGTAAACTACAAATACGGTTGGGCAGCTGATTTAGTCATTTATTCTAAGCACCACCTCCAACTTAATGTAGCATTAATCTTGAGGTCTGAAGGTGTTCACTTTCCTGCGAGGACCTGAAGAACCCCACGTCTTGAACAGCACATTTCAGGAGCATTATATATACACTACTATACACTACAGTGCTTATAGTCATTTTTTTTCATCAGGCCATTCATTTAACAGACTAAGTAAGAGACTTTAGAAGGTTGGCTACTACCTGGTAAAATGGAGTTGACACAAGTAGTTTTATTTACAGTCAGTGAAGGCAAAAGAGACTGACATAAATTTTATATGTATGTGGCCACAGGTCAAAACAGCAAACTTTCATATGAGCAAATGCTTTTTATGTTTGCAAATAATGACAAATGCTCAAATGGGCAAATGTTCTTTTTAATAGAGTTTTAGCTGGCAGCTTTCTGTATAAGATCATGGTGGAGAAGGGTCAGGGAATATGACCTTTTACCATGCTGTTGTGTACTCCTGGAGCTGATATATGTAATTAGCACAGGGTATTGTAGGGGAGTTTGCTCCTTGCAAAAAAAAAAAATTAGTTTAATTTTTTGTTGTTTTCGATTATTTTATATTCGGGGCTGGATTCATGAATGCATATGCTAAGTGCACACTATCTGTATTCAGAAACATCCCTGCCACATTTTGTGTGTTGTCTATTCGCTCAGAAAGATTAGACTAAGTGTAGACATAGTCTGCACATTGTGGTGACCTTTATGAATCCCCTCTCGGTATTTAAGGTTGCAAGAAAATCAGAAGGAAAAGTAGAATTAGGAGGAAGAAGGTGGGAGTTATGCTTGTGTTGTCTGTTCACTCAGAATGCCGTACCCTTGATGTACACTTAGTGTAGGCGCTACCCTAATGCAGCCTATGGTCTAAAATGATCGTTCTTTCTTCATTCAGTTTTCTTCTAAGATGCTGTCGCTTCCCCTTCTTTTAAAATTCTATTAAACAAAATATTCCAGTTCTTTATCGCTTTCTTCCCCCATAACTTCCAACCTTCCACCGGAATATCATCTGTTCCTGGAGACTTTCCTAAAGATTGATTATACAGCACTGTTTTTATCTCATCACCTCCTATCTTAACTGTTAGTTGTTGAGCCTCATCTACTTCTAACGGCATGATTTAAATTTCCATAAATCTTTCTATTTATGCACTTTCTTGATGTCCATATTTCTCTGCTTTACACAAACTTTCTTAACATTTCCAAAACAGCTCTACTACCTGTGCTGCAGCTCTGGTTATTTGTCTTGTTATAGACTCCTTAAGTTTGGAGACAACCCTTTTTGCTTTCTGTTACTAAAGTCATTGTGCTAAAAGTTTTTGTGTTCTGGATTTATCAAACAACAGTTGCTTACCAGTAACCTTTGTAAACTCATGCATAATATCCAGATACCCCCTTATTTTCTCTTTAGCACTCTGCAGTCACTCCTCTTCTTGTTCTGTGAGATTCCCCTTATTCTGCAACACTTGAACCTTTGCAGCCCCTCTATATAATTCCCGTCACTTTTTAAGCACGTCTCTTTCTCTCTTATTTCTTCCCTATTTTTGAATCCCATTTTATCCTACTCATTCCTGAAGAAAGTTCTCTCTTCCCTAATAACTCTTCAATAATTTGCATGAACTGTTTCTTACACCCCTACTCTTTTTAACAGGTGGGGGGAAAAGCACCAGTGCCTCATTTGTACCTCATCAGGCTGCATTTTTATCTTAGTTTTTATCAGCACATTTTCTGAAACAGTTACTGGATGGGTGTCAATTAAATGCACATAAACTGTGTACAATTCTGGGGTACATAACATGAGGAAGGGATTCCTAAGATATTAAAATCATCTTTTATTGTACAGAGCACTGAGTAGTTCACATCTGGAGCACAGCATACAGTTCTGAAGGGAATACAGACAAACACAAATTAAGATGGTAGAAAGCACAAAGCTACAAGTACCGAAACAGTGAAGATACGGACAAACAGAACGAACAGTTACATAGACGGAAGGGAAATGCATTAGGAGAAAAATAACAAACAAGTGATTTGAGCTACACAAATCAAATTGTTTGGGAGCAAGTGGGAGAGGCAGTGTGGAAGTCCAAAAGAGTGGTGGCAGCAGAAAATAGGAAGTTTTAAACAAGACGTAGGAAAAGCACTACTTCACAGAGAAGATGGTAGGGTCCTAAGGCAGTCATCACAGGAGGTCAGAGTTGCTTGGAACAAAGCAATGAATGAATGTGTGTGTGTGTGTGTGTGTGTGTGTGTGTGCACATGCATGCATGTGAGGGGGGTTATAAAGGCTAGGTGCAACACTGAAATGGCTTTGATAAATCACTGGTTGTGGGTATGCATGTGTGTAAGTATGAAGAATATCGCTGTTTCACTTGTTCCAGTGTTTATGTGTGTGTGTGTGTGTGTGTGCATGTGTGTAAGTATGAAGAACATCACTGTTTCACTTGTTCCTGTGTTTATGTGTGTGTGTGTGTATCCATGTGTGTAAGTATGAAGAACATTGCTGTTTCACTTGTTTGTGTGTGTGCATGTGTGTAAGTATGAAGAACATCGCTGTTTCACTTGTTCCTGTGTTTTTGTGTGTGTGTGTGTGCATGTGCATAAGTATGAAGAACATCACTGTTTCACTTGTTCCTGTGTGTGTGTGTGTGTGTGTGTAAGTATGAAGAACATCGCTGTTTCACTTGTTCCTGTGTTTATGCGTGCGCGTGTGTGTATGCATGTGTGCAAGTATGAAAAACATCGCTGTTTCACTTGTTCCTGTGTTTGTGTGTGTGTGAGTAAGTATGAAGAACATCGCTGTTTCACTTGTTCCTGTGTTTATGTGTGTGTGCGTGTGTGTAAGTATGAAGAACATCGCTGTTTCACTTGTGTGTGTGTGTGTGTGTGTGCGCATGTGTGTAAGTATGAAGAACATCGCTGTTTCACTTGTTCGTGTGCGTGTGTAAGTACGAAGAACATCGCTGTTTCACTTGTTCCTGTGTTTATGTGCGCGCGTGTGTATGCATGTGTGCAAGTATGAAGAACATCGCTGTTTCACTTGTTTCTGTGTTTATGTGTGTGTGCGTGTGTGTAAGTATGAAGAACATCGCTGTTTCACGTGTGTGTGTGTGTGTGTGCGCGCATGTGTGTAAGTATGAAGAACATCGCTGTTTCACTTGTTCGTGTGCGTGTGTAAGTATGAAGAACATCGCTGTTTCACTTGTTCCTGTGTTTATGTGTATGTGCGTGTATGTGTAAGTATGAAGAACATCGCTGTTTCACGTGTGTGTGTGTGCATGTGTGTAAGTATGAAGAACATCGCTGTTTCACTTGTTTGTGCTTGTGTGTGTGTAAGTATGAAGAACATCACTGTTTCACTTGTTCCTGTGTTTATGTGTGTGTGTGTAAGTATGAAGAACATCGCTGTTTCACTTGTGTGTGTGTGCATGTGTGTAAGTATGAAGAATATCGCTGTTTCACTTGTTCATGTGTGTGCGCGCGCACGTGTGTGTGTAAGTATGAAGAACATCGCTGTTTCACTTGTTCCTGTGTTTGTGTGTGTGTGCGTGTGTAAGTATGAAGAACATTGCTGTTTCACTTGTGTGTGTGTGCATGTGTGTAAGTATGAACATCGCTGTTTCACTTGTTCGTGTGTGTGTGTGTGTGTGTGTGTGTGTGTGTGTGTGTGTGTGTGCAAGTATGAAGAACATCGCTGTTTCACTTGTGTGTGTGTGTGTGTGTGCATGTGTGTAAGTATGAAGAACATCGCTGTTTCACTTGTTCGTGTGTGTGTGTAAGTATGAAGAACATCGCTGTTTCACTTGTGTGTGTGTGTGTGTAAGTATGAAGAACATCGCTGTTTCAGTTGTTCGTGTGTGTGTGCATGTGTAAGTATGAAGAACATCGCTGTTTCACTTGTTCCTGTGTTGTGGTTGACCTAGATGGGATTTCATACAGTGTTAGAGGTTACTTATATTCCATGCTGTCCTGAGATACATACACGTATAACAGCAACTCAATTAATACGTTTAATGTTTCACTGTGTATATTCCTGATCTCTCACATTTATATTGCATCTCAGAGCACAACTGTCATTGTTTCTAAACTCTCCCATCTAATGAAGTAGGCCCTCAGTTTAAATCAGCATCCCTCTGTGCAGACCAGTACACAACTAGCTTATCATTACTTTCCACTCCAAACTGGTCCGTACTAATCGGGCTGCACTTCAAAACATAATGTCCAGGTGTCAGCAGCACAGTCAGAACCCAGCTACTAATGCCTTTAACCACCGGTATGTTACAGGGAGACCACCACTTACCCACTCAGAGCCCCTCAGTCAACCTCTTTAAGGATTCCAATTCCACATTGAGGGTGGAGGCTGCTTATTTCATCCCGTTTGGACTCCTAATCACAAACCTCTCACATACTGCCATGAGCAGTGACAGTTATCTAATGGGACACTAACTTCCGTTCCGCTCAAATCTTTATGAATGAAAACACACACATCAGCTGTAACTAAGTAAAAATAGATTAAATAGTAAAGTTATGGATATCTATTAATATACAAATGTAATGAGGTATAGAGGAATTGCCCACAAATGAGTATTTAAAAAGGCAAATACTTTAAGCAGGCAGACATAAGTATATAGGCAAGCATGTAGATAAGAGATTTGCACACATTGTCACTAGACAGGTAGTGCTGACAGATGCTATCAGTATGCAACCATTTATCACTGAAAGACATACTTTCAATCAACAGCCGTACATGGGCTCTGTACGTGTCAGTAGGACAATAACAATACTTAACAGTCAAACAGCAGGTTGAATGATTATTGTGTTTATGTTCTTCTAAATTAACCAATCATGGGAAGACTGTGGGTTTCTAACATGCAACATTTACCTTTCTCTCTACCAGTAAGTTGCAAACACAACCCCCAGGTGGTCCTATCTGTGTCAAACAAAATGGGATGGAGCCAAACTGGAAGGATCATGTGACACTCCAGGCTTCAGATAAGATGGTACTTGCCAAGGAGATAAAAGAAATCTGACAGCGCTAGCAGACGAAGAGTTCCCAGCTGAGACCTTCTAGATGTACAGTGGAGTCATCCATAAAGTAGAAAGCACTACTAAACCATTGCACTCAGTGTAGTGTTTCCTACTTTATGGATGAGTGTACTGTGGGCTTCTGATGTGAGTGCTGCAGACAAGTTCGAACCCTGCAACAGGACAAGACAACGGAAATGTGACCCAGATAAATGTGAAAGGCAACGTTTCAGTCTGGGCTGCTTGCTTTACCAGCTGTCATGTTTTCTTTCTACTGAAATGTACTGTTGGGGCAACTAGTGTTGACTGTTTAAAATTCAGTCACTGGTCTGTCCTGGCAGTTGCAGATTAAATTACACATTTTAACAAAGAAAATTAGTATGTCTAGCACATGCATTTACATTTGTTTGCTTCAGACAACAAGTTAGTTGAAGCATTTATTGTACTTTGTATAAACTGCTTTGCCTGTGCATGAGAGCTGACAATAACTGTATACATTTTCTGGTTATTGTAGGATGTGCATGTTAAAAAAAAAAAGCTGTAATTATGTAGATCAGAGGGTAAATCTGTATTTTTCAGAGTTCAATGTTTTGCATTGCTGAATATCTCACAGAGGGAGCTGTTACAGCAGTTATTGTCACCTTTGGATTTGGCTGCAAACGTGAAGTTACCTAAGGTTGTGGGAAGGCTCATTATGGTATCATTACAGTAACTGCACATTATCAGACTAGCTAAACTGAAATAAATATAAATAATTTACTGTTATACTTTACCTAGCACCGTTTCACTTAAAATTCTTGAAGACTTTTGCAGTTTACTGAATTTTGTTGTATTATACTAGGTAGAAAGCCAGCATGGTTGCACACATTTGGTCATACATACTGCACATTACATCACAGAAATAGACTGCATCGCTGAAAACAGTTTAAGTCACATAATGATTGGGGGATGGTAACAGGACACTTCACTACTAGCAAGGTACAGTAATAGACATCTCAACAGCATTTCTTGGAGAAAAGGAATTGTATCCTTTTTCTTTGAGTTGGTGTAACTTCACGTGGTATATTTAGACACGGAGGAAGAAGGGACACACACAAGCGCACAGACAAGCACAAGCACATGGACACACACACGCTGCAAGTTAAGTGACTTGCTCAGTCACACAATAGACAAACGAAGATGTTCCAGAAAATGGAGTAATACTTCTGGTCATTTACACAATTATCGATCGTGCACCAACACCTTCATCGTGTACAATATTCTTAAAAATGCAGCAACCTTGTAGAATGAATTTTTCTGTCACACTGAAATGTACAACAATGCAGCAGAATATTGTTTTCCAGATGCAGGATGACCTGTTTCTGTAGAATATTCCTATCTGAATACAGAATTATCTGGTCTTGTATGATATTCCTGTCCAGGTACAAAATCATACAGAATATTTCTGTCCAGGTGTAGGCTTTTATCACTGTCCCCACATTCCAGGAATGGTTTGCAGGAAGTGATAGGTTGGATCTATAATGGCTGTGCCAAGGCATTTGTAAACCGTTTATTGGACTGAAACAAGCGTCAAACAAATGACAAACCAACAAACAGGGATGGTTTGGAACTAGGGAAATGGAAAGGTTGCTGTCCATGAAAGGATACAAACTGAATTTAAAATAAACCTTGCATGTTCTAGGAACTCATGTAAGACTTTTTAAGTTGCGTCTTTTAGAATAATATCACCCCACAGACAGTACTTCCACTTAATGGGTAGGGGGTCCACAACTGAGGCATGGCCCATTTTCATCCTGATGCTTTTTCAATTCCTACTTCTGAGAATGTATTAACTGTGTGTTGAGTGAGGCAGGGAACAAAAGGTGCAAATGAACTGTGTTGGTCAAGGAACTGTAGACAGAGGGGGGACAATGTGTGTCACAATAGTAAGCCAAGAACCCACAAGTGAATACCAATGGTAAAACAATACAGGTTGAAAATATGATCTTTAGGATACAAGGCTCTCCAGACTCATCCAACTGCGGTGGTGGTGCTGCGGTAGTGTTGTCGCCTCACAGTAAGATGCTGTTCGGTTTGATTCTCAGTTAGAGCGTCTTCTGCATGGAGACATACGTGAATGGGTGTACCTTCGTTGAAGGTTGTGCATCAGAGCTAGCAACTTGGCACGTAAAAATCTACTGCCAATCATTAGCGGACTGGAGTTCCGCTGTGGCAACCCCTAACCGGGAAAAGCCGAAAGACACAACAAAGACCCATCTGAGAAGTAGAGGAAGGACAAAGCAACAGAGGATAGCAAGTTAGAAGCCTGAGAATAAGAAAGGTATGGCGGTCACAGGGGAAGGCCGCCGGGGAAGTTTCAAAGAGGTTCTGGCAAACCATCTGGTTTGTCAGGAATGGAAGAATTAATTTGAATTATACTGTACTAATCAAGGGTGTGGAAGTCACAATCACAAGTGGGGAGATTGTCAGGAGTGAGAAGGGTCATTCTGACAAACCCCTTAACCCAGTGGACATGCCCTCCTACATTGAGACAGTGCCTGAAATCTCTGATGGACTCTGATCTGTCACCTGGTGGTCAGAAGCCTCTCGAATTAAAAGGCTGCAGGTGTGAATAAGATCCAGCTAGGGCTAGTATGAACACCAGACAGGATTGAAACAGTGTGGCAAATGTACCTCCTCATTTCTGTGTAGAACACAGATACAGCACTTCTGAACTGGTAAATGTGGTGGAGGTGCCCATCCTTAAAGAAACTGACAAGACACTGTTCTAGCTGTAAGAAATCATGCTGCTCAGCCTACCTGAAAATGCCATTGTCAGAGTGCCAGAGAGAAGATTCCAGACAGTTTGAACCTTGCATTTGGGAGGAACAATATGGATCTTTCCAAGCTGTGGTGCAGCTGTTTAAAATTACAGTGATATGAGGGATAATGGAAGTATGTTGATCCAGTCTACAATTGTTTTGTGTACTTCAAGAATGCTTATGACACTGGGCCTTGTCATGTGCTGTAGATGCAGAAATATGTGGTTTAGGACCCCACAGCCATTTGCTATCCAGCCCAATCAGGAATGCAGTGAGAGTAGTGTGTGCATTCTTGGCACTGAGCTGAATTAATTCAGCATGGGTGTCATTGTCTGCCATTGAGTCATGAGTTCTATTTTTGAGTTTTCATGCACAAGATAGCAACACACTATGGAGATGATGAAAGTGTCATGTTTAGGGCTATAGAGAGGATGAGGACTCACACAAGGGGAGGAGTAGGAACTTCATGAATGTGCATGCCACCCAGCAGGGCTGTGATTAAGGCCAGAAAAGTCCCCTGATGGCTCCCTGGATGATGGCTGCCCTGTTGTTCAGCTCTTAACCTCTGAAATGGGTAACAAATGAGTGCAATCAGCTGTGGTTGGGAGGTGTGGTGGAACCAGAAAGTGTCAAACATTTCAACGTTTTAACTAGTGTCATATACTGCCAGGGTCTACTTATGCTTAGACTGGAAGCTGATAAGTGTAGGCACATGACTCTGCAGGGAGCACCTCTTGCACAACTTATATGTACTAGCCTCCTTTTTTCACCTCTTCCCTAGGTGTTCCTTTTTTCCCTGTCCTGACACAGACTGCTTTGAACCTGATTGTCTGTTGTCAAGAATTAAAAGCCAACCAGTGCACCACTGAATCAGATGGTAGTATCCATATCTGATCTCCACGAGTATGACTTGCTAAATGTCCACATCACAGTGCTGGACTTAGTCGCACATCACCCCCTTAGTGTATGCCCCAGTTTATGCATCTCCCACTTTCATCATTGTGTGTCACAAAGCTGGATAGTTATGAAGCTCCCAGTTAGCTGACCTCCTAGGTAAACTATTTACACCTTTACATGGCAGGTAAATATGCCCAACTAATAGTGTACCATCTCAGTAGAACACATATCAACCACATGGCAGAAGATACTGCAAAAGGTTTGCTCCACTGTTTAGCTGGCGAGTTAGGTATCAGAGGGTCATCTATGGAGGAGATGAATAGGGTGTTGGTTTTTCATTTACTCTGGAGTGGGAAGGTGGGTTCAAATGGGTGAACCCCCATATAAAATCATTCACACCATGGAAGGATCAAGCCTGGGGAGGGGCTTACACGTTGAGTTATGGTGGTAATGTGAGCAAGCAGATGTCCTTGTGCAGAGCCAACTGAATGCAGACCCTACAGATGATGACAGAGAAAAAAAAGCAAATGGAGGTGTTAGGCACATAAAACCCAACCCAACGCAACACATACCTAAATTAAAGCTATGATTTTGCCCTACAGACAGGAGTGATGACAGACAGCAGTGGGTGCAGTGCTTAAAAAAGTCAGAGAAAAGTGTTTAATAATGTGGTAAGGACTGCATTTCTGGCAACTGCTAATGCATTCTTGAAAACAAATGTATTTAAAATGCTACTATAATGATGTAAATAAATATAATAATTTATAAATTGCACACTGTTTTAACTATGTTTCAGTCTAAAAAATGTTTAGATGTGAACAGAAATGTTATTTTAATACAAGTTACTGTTGCATATGCATTCTGCTCAAAAGCTTCTATCCTGAATAAAACTAAAATGAATAAATACAATGAAAACTCTCTCTGACTAGTTATTCCATAGAAGATAGATGCAGAACATTTAAAATGTCTATTGCTATCTGGAAAAAATCAAGTTGTGCTTGTAAAAAATGAATGGTCATAGAACATCTAAGGCATCATTTGCTGGTGCTGTGTACAAGCTTTCATCAGCATTTTAAATGATGAGCAGGTAATCGGTGGTGAAAATGTTTTAAAAAATGAATGGAATTCAAAGCTCTATGTATAGGAACACAAGACAGAGGTTCCATGTTGTCCTGTCAGCTATGGAAATCTGAAGAGGTAGAAGGAAAAAACAGAGTATAGGGTTCAGAGAACAAGACTCCCATTTATATATAAAGAATAATTGTGTAAAATCTTACCATAACCATAGATGTCCTTCTCTTCCATGTTGCAGTATTCTGACTGTGGGATCCTCCACCTCATGCGACATAAATGTCGGCTCCTATACAAAAGCTTCAGCTTGGCTGTTGTAGCTGCATGGGACATCACACGTAGGGCCATAAACCACGGGCCTTAAATGTGATGTTTGCATGCACAGACCTCAGAACTGACTGCCCAGTCGGACAGTAGTCTAGGTGATGCCAAATGATGTCACCCAGACCGGTGAAATGCAATTGACTGCCCAGTGTGACCATAGTCTAGGTAGTGGCCCTATGATGCCCCATAGACAGGTTGGGGGTAATGCAGGGGGTTAGGTGGGAGGAAATGAATACTGCAACATGCAAGAGAAGGACATCTATGGTTATGGTAAGATTTTACACAACTATTCTATGTCCTATTCTCATGTTGCAGTATTCTTACCGTGGGAGACTGCCACAGCTTAGGAAGGAGAAAGGGTGGACGCAGAGGTAGCAAATTCCAGAAATCCTTGCAGGACTGCCCTTGTGAATCCTGCTCTGGCTTTGGAGATATGGTCCAGTTTTTAATGCTTAGTAAAGGTATGTACAGAGGACCAGGTGGCTGCCTCAAGGATGGAGGTTGTGTCCAGGCCCCAGAAGAGGCTACTGCTCTAATAGAGTGTGCCTTGACCCTCTGATGTAAGTGTTTTCAATGGTAGGAATAGCAGAAGCAGATAGTTTTCCTAATCCAGCAGGAGATAGTTTGTTTGGATGCTGCCTTGGCCAGAGTGCTAGGATAGAAAGACACAGAGTTGATTAGATTTTCTAATGGTCTTAGTTTTGTCCAAGCAAAACCTTAACTGCCTGTGGACATCAAGGGAGTGTAGTATTCTCTCACTGTCATTTTTAGGAGAGGGAAAGAAGGTTGGTAAGTGAATGGACTGATTTAGTGATAGCTCATTGACCACTTTGGGCATGAAAGAGGGGTTGGTGCACAGGGTCACCCTGTCTTTGTAGAAGGTAGTGTAGGGAAGGTATGCCATGAGTGTCTGTAACTTGGAGGTGAGGGCTACCAACAGGACTGTTTTCCATCTGCAGGGAGGCAGAGCTGGCTGGCTCAAAAGAGGCAACTGTAAGTTTTTCCAGGATCTTATTTAGGTCCATAGGAGGTGGGATAGGCTTCCTTGGTGGCCTAATGTGCAGGACCACTTTTTAAAATAGTTTAACATCCAACTTGGAGAGTAGAGGAGGGTCCAAGGGTAAACAGGCAGAGATGGCAGATAAGTGAAATTTCACTGAAGAGTATGAAAGTCCTGCCCTTATGAGCTCACACACACACACACATACAGCTTAAGGCTAGAGGAACATCTGCTTGAAAGGGGTCCCTATGTCTTTGGAGACACCATTTGGAGACCCTTTCCCATTTAGAAATGTAGTATCTCCTTGTGTTGGGTTTCCTGGCCTCCTGCAGGATAGATAGCACATTCTTTGTGTAGCGGTGTCTGAAGGGGACTAAATACTTATCACCCAGAGGGTTAAGCACATCATCACCAGGTGAGGATGGATGAGAGTTCCCTTCTGTTGTGTGAGCAGGTCCACCTTATAAGGCAACTTGTGGTGATTGCCCTTGGTGAGGGATTGAAGAAGGGGGAACCAATGCCACCTTGGCCAATAGGGAGTCACCATTTTGGCATGTCCCTCCTGATTTTCAGGAGGACTTTCTGACTGAGAGGAAAGGGAGGGAGGGAAGGCATACAGAAACAGTCCCTTCCATGAGATGGTGAAGGCATCCACTCTCCAAGTTAGTGGGAAGGGATCCTGGTACAAAAGCTTCTCAATTGTCTGTTCTGGGGGGGGAGGCAAATAAATCTATTTGTGGTGTGCCCCACTGATGGACAATATCTAAGAATACTTCTCTGTGCAACATCTACTCATGATGCAGAGAGAATGATCTGCTGAGAGCATCCGCTTGGTGGCTGTCCTGGGATGGGATATAGACTGCCTGCAGAGAGATATTGTTCTGAGATGCTAATTCCCAAACTTGCATTGCTAGTCTGCAGAGAAGGTAAGACCAGGTCCCCCATCCCAGTTTGTTAATGTACCATATAACAGTGGTGTTGTCCGTGAAGATTTGTAGGGGGCATGGTTGTAAGAGAGGGAGGAAGGCCTTCAGGGCTAAGTGATCTGCTGTAATCTCCATTATGTTGATGTGTTTTCTCAGGAGGAGTGTTTGCCAGAGGGCTTTCACTCTGAAGCCATTCATTGTAGCTCCCCAGCCCAGACGAAGCATCTGTGTGCATTTGTTTAGTTGGTGTGGTGCATTGAAGGGGCAGACCTGGATTCAATTGTATCTGTTGAATCCACCACTTCAATTCTATTTTTAGCCAAGGTAGGAAGGGTATTTGGAAGTCTAGAAGGTGGCTGTGTTGGGACCACACATTCTTTAGATACCGCTGCAAGTTTCTCATGTGCATCCTGACTAGTGGGCAGCATAGGTATTGTGGCTGCCATAAGGCCCAGTAGGCACATGCAATGTCTATCTGACAAGCGGTCGACCTGGAGGAGGTCCTGGAAGTGGTTGATTAGAGAAATTACATTGTCCTGATGGAGGAAAGCCTTCATCAGGTCTGTCCATATCCTGCATCCCAGGAAGGTTTTGTCCTGATTTGGGGAGAGGGATGATTTGGTGAGGTTGAGTGTGAATCCCAACCCCTGCAGCAGAGGAAATGGAGAACAGTAGATGATTTTTGAGGGTGACTTCCTCTTCTGCAAGAATGAGAATGTCATCCAGGTAGGGGTAGATTTGAATGCCCTTAGTTCTGCAGTAGGCTTTGGCTGGAGCTAGGCACTTGGTGAAGACCCTTGGTGCAGTGGATAAACCAAAGGGCAAGGCAGTAAATTGAAAGTGCAAACAGGGTTCAGCAAAATGTAGGCACTTCCTGTGGTTTAGATGTATGGGAATGTGGAAGTAAGCCCCCTTCAAGTCCAAAGTGGCCATGAAAGCTTTGAGTGGCAATAGTGGGTGCAGGTTTTGAAGGGATAGCATTCTGAAAGAAGAGACTTTCAGAAAGAGGTTTAAGAAGGATACAGGATTGGCCTCCAAGAGCAAATCCTTTTTTGGTACCAGGAATAGCCTATCCTGTTCTATGGTTCCCTGAGCAAGAGGGTCCTGGATAATGTGAGGAATTAGGTGAAGGTGTATGGAAAGAGAATGCCCTGGGGTGTGGGTTTTTCCTGCCAAGACAGGAAATATCCTTTTTCCACTATTGCCAGAACACAGTGGTCTGAGGTGACTTCTTTCCAGAGGGGCAGACAGTGAGAGAGGCGGGATGAGAGGGGAAAGTGATTGAGGCAGTCGCGAATTGTTGTTATTGTTTCTGTCCTGAAAGGGCTGTCTGTGGGCTGGGAGGGGTCTGCCCTAGAGGAGGATTGTCTCCTTGTCCCTTTCCTATGTCTGGAAGATGAAGGGGTGGCAGTGGCGGGGGCTCTTCTGACATAGGAGGTCTTAGCAGGGTATTTTTTGTAATATTTTGGTATTGGGGAGACCAGTGTTTAATTTCTTGGAGTTCTCTGCTCTTCTCCAGTAGGTTCTTAAACAGGTCTGCAGACTGTTTCCCAAACAGGAGATTATGATCTAGTGAAGCGTCCAGAAGTTTGGATTTAAAGTCTTCAGGCAGTGGCTGGAGCCTAAGCCATGAGTATCTGCACAGTACAAATGCAGATGCAGCAGATCTAGCAGAGGCCTCTGCTGCATCATAACTGCATCTAATAGAGTGCCTGGCAATCTGAGATGCCAGGGACAGTTTAGATGCTACTTATGTCTTTTTAGGAGAATCAGGCAAGGAAGACAGTAGGGATGAAGCCTGAGATACCAAATCTAGGCTATATTTCACCAAATGGATTTGGTAATTAATTGCCTTAAAAGCTGGGGTGGAAGAGGTGTATATTTTCTTGCCCAGCCTGTCCATTACCTTGCTATCCTTGTCTGAAGACAGGAGTGATGAGGATGGAATAAGTCTAGACTGTCTGTCTGGGGCCACAGCTATCACTGCAGGGTCTGTCAAGGGAGACTTTACTAGAAATGTGTGGTCATCAGGGACCTTGTAGAAACAATCAGGTTTCTTGGGAGCAGGTGGTTGAGAGGCAGGGTCTTTTGAGACTGATGCAAATGCATCTAGGTATGCAGGAATCACCAGGAGAGTGATTCAACCCAAAGCAGTCAAAATACCTTTTTCAAGTTTCTGTCATTTGGTATTATCCCATTTAAAATACTCCCCCATTTTTGTTATAGTCTCTCCAAATGTAATGTCCTCTGGAGGGGAGTCTCCCTCAATGGAATCCTCATCTGGGGAGTAGTATTCCAAGGGAGAAGGTATTTGGGATGAGCACATAACTGACTCGTCAGAGAAAGAGGATAAGGCTTTTTCTTCCTGAGAAATAGAAGAAAGCCTAGAGGTGGCTGAGGCAGGTCTTGGGCTAAGTACAGCTATAGTGGGAGCTGAGGAGGCTGAAGGCCTGCATCAAGGACTGTGTGAAGGACTGCCAGTCTGGTTGTCCCTCAGAAGAAGCAAACAAATGTTTGGTCTTTTGTCTCTTTTTTAAAGGAGTTGTTTTAGGAGAAGTTGTGGACCTAGTTTCAGGGATCTGGCCTAAAGAGGAAGAATTGGAATCCTGGATCACAGAAGGTCATTCAGTGGAGCATGGTACCCCCTCGACTTCGGTAATAACTGACATCAGAATATCCTCTGCGGATGTGCCTGCCAGTACTTCGGAAGTGGCTTCCTCAAGGGCAGATGCAGGAGGAGACAGTTTTAGTGGATGTCCCTCAACCGCTATATCGGCAGTTGGCAGGTTGCCTGACAACGGAGGGACAGAGGTGGTAGGCCTTGAAACTTCAGCCTTTTTTCTTGGCGGTTCCACCTGGGAGGCTGACTCCGGATCCATTCTTAATGCTAACTTCTTTAGCCTCGGATTCTCCAATTACAAATTGAGGGCAGACAGCTTCTGAGCATTTTGGGAACAAAAGACTGTCAGATGGCTCAGGAAGTATGGTCATGTTCCTGGCCTAAACAGAACACGCAAAGATCATGGGAGTCTTTATGCAGGATTTGACGTCCGCATCAGCATTTACCTTTCTTAACGGACATCGGCTAAGAACAGACAAACAACCTAATTTAATCAAAAATAAGAAGAATTCCTCAATGGGGTACTTAACTTTAGGCATCTTGAAGGACAGGAGTGAGGCAATCGATCTGACATACAACTGCGGCAGAAAAGTTTTTAAGTCTGTGCGTGCAGACATATTTAAGGCCTCTGGTTTATGGCCCTGTGTGTGATGTCCCACTCACCAGCAACAACCAGGCTTAAGCTTTTGTATAGGAGCTGACTTTCAGGTCACCTGAGGCGGACGGTCCCGCAATAAGAACACTGCAACATGAGAATAGAAGGACCACGAACAAAATGCAGGAACCAAATAGACCAAGTAAATAAAATAACCAGCTGGGTGTAAGATGAGCAACACAAAGGTAGTAGCGTAGTCAAAAACTTTAATATCCGCTTTCGTCAGTGGACTTCTTCAGAATACACAAATAACACAGTTTAAAACATTTAAATATCCCAACAATTGCCATACAAATTAATCAATCAAACCTTAATTAATCAAATGATTAAAACAAATAAAAAACAAGATAATTAATGTTCAGGAAAAGAAATTTAAGGGAACAAGCCCTTTGTTAACCTGTAATTTCCTGTACTTTAAAAAACATTTAATGTTGATGTAATCATTCAAGCCAGGAGACTTGTCAGCGTTAAGTTTTATTTGCCATATTGTTTCACGCTGCTCTAAGAAATTTTTAAAGTCTCCTGCTCTGAGATCAGGATGTACCACTTCTAAGACAGAAAATAAAAACTTCTTGTATAAACTACAAATCCTAGTGTGTTTATAAAGAGCGTTGTTCTCATCATTGGTTTTAATACTGTAAATATGTTCTCTAATCCTAATGTTCAAACAACGGGTGGTCATGCCAATGTAAAAGGCAGGACAACCAGAACATTGACTAATGTAAACCACCCCTTTAGTCTTACAGTTAACGTACCCAGGGACTTTGAACGTATAATCGATGTTTTCTATTGTAATGTATGGTCCCTCCGAAATAAACCGACACATGTTACAGTTGTGACAACAATGCATCCCAGTCTGCTTGATGTTAATGTTTGAATTCATCATGGTTTTACTTTCTAAAATCCCCTTTAAAGTGTTGTGGTTCCTAAAGATGAAAGATGGAGACCCTCCAAAGGTCCTTTTCATCTCCTCATTTCCCTCAATGATTTTCCAATTCTCAACAATCACTTGTCTAATCAAAGTGCTATCAGAACTCGTCTCCAGAGAACACATAAGTGATGTTTTTACATCATTTTCACTGTCTCCTTCCCCAGTGTTGTTAATGATGGAAGTGGGGAAGTCAATGATAGATCTAAAAATGCTAGAACGTTTTTGTAGAATTTCATTCATAGTTGTACATAAATTATTCGGTTCATACCCCCTCTCACAAAATAAAGAAACAATAATGTTAAATTCCTCAAGTAAATCCCTGTGTTTAGATGTCATCCTACTTGCCCTTATAAACTGTCCACGCGGGATGTTTCTAATGACATGCTGGGGATGATTACTGGAATGGTGTAAATAACCATTAGTAAAGGTCTCCTTACGGTAGATCTTACTGTGTAACCGTCTATCCTCATTGTCCCAGTATAGGAGGATGTCCAAAAAGTTCACCCTCATTCCCACAGCACCCATGGTAAACTTCAAAAAATCTGAGGTGTTGTTAATGTATGTGAACAACTCATTAACTGCAGATGAATTGCCTTCAATGACAAAAAATAAATCATCAATGTATCGGCAAAAAAACTTGATGTTAAATTTTAGCTTCAAAATAGGTATCACCTCGTGTTCCCACGAGGCCATGACTAGATTGGCAAAAGCAGGGGCGGCAGAAGACCCCATAGCCACCCCTTTCCTCTGCCTGTAATATTGTTTGTTCCCTTAAATTTCTTTTCCTGAACATTAATTATCTTGTTTTTTATTTGTTTTAATCATTTGATTAATTAAGGTTTGATTGATTAATTTGTATGGCAATTGTTGGGATATTTAAATGTTTTAAACTGTGTTATTTGTGTATTCTGAAGAAGTCCACTGACGAAAGCGGATATTAAACTTTTTGACTATGCTACTACCTTTGTGTTGCTCATCTTACACCCAGCTGGTTATTTTATTAACTGAGAATAGAAGGACATCATATATCTGTACACAAACACACATCACCTTACTCATTATGACAAAAGGACAATATAACTTGTGACACCCGTGCACTAGCCCAGTAATCAAGGAGCCTCAATCCTCACCGCTAGCACCAGTGAGGGGCATCCACATTGGGAAGTATAACAAATACACACACAGAAAAGTACAATTTCCCTTAAGAGCACACAGAGATCACAATCAGTCTGGGGCTGGTTTCTCCCTTTCTCTCCAGATCCCCAATAAGACTCCCCACTAACACAGCTATAGGGTACAGATCTCAGCCGAGTAGTCAATCCAAAACCTCTAGTGCCCTCTCTGTCCAACCAGTGCTTTGTGTCCCTGCCCAAGGAGCTGACACACACACTTTGAGATCTGGTTTATATACAAACACACATACACTCCTGGGGAAGGCTGGCACAGGTTCTCCAGCTATGCCCCCTCCTGCCAGGCTATAAGGTAGTAATCACTGCCACCAACAACTCTTATCAGCTACTAAAAAGGCCCTTACCAAAAGGTGTCTGATTATACTGTGTAATATTATTATCCAATTAGTAAGTGTGACAAACAGCAAGGCTTATTTGGAGTGGCTTTGTACAGTATCACTGTAAACATGCAATGTACTCTAGAGCTTAAATTATCTCTACACAAAACAGCCACAGTTGAAAGGTTTAAAAATATTTAATAAAAACAAAAGACAAATCTTCTCAATTCAGCACAGTGCTAGTCAAGAGTTCAGAAATCACAGGAAAATGCTTAAAATAATACTGTAGAATAGTCTGACAAATATAGAAAACAGCTAGACTAAATCTGACTAAATTCCTATCTAACTCTAACAGCAATCACAGTTCTAAATAAACTTTTATATAGAGCAAAGGCAGAGTTACTGGTGAGTGGTCATTTCTGAAGACAAATGCAAAATGCTCTGATTCTCTCTCTCTCTCTGACAAAGTCTTAAAAATAATACATCACTGCTGACTCATTTCAGATTACATCATTTTTCTCTGGTCCCCAGGCTAACAGAAACTCATAGTTTTAACATTTCTTTGGTCTTGCACCTGGCCAGGAAACTACAGCAATAAAATACATTATATATGTAAAATCTAGCAATTAACTCTGGCCTCAAAACAACAGAAGGAATTCCTTAGTCCAGACATTATGTCTCTGAGCTTTGAGATCAAACAGTCATACAATGCTTGACTTATCAGATTTCTTCCAGCAGAGTGCATTGTGGTTACCTTTTTGAAGTTCAACATTTAACACAGTTTTCTTATATTTAAGAGGACAAGCCTGTGGATTATATTCATATTTACAATTATGTAGAATTATCTACAAAATTCTATCTAGCTAGGCTGGCAGCCTTAACATATCTTCACATATCTCCCCCCCCCCCCAGGAGAACTCAAGCTAGTTTTTCAAGTGACCCTTGAGAAACATTGCTTGAGAGGGTTAGGTCTATCTAGAGTATATATTACCCCATTCCCTGTCTTGAGAGCCCATCTGCATTGTCATTGTTAATTCTACTGTGGTGCTGCACTTACATATCATATGCTTACAAACTTAGGCACCCATCTTAGAAACTTGGCATTTTTCTGCCTCGGTATAACCATGATAAGGGATTGTGATCTGTAACTACAGTGAATTTCCTTCCATACAGATAAGGCTGAAGTTTCTACAGCGCCCACACTATGGCTAGACATTCCTTTTCTACAGCTGCATAGCATTCCTCCCTGGGTTGAAGCCTACGACTGAGATAATCCACTGGGTTCTCTTCTCCCTCTGAAGAAATCTGGCCAAGTACAGCCCCCACCTCATGGTCCAAAGCATCCACCTGCACAACAAATTATTTGCTATAATCTGGACTGGCTAACACAGGGGGTCCTCCCAAAGCTTCTTTAAGCTTCTGGACTGCCTGCTCACATGCTGGGGTCCACACTTCCTTATCTGGCCTGCTTTTCCTTGTCAGGTCTGTGAGGGGAGTAGCTATGGTACTATAACTGGGGGCAAACTTTCTGTAGTACCCTGCTGTCCCTGAAAATGCCTTCACCTGCTTTTTGGTAACAGGGTGCAGGCCAAGCCTGAATGGCTTCTACTTTGGCAGGTTCTGGCCTGATCTTACCACTCCTCACTCTATGTCCCAGGTAGGAGACCTCTGCCATACCCACCTGACATTTGCTGGGATAAATAGTCAACCCTGCCTTGTGTAGTTTGCCCAGCACCTCCCTGACATGTTGAAGCTGCTCTTGCCATGAATGGCTGTAGATGGCAATATCATCTAGGTAAGCAAGGGCAAACCCTCCTGCTAGGATATGATCTACCAGCCTCTGGAAAGCTGCTGGGGCATTTTTTCATCCCAAAGAGCATCTTTGTGAACTCATACAAGCCAAGTGGAGTCACAAAGGCTGATCCCTTTCTAGCACTGGGAGTCAAGGGCACCTTCCAGTAACCCTTGGTAAGATCAAAGGTGGTAAGATACTTAGCCCCACCCAGCCGCTCTAGGGCCTCATCTGTCCTAGGCATGGGGTAAGCATCTGACACTGTGTGAATATTTAATTTCCTGTAGTCCACACAGAACCTGGTGCTGCCATCCTTCTTTGGCACCCGCACCACTGGGGAGGCCCAGGGACTGTTGGACTCTTGAATTACCCCTAATTCCACCATCTCCTGTATCTCCTCCCTCTGAGTCTGTTTGACTCTCTCAGGCACCCTATAAGGGGCCTGCCTAATAGGTCTTGTATCCACCTGGTGCTGCACCAGGTGGGTGCTCCCTGGTTTCCCAGTGAACATGTCCCCAAACTCCTGTAACACTGCTCAGATTTCTCAAACCTGGATAGGAGACAGCTGCTGGGACACTGCTACCCCTTCCACTGAGGGGTCAGTCCGAGCCTCACTGAGGAGATCAGTCACCAGATCTCCCTCAGACTCCTCCTGCAATCCACTGCAAATACTCAGCACAAGGGCCTCCCTATCATGGTAAAGTTTCATCATGTTAACATGGTACAATGTGTGCCCCTATCTCCTGCCTAGCAGTTCTACCATGTAGTTAACATCACTTACCTTTCTTACCACCTTGTAGGGTCCCTCCCAAGCTGCTTGCAGCTTGTTGTGTCTGACAGGAATGAGAACCATTACCTGCTGCCCTACAGCATACTCTCTAGCTTGAGCATTCCTGTCATACCAGACCTTTTTTTGCTTTTGGGCTTCTGCCAAGTTCTCCTGGGCCAAGCCCATGAGTTCCCTGAGCCTTGTCCTGAGGTTTAGGGCATATGCCACAACAGACTCCTTGTGAGATTCACACTCACCTTCCCACTCATCTGGTATTAAATCTAGAGGTCCCCTCATCCTATGCCCACAAAATAAATCAAAGAGTGAAAAACCTGTGGATTCTTGGGGAACTTCTCTGTAAGCAAACAGATGGGGTAAATATTTGTCCCACTCCCTCAAACTGGTCTGCAAATTCTCATAGCATGGACTTGATTGTAGAGTTTAACCTTTCCACAAGACCATTAGTCTGGGGATGGCAGGGGGTGGTGTTCAGGTGCTTCACCCACAGTACTTCCAAAGACAAGCCAGCAGGTCTGACATGAAATTGGCACCTCTGTCAGTCAGCATTTCTTCTGGGAAACCTACCCTGCTGAATATCTCTAACAAAGCATTTGCCACCTTTTCTGCCTCAATGGAGGAGAAAGCCACTGCCTCAGGGTATCTTGAAGCATAATCTACTACCACTAGGATATACTTTTTCCCTGTGGAACTTGGGGTACTCAGAGGACCCACAATATCCATAGCTACCCTCTGAAATGGCTCCTCAATCACAGGCAAAGGCATCAAAGGAGCTCTCACCTTGTCTACCTTTTGGCATTGCTCACAGGTCCTGCAGTACCCTGTTACATCTCTGGAAATTCCAGGCCAACAGAAATTCTGCATAATACGTCTCTTTGTACATTCTATGCCCATATGACCTGCAAAGAGAATATAATGGGCTATGGCTAGAAGTGCCAGATGGTAGGTTTTGGGAACTACCAACTGTTGTATCCTCTCACCTTCTAGCCCTACCTCAGGGGTCCACTCTCTATACAGTAACCCTTTGTCCCAGTATACAGATTCCCCCTTCCCTTGAAAATCAGGTGGCTCACTAGCTACCTGCCTCAGGCCTTGTAATGTAGGGTCTGAGGGCTGAGCCTGTCTCAACTCTCTCTTTGTAACCCTTCCTAGCTCCCATTCCACAGGAAGTCTGGCATCCTCTGACAGTGGTGCCTCACTGTCAGCCTGGGTACTAGTACTCACTTCTACCCTTGCAGTCACTCTGTCCAAGGGACCATCAGTACCCACAAGCAGCTGTGGTCACCTTCAGTCTCACTGCTACAGCGTAGCTCCCTCCCTGAAGTAACCACCTCATCAGTCCTGGCTACAAGTGTGTGGTCTGTCTGGGTCTCCCCCAGGTTACAAGACCCACATGCTTGTCTCCACGCCTGACTGCAAGTAACTGCATGAATACATGGTACTGCATTATCAAAATTATTCCCTATCAGGACATCTGCAGGGATGTCCTCAAACACACCTACTTGCTGGCTTCCTTTTCCACCCTTCCAGTCAAGGTGAACCCTAGCCAAAGGTATTTGGAATGGGGTCCCTCCTAAAGCTTTGACTGGAGTAGACTGCCCAGGCAAGTAGTGCTCCTCTAACCATTGCAGGCTTCACAATGGTTATGTTAGAGGCTATATCTCTCTTGGCAATGGCCTCTTCGACATTCACTATGATAGGATATAACTTCTTCTGGCAGTTTGGTACCCTTGTTGTCTCAAGACAACCTACTGTTTGTATTTTGTCTTTCCCACTTACTGGCACTCTCAACTTTTGTTCCCCACCTTGCCTCCATGAACATCTATATGCCACATGGCCCCACTGGTTGCATTCAAAAAATTTAACCCTAGATCCTGGACATGTACCTGGACAAGTGGCTTCCCCTGCTACTGACAGATTCTGTTGAGGTAGTCTGGGCTGCCCATCATGAGTTCCTTTAGACCCATGAGCAGTACTGGGGGTCCCTTTCCTGTGCAGGGATGCCCTGCTTGCTAGGTATAGGTCTCCCTTCTTCCCCAACTCTTCTGAAGTAGCACATTGTCTATCAGCTAAACAGATCCTCATGTCCTCAGGCATAATGCTAAGGGCTTGTTCCCTCACCAAAAGGTCTGCCAGCCCTTCAAAGTGATGACCTGACATCCACTCACCCACCTATGAAAATAAGTGCTCAGTTCAGCAACATACTCACACACACTTTCTTCTGCCTTGCGTCTATGCTCATGAAACTTTTTCCTGTAAGTTTCAGGTGTTAGCTTAAATTCTAACAGACAATTCTTAACAGCAGTATAATTTAAGAAATCATTGTCTGACAGTTTGGAAAGTACATTTACAGCTTTACCATGGAGTAAGGGGGTCAGGAACCGTACCCAGAGCCTTTGGTCAACATCATACTGTTTACATACCCTTTCAAACATATGAATGAAATTATCAAAATTATCCCCCTCTGTAAACTGCAGAAGAAATTTACTGATCTTTTGTGCTTCTGGGGTCCAGTTACTCCCTTCCCCATTACCTTCATGACTCTGGTGATGGAGTCAGCATCTCTTTTTTGTGCTGCCTCTGCCTCTCCTTTTCCTCAGCTTCCATGCATAGCAGTTTCTCATCCTCCTCAGCCTGTAAATGTCTCAAGTCTCTCTGCTGCTTCTGTTTCCAAATGCCTGTCCTCCAACTCAAGTCGTTTTAGCTCCAGATGGATTTTTAAGTCCTCTGCAGAAAGGTTGAGCTGTCCATTCTCTGAGTGTTGTACATTTCCACGGCCAGTCTGCTCATCCTCCTGATTGCTTTTTTTTGATGCAGCTGTGACCAAAGTTGCAATCATGTCTGCTTTAATCAGGTTTCCATGCACCAGTCCCTTAGCCTGGCACATCTCAGCCAACTGGCTCCTTGTCAGCTTGCCATACTCCTCTGCTGACATGTTTGCCTGTTTTCCCTGACTAACTGAGCTAACAAAAGAAATAAAACATTTGTGATCTGAACTCTGAATATTCACTGTGTGGCTGATTTAGAGTACAAAAACACCTTCAGAGATCACAGTACACAAGCTACAGGAATTCACTATCCACACCACTAAAAGCCAATTGCCAACCAATTAATATGTGGTGTGGATATCCCACCACTGCCAACCAATTAATATGTGACACCTGTGCACTGGCCCAGTAATCAAAGAGCCTCAATCCTCACCACTAGCACCAGGGAGGGGAGCCCACATTGGGAAGGATAACAAATATACACACAGTAAAGTACAATTTCCCCTAAGAGCACACAGAGATCACAGTCAGTCTGGGGATGTTTTTTCCCTTGCTCTCCATTTCCCCAAGTAAGACTCTACACTGGCACAGCTATAGGGTACAGATCTCAGCTAGGTAGTCAAGCCAAAACCTCCAGTGCCCTCTCTGTCCAGCCAGTGCTTCATTTCCCTGCCCAAGTAGCTGGCGCACACACACTTTGAGATTTGGTTTATATACAAATACACAGACACTCCTGGGAAAGGCTGGCACAGGTTCTCCATCTATGCCCCCTCCTGCCAGGCTACAAGGTAGTAATCACTGCCAACAATTACTCTTAGCTACTAAAAAGACCCTTACCAAAGGGTGTCCAACTGTCACTGCACTGTGCAATATTATTATCCAATTAGTACGTGTGACAAACAGCAAGGCTTATTTGGAGTGGCTTTGTACAGTATCACTATATACATGTAATGCACTCTAGAGCTTAAATTATCGATACACAAAACAGTCACAGTTGAAAGGTTTAAAAATATTTAATAAATAAAAACAAGACAAATCTTCTCAATTCAACAAAGTGCTAGTCAAGAGTTCAGAAATCACAGGAAAATGCTTAAAATAATACTGTAGAATAGTGTAACAAATACAGAAAACAGCTAGACTAAATCTGACTAAATTCCTATCTCAGAGCAATCACAGTTCTAAATAAACTTACATACAGACCAAAGGCAGAGTACTGGTTAGTGGTCAGTTCTGAAGACAAATGTAAAATCCTCTGATTCTCTCTCTCTGACAAAGTCTTAAAAAATAATACATCACTGCTGATTCATTTTAGATTACATCATTCTTCTCTGGTTCCCAGGCTAACAGAAACTCATAGTTTTAACATTTCTTTAATCTTGCACCTGGCCAGGAAACTACAGCAATAAAATACATTATATATGTAAAATCTAGCAGTTAACTCTGGTCTCAAAAGAATAGAAGTAATTCTTCAGTCCAGACATTATGTCTCCAAGCTTTGAGATCAGTCATACAATCAGCTTTCTTCCAGCAGAGTGCACTGTGGTTACATTTTTGAAGTTCAACATTTAACACAATTTTCTTACATTTAAGGGGACAAGCCTGTGGATTATATATTCATATTTACAATGACATAGAATTATCTACAAAATTATATCTAGCTAAGCTGGCAGCCTTCACATATCTTCACATAACTCACCTGTAACTGAACTACCAAATGAATTCTTGCTCATTTGCACCTATAAAACAGATTTATCAGTTTCTGAAATACCATACTGTACAAAAGGTCAACAGCTCAAATTAAATTTAAACTCAGAAGTTTCAGAATAAGACTTTGGTGGATATTTAATTAATAGAGTGTAAAACTACAGAACATACCTAGCCAGCCAGGTCACACACCTTTGTTGTTGTGAAGTAAGGTTGAGTTCTACAACATTTCCACTTGTGCTGCCCTTCAATGAGTAGAACAAGAGGACAGGATTCATTTGGGCCTCACTGAGAGCTGTTAGTGTAAAATAGCTTTTTTAACATCTTTATTAAATCATATGGTTTCTTTTTAACGGGTTTATTTCAGATAGTCGAACTTTCAAAAGTTCGAGCATCATATGGTCGACATCATATGATCGAACTTTTGAAAGTTTGAATGTTTTAACTGAGATCTCCGTACAGCACGGAATGGGAAGATTTCCCTTTTCTGTACTGTAGTGCGATCTCAGAGTTGGCATATTTAAAGAGCGTGGGGTGTGGGGGGTGCAGGGGGGCTTGCCCCCCTACTTAAAATGTTCAAGTAGTTTTTTTGTGTAGTTTTATTAGATTTTCAAACTTTTAAACGTTCGATCATATGATTTTGACCATATGACGTTCAAACTTTTAAAAGTTTGATTATCCAATATAGACCCCTTTTTAACAATTAGCACTCACTCCATTACATTAATTGCTCAATTCCTTCTTTCTCTTAACCTGCCTTGTCTACTAAATATTATTGTGCACGTATTGTTCTCGCAAATTCCACTTATTTCTATGTGATTTGCTCCTTTAACTTTTCTAATGATCCCACCTTCATTTATCTGCTTTAAAATATTAATGACAAAGGAGGTACTGCCACAGCACAGCTATCAGGAATTTTGTATATAATTATATGTTGTTTGTGAATATCAACATGATTTATATAAGATGATTGTGTTAAAACTGTATTAGAACCGTATGTCATGTGTCAAACTTTTTTGTACAGACGTGTGTTGAAAAGGTATTTTATAAAGTGTTTGTGTTTGAAATGCATCCACAGTGTGCCTTACTGGAAGAGAACAGAAATGTACATGCACTATTGTAACTGTTTAAATGTATATGTTAACAGAGGAAAGTGGAGGGCTAACAAATCCAGCAAACTTTAGGAAAATATTTTACTTTATAGGCTACACAATAAAGAGAGGCTTCTGACAGTTTTCAATGCACCTAGAGACCAAGTCTGTGCTAGGAAACTGTCTGTATTGTCTTTAGGGTGAACTGATTACTAGTCCTGAAAGCATGAAGGAATGGAATTTTTTATGACTTCCAGCATCTGCCAAAGATCAAAGATCTATGTATTTTTACAGCTAGATGCTAAATACTGCCAGCTTCCAGCAGTGGGGGTTACACCTGGGAACTAGAAGTCAGATGACAAGAAGTGATGTCATTCTGCAAGCTATCCCAGCAGTAATATTTGAGATATTAATTTGAGAAGTCTCTTAAGACACAGCATTCTGTATTCTGTCTTGGACCTGACAACAACTAGAAGATTCATTCACTACATCTGCCTTGCTCTGTTAGTAAGTTCTTGGGTTATAGTATAATTCTGTTAGACAAGGTCAGGAATATAGTGAAGCTTAGTTTAAATATTTTTCTTTATTTATTTGAGACTGTCCTGCAATGTTGTTTTAAACATTTCCTGTGGTTTTGAACTCTGATGTCTCTGATGTCACTGTGAATATATATTTAGTATTATCCTGTCCTTTTATTTATTATTAAATATATTTAAACCTTTCATTGTGGCTGATATGTGCAGAGATATTTAAGTTTTGAGAGTACTTGTGTAGCGCACCCACAGGTGTAGCTGAAGAGATACGGGTTCCTTCCTACCTGACTCTGGTGACATCCCTATTAGGCCCAACACACCAAGGTGGCAAGAGGGACAGACTTTATTCTAGGTGACACATCTAGTTTAAAAAGGCAATAACACAGCCATAAACAAATGATTTCAACAGTGCACCAGTTAGCAATAAGGCAAGGTGAGATACACATGCAATGGAAACATACAATGTTATGTAGTCCTATCTCACCGTAATTCTTGCTGGATAGGTTCGGAGCCGATCCTAAGCTCCGACTCGGCCGATACTAAAGCTCGAGAGCTTCTACTGGGTCAAGGTATCCGCTATCCCATGGTACACCATGGCAATTCCCCAGATCTCATTTGCCGTGAAAGCTTTGAGGTTGTCTTCTTACTGGCTAGTTGGCTAAGTTAAATATTTTGATATTTTTGACTATATCTCTTCACTTTTCTCATTAACAGTTTTTCCTTTATAATCTGAGTGATGGTCATGAGTGTTTGCTACCCCTGTCCCCTTTCTTTAAGGATTTTACATCCCATTTAAATTAGAGGGCTGTAGTTGCCCATTTAAATTAGAGGGCCTTTCCTCTCTGTGTGCTAGTTTTTTCTCCTTCTATAATATATATATATATATATATATATATATATATATATATATATATACTTCTTATAATTGTACTATTGGTTTTTGTTATTGTATTTGTTCTTTCTTCTCAAAAGAAATATGTCAAAGGATAAAGACAAAGAACACCGCCCTTCTGGCTTTAAAAAATGTGATAAATGTTCTCCAAAATGTCATTGACTGACAGTCACACCAGTTGTGTGTACTGTCTTGGAGAGGCTTATTTGCAAGAACCCTGTACCTTCTGTCATTCTTTCAGCACCAGGGTTCTTAATGAAAGGAAAAGAAAACTCATGGATAGGGGGCCTTATGACTAGTCCCTTCCAAGAACAACTGGAACAAGGTCAGACAGTTCCTAAAAGTCATAAAAGGAAATCTCCATCGGGTCCTGCTTCGGAACTGACAAAGAAATCTAAAGTGACGGAGATGAAGAGTTCTGGTTCTGATTCTGCTTCTTCAGTCTTGGTGCCGTCTGTTTCATCAGTGCCGAGACAATCTTCTCTGTCGAGACACTCACCGATCTTGGAACCGGTTTCACCAACCTTAAGATCTCCAATTTTGGAAAGGAGGAGATCTCCTATCTTGACCTGTTCCTCCAGGACACTATCTGATGAGGATGTAAAGTGGGTGGTGAAGAGGCTGCTCTGTGACCTGGCGCTGGCAAAAATTTTTAGCTCTTTTGGACCCAAAGGCTTCGGAGCCATTCCATCTTCAGTCTATTGTTCCTCCACCGACTGCTTTGCTCTCTGAGTCTAATGTTTTGGGTCCTTTAGTGCTGGAACTTTCAGTTCTGAGAATTCTTCCTGCTTCCTCAGAAGCTATAACTCTAACCTCATCAGCTCAGTCTGGAGCCGAGGGGTCTGGGAGCCAAAGCTCTCCGGTCAACTCCAAGAGGGATAGTTGCCCCGTTTTTTTCTTCAGAACCGACCCTCCCTCTCAGTGCTTCAGCTCGTGTGAGCTCGGCTCCCATGTCCACTTCGGAGCCTGTCCCTCCTGCTCAGAGTGGAGGTCTTCTTCAGAGTGGGGTGGGTAAGGCTTTCGAGGCCATAGAGAAAGTTTTGTCTAGAACTAACACCCTGTCATTGGACCCGATGTCCCTCCAGCAGCTGGCACCAGCCTCTTCTCCCCACCTGCCCCCTAAGCATAGGGAACCAGAACCCCAAGGAGCCACCATTGGAGATGTCCCCTCTTCCAAAACCTCCCCAGATTACTCCACTGGAGAGGTCCCTCAGAAGAGAGTTTGTAAGAAGCACATTGACTCACCCGAGTCTGTCACTTCTGACATTGATTTGGATGAGTCAGAAGGGTCCCCAAGATCCCCCTCTGAGGATGTCACTTTTGCGGACATCCTTGAAATCCTTAGTGGGGTGATTGGAAGACCTCTAACCCTACTGAGGACGAATCAGTGTACCTTGAGGCTTTTGGTTCCCAACCTTCCACCTCCTGGGTGACACCGCCATATGACCAACTGTTAGGGGTCATATCTCAGAAAACCTGGACCTCTCCAGAAACAGTGGAGCCTGTCCCGAGGAGGCCGAACAAATTTATCCAGAAGACAAATAATTTCTAACCAAGGGAGTACCTGTGGATGCTATAGTGGCAGCAGCAGCTACAAAGGAGGAGTTATCCGAGACATCCTCAAATATCCATCCTCCTATTAAAGAGTCTAGGATGATGGATAGGTATGGAAAGTGTAAAGGAGTTGGGAGATGCCCTTCAGGGTTCAGTAGCTTCGGGATCTGCAGACAAGGTATCTGCGCAGCTCTCTACCCTTACCATCTATTGCCAACTCCTCCATGAGGCTGATGTCCTATGCAGCTGATGCAGCAGGCAGGGTGGCAGCAGGGATCTCTCTCAGGAGACATTGTAATTTTACAGACTCCAAGTCTTCATTTACCAATGTCCCCTTTGATGGTTCAACTCTTTTTGGACCTCAGGTAAAAGAGACTTTCACCAGGTGTAAGCAGGAAGGGAAAAACCTTATCTGCTGTCTGAGTCTGTTTCTCCCTTCCTTCCAGACCCTATCCCAAGGGTCAAACAGGAGGAAAAATATGGTTCCATAAATCCCAAAAAGGTTTCCCTCAAGCACAAGGTCAACCCTCCCCTAGAGGCAGAGGGGGAGGTTATAATGGAAGGACCGTGCTCACAGCAGAGGGGGGTCCACAACACCAGGGTGATAGAGATGCTGCCTCTGATCAACCCTTTCATCACCCCTGATGGGTTGCCTGACTGTCCATCTCTGGAGGCAGTTGGGAGTTGTCTCACTGTACCCAAGATCGATGGGTACAAAATATAATTTCCAGAGGTTACCTCATTCCTTTTGTTTCTGATCCTCCTACAAATCGGTCTTTACCAGGTGTACCACCCAATCAAATAGACAGTGCAACATCAGAGGTCATCTTGTTGCTTCAAAAAAGAGTCATCCAAGAAGTCCCCCACAGAGCAAACAGCATCCGGAACTTATGATTCTTTTTAGTTCCAAAAAAGACTGGGGACTGGAGATCAATTCTAGATCTCAGCAAGCTAAACAAGTCTGTAAAAAATCGAAGTTCCATATGATCCCTCTACAGTCAATTTTTCCATTTATCAGAAAATACAATTGGATGTGCTCCATAGATCTTCAAGATGCGTACTACCATATCAAAATGGACAGGCACTCCAGAAGACATCTATGCTTTTGGCTGGGAGCCAGTCATTTTCAATTTTGAACACTGCCCTTTGGCCTCACTACAGCCCCCAGAGTGTTCACCAAATGTATGGCGGTGATCACAGCTCACCTGAGATGTCAGGGATTCCAGGAGTTTCTGTACTTAGACTGGCTCCTCACTGCTGCCACCAAGCACCAACTAATCAGAGCCAGTGATGAGACTCCATCCTTGTGCGCCAGATTAGGAATTACAGTAAATCTAAAAAATTCTGCCTTATCTCCATCTCAGCACATTGTCTTCTTAGGCTCAGATATAGACTCAACCACCATGACAGCAAAACTGACACCAGAAAGGATAAAATCATTGCATAACCAAGTCAGATTCTTGCTGACCAAAGAAAGTACAGGCCAGGATAGTTCTTCAGGTTCTAGGGACTATGGCATCCATCATTCTTTTAGTTCCCCTAGTCCATCTACATGAGAGTACTTCAGTGGCTATTTGCCCAGAGGTCAATGCAGGATCTACCCTTGTCCCACCAAATACTCATTACAAACTCCTGCAAGAAGGATCTAACATGGTGGTTACATACAGATCAACTTTATCTAGGTCTTCCCCTTGTTCTCCCTCAACAAAATGCAGTCTTGACCATGGACGTTTCCCCAGATAGGATGAGGGAGCATTATCTGGGAATGACGGTCCAAGGTATGTCAGGATCAAGAGAACCACTTACACATAAATGTTCTGGAGATGAGGGCAGTGCTATACGCATTGCAAGCACTTCACAGTTCTCTTCCCACTGGGACAATTGTGATTCAATTAGACATGTCTGTAGTGTGGTACATAAAAACAAGCAAGGGGGAACCAAGTCTTACACACTTTGTTGAGAGGCACAAAGAGTATGGAAATGGGTGATGGACTCTCAATGTTTTCTGGTAGCAATGGACATTCTGGGGAAGTCCAGTGTGATAGCAAACTGAGTCAAGCAATTCTGATGCCTTATGAGTGGTCCCTGAAAACATAAGTTGCAGAAGAGATTTTCCGCAAATGGGGCCACCCTTGCTGCGATCTATTTGCCACATACATGAACGCCAAATGCAGCAACTACTTTGCCCTAAATCCCCATCCGGGAATGCCACCCAGAGATGCTCTGGTCCACAATTGGCCTCCAGGAATTCTTTATGCTTTTCCACCCTTTCCTCTCATACCCAAAATGATTCAGAAAGCAAAACTGTTGGAGTACTCTGATCCTCATTGCTCCATACTGGCCTTGCCAAGTCTGGTTCCCCTTCCTGTGGTCCCATCTCTTGGAGGAACCATGGATTCTGGAACCATCTCCAGACCTTCTGATTCACCAATCAAGACAGTTCCATTCTACCATCCAAACCCTGAAATTGACAAAATGGCTGCTCCAGTTCCAAGAATAGCCAGGTGTATATCCCCTTTCTCCTACTGTTAAACACATCCTCATTTCTTCCCACAAACTTTCCATCAGGAAATTATATTCCAGCAAATGGAAAAGGTTTTCCATTTGGGTGGGTAAACAAAGCATAGATATCTACTCAGCCCCCATAGAGTCTATTCTGTCCTTCCTTGCATCTATTTTTCAAAAAGGAGTTGCAGCTGCTACCATTAGAGTTCAGTTGGCTGCCATCTCAAATTATCATTTTGGGAACATGGAAAATCCTATTATGTCCCACCCTTTATGTAAAACCTTTTTGAAAGGAGTCCTCCAATCAGGCAACCTCCGGAGCCCTGGGACTTAAACTTAGTTCTGACCTCATTGATTTCTCCACCATTTGAACAGTCTTCTTCATCCGACTTGAAATTGTCTTTGAAGACATTGTTCTTAGTAGCTATAACATCTGCTAGGAGGGTTTCAGAACTGCAAGGTCTGACCATTTGACTTCCATATATTGTATTCCATAAGGATAGTCTCCCCCTAAGAACTAATCGTTCTTTCTTCCCTAAGGTATGCTCAGAACATAGCCTAAACACAACTACTGAATTACCAGTATTCTTCCCCATCTACAGTAATAAATCAGAATACAGACTACATCAATTAGATGTCCATACAATTCTCCTATTTTACCTGCACAGGACTAAAGAATTTAGGAAATCGGATCAATTGTTTGTTTCCTTCTCAGAGAAAAACAAAGGCTTGCCCATTTCCAAGGTGACCTGGACTAAGTGGCTTTCAGACCATCTCATTTGCTTACAAAAATGTTGGGAAACTTGCCAAAGTAAAAGGCCATTCAACTAGAGCAGTATCAGCTTCATATGCCTTCAAATCAAAACTTTCAATTGATACCACTTGTGCAGCAGCTACTTGGGCAAGACCTCATACCTTTGTCACTCATTACAAATTGGATGTGGCCTCCCGGGACAGGCCTTCTTTTGGGTCCACTGTGCTGAAGAGTCTCTTTGCTTGAGCCACCCAGGATAAAGGTGCTGGGGACACTGTCCCATCCAGCAAGAATTACAGTGAGATAGGACTACATAACATTAAGAAGTTATGTACTTACCATAACGTCCCATGTTTGTAGTCCATCTCACCTACATTCTTGCGTCCCACCCTCCTTCCCCCTTCCTGTAGATCTAGGGAATTGCTGTGGTGTACCATGGGATTGGGGACAGCCTCGAGCCAGTAAAAGCTCTCGAGCTTTATTATCGGCTCTGAACCCATCCAGCAAGAATGTAGGCAAGATGGACTACAAACATGGAATGTTATGGTAAGTACATAACTCCTTATTCACCCTCTTCCCCAGAACTCAACAGAAGGTCTTGACATTCAAACATGCACAAAGAAGGTAATATCAATGAGCAGTAAAGCTTTATAATGCAGCAATACAAACACGGGAAAAAATGCAATGTCATTAAGCAATAAGAGAGTCATAATACAATACAGATATGAGAAAATGCAATGTCATTGAGCAGCAAAATTCTTGAAGGCAGCAGTACTAACACGAGCAAAATGCAATGTCATTGAACAATGAGGATTTATGATGCAACAATACAAATATGAGAAAATGCAATGTCATTGAGCAGTAAAGATTCTTTAAGGCAGTACTAACATGGCAAAATGCATTGTCATTGAACAATAAAGATTTATAGTCCTACTACACAAATATGAGAGAATGCAATGTCATTTAGCAGTACTAACACACTCTACCCCCTTGATCAATTCTAAACAGCCCAACTATGAAACACTCTATTATACCCTGTTCACTGGCCAGTGACTATTTACTGTCTTGCTGCCAGCATGATGGGGCCCAAGTTGGAGCTCATATGGATCCCAGTTATTTGTAATCCACTAAGCATTTGGGGGGGGACCACAATCTTATAAAAATATAAAATGATGGCCAGAGCCTCTCACCACTCCGTCGAGAATATCCTAGTGACCAGGCACCATGGTTCCTCTGATGAGAAAAGTAGAAAATCACCTACCAGAACTCAGGTAATCATCTATGGCTTCTCGGTACTAGGCCCAAGGGAACTCTTTCTTGGTGAATCATAGCAGGCATGGAACTACTGGTTTCAAACTTCTCTCCTGATTCCACAAAATACCATCATCCAGGATTTCAGCAAGAGACAGACACAATCTGCTACTTCACTTCCTGTCCCAAAGCACTAGAAAAGAAAATCCAGTCATGCTGCAAGGCCCTTTTTCCCTTTCAGCTACATGTTTCAGTCTTCCCTCCTTCAGCTAGTTTTTCAGTCTCCTCTTTCACTTTTGAAATTGTCTTTTATATTCCTGAAAAGGAGCTCCACCTTATGGTGCAATGGAAAACTACAGTCTATTACTTCTACAATGAAATACAGTGGGAGCTACACTCGCCCCCCACTTGAAAATTTTGGGTCCCCTCAAGTCAAAGGTAGATTAGCAGAAAATATTTACAAACACTAATGCACCATCAACTGAACAATATTTTTGCATTCAAAATGTACATTCCACCAAGGGTAATCAGCCTTATGCTTAACTTGGGATGGGGTGTCACCACTGGAGTAGGAGGCATAGGGATTATGAGCACAGACTCTCCGATGAGCTGTGGTCACAGGTTCCTGTGTACTATGTCCTAAACTGTTATAGGTAAGTCTCTGTGGGGGCCGAATCAGTCTCTGCAGTTTTGGTTCAGAAGAGACAGCTAGGGAATTTTGCTCAGAAGGTTTGTCACTCACATCACATTCAATGTCCAGTTCTTCAGTAGGCATATTGCCTACTTCTAAGATCTCCCCTTGTATAACTCCACTTTCATTTTCCATAACGGTATGACTGTCCTCAGCACTATTTTCTGAAGTTTGCATAGCAGGGCCTCCATCAGTATCAGGTTCTGCAAGAGGCACAGAAACATTACTTAGTCTATTGCTAGGTCTGGGCTGCTCAAACTGACAAGGAACAAATTCCGGTGCATTTACATTGAGATTACAGCCCACAGGATCTTGAACATCCTCATAAAAAGTCCACTGAAACCCCAGTCATCATCACTGTCCTCCTCTCCTTCAGCAGGAGGAAGCATAGGCTCTTAAATATTGGAGAGGATAGTTCCTCTCCGCCTTAGCCTTCTGGATCGCCTTGAGTTAGGCTTCCGCTAAGCCATTCTGGGTTCCAAATTCATGAGTCGCACTGATTTTGCCAAAGGCATTAAGTTGCTTCGGTGCCAGGTTTTAATTGGTCCTTCTTTCCCCTCAGGTCAAAAAGGGATATTACGTAGCTGAGAACAAATTATGTAAATCTCAGATACCCAGCAGTCAGCTAGTTTATGCTTTCTTTATAGTACCAAATTTTTCAAAAGAACTCTGTCCCCTGGCTGCAAGTCATGCATCTTTACTTTTTTGTCATAGTGAGCCTTGTTTCACTGATGTCTTTGACCTACTGATTTTTCAGCAAGCTCATAAGCCTGTCTGAGGTTCTTCTAGAGTCTCTCCACATAACTGCTGTGAGATCGCACTCATGTATCATCAGCTGCGACTCCAAATGTGACATCAACAGGAAGACTACCTCTTCCAAACATTAGGAAGTATGGTGAGAATCATTTTTAGTACTGTTGTAAGCATGCACCACTGTGGCTATATGTCTACTCCATTGACTCCTCTTCTCAGCAGATAGTGTCCTCAACATGTCTAGTAAAGTTCTATTGAAATGCTCAGGCTGAGGATCCCCTTGAGGATAAGGAGTGGTGTGGCTTTTTTGAACTGCCAACAGATTGAGTAGTTCATGGGCAAGCTTGCTCTCAAAATCACATCCTTGATCAGAGTGTATCCTTTTTGGCAGGCCATAGTGTACAAAGAACTTCTCAACTAGTAGATTTGCCATTGTAATAGCTTTCTGATCATGAGTGGGAAATGCTTGAGCATATCTGGTATAGTGGTCTGTCACCACCAGCACATTACTGATCCCGGCTTCATCTGGTTCAATGCACAGAAAATCTATACAGACCAGTTCCATGGGTCCACTACTTTCCATTTGATTCAATGAGGCAGCTCTGGTCAGCAGAGTCTTTCTCTGAATGCAACAAAGACATGTACGACAGTAATCCTCAACATCTTGCTTCATGCATGGCCAGTAGAACCTGTCTAATGGAACAAAGACATGTACAACAGTAATCCTCAACATCTTGCTTCATGCATGGCCAGTAGAACCTGTCTAATGCAACAAAGACATGTACAACAATAATCCTCAACATCTTGCTTCATGCATGGCCAGTAGAACCTGTCTAATGGAACAAAGACATGCACGACAATAATCCTCAACATCGTGTCATGCATGGCCAGTAGAACCTGTCTAATGTAAAGAATACATGTATGACAGTAATCCTCAACATCTTGCTTCATGCATAGCCAGTAGAACCTGTCTAATGGAATGAAGACATGTATGACAATAATCCTCAACATCTTGCTTCATGCATGGCCAGTAGAACCTAATGGAACGAAGATATGTACGACAATAATCCTCAACATCCTGTTTCATGCATGGCCAGTAGAACCTGTCTAATGGAATGAAGACATGTACGACAATAATCCTCAACATCTTGCTTTATGCATGGCCAGTAGAACCTATCTAACAGAACGAAGACATGTACAACAGTAATCCTCAACATCTTGTTTCATGCATGGCTAGTAGAACCTGTCTAACGGAACGAAGATATGTACGACAATAAGCCTCAACATCCTGCTTCGTGCATGGCCAGTAGAACCTGTCTAATGGAATGAAGACATGTACGACAATAATCCTCAACATCTTGCTTTATGCATGGCCAGCAGAACCTAACAGAACGAAGACATGTACAAAGACATGTACAACAGTAATCCTCAACATCTTGCTTCATGCATGGCCAGTAGAACCTGTCTAATGGAACGAAAACATGTATGACAATAATCCTCAACATCTTGCTTCATGCACGGCCAGTAGAACCTGTCTCGTACCAGACCCATAATTCTGTCATAACCAAGATGACCATGTTCATCATGCAGTAACCAGAGTACTACTTCTCTATACTTCTGAGGCAAGCAACATTTTTCACTCCTGAGGGCACTAGGAGATCTCATATACACTAGTCCATTCTGTATCTGGAGTCTGTCCCATTCTTTGGCCAAAAGTCTTGCCAGAGGATGAATACCCGTGTGAAGCATATTAACTTGTTTCTTCTCTAAAGCAGCTACCACCAGCTGACCTAAGAGGTCTTCTCTTTGATCTCTCCTGAGGTCACTGTTACTCAAAGCTGGTAGCGATGAAGCCTGCAAAGTGACCAGATTCAGATTACAGTAAGCTTGGGGTATGCTTGCTGCAGACTGACCCAACTTCTGGGCCCAACATTCAGTGTGTTGATAGCAGGTTGCATTCTGACACACAGCTCTCACCCCTGGTGCTGGAATTTCCACCCATTCATTGTCAGGGTGTAAATCTCCTTGATGTCTTCTGGACAGACCATCAGCATCTCCATTTTCGTGTCTTCGGCGGTATTTCAAACTGAAATTATAGTTGCATAGAGCTGCCATCCATCTGTGGCCAGTAGCATCTACCTTTGCAGTGGTCTGGATGTATGTCAGAGGATTGTTGTCAGTCTGCACTTCAAATTCAGCCCCACAGAGATAGTTATGTAGCTTGTCCACTACCACCCACTTTAAGGCAAGGAATTCCAACTTTTGTGCTGGGTAGTTTCTTTCCGTGGGGGATAAACACAGACTGATAAAAGCCACAGGTTTCAGCTTCTTGTCATACTCCTGGTAAAGGACTCCTCTAAGCCATCCCTGCTAGCATCCACATGTAAAGTGTATGGCTTTGTTGAGATGGCATATGCCAGCACAGGGGCATGTGTGAGGCAATACTTAAGCTGATCAAATGACTCTTCGCACTCAGGAGCCCAACTCCCAATGGGTTCTTTAGAACTGCTCGGTCCCTTAGGCTTTTTCACAAGGATATCTTCATCGGTTTCATCTGCTTTCTCATCATTTTGGAGCACATGGTTGAGGGGTCTTGCTATCTTTGAAAATCCTTCCACAAACCTTCTATAGTAACTGCAGAACTCCAGGAAAGATTGCAAGCTCTGTGATAGTTTTGGGTCTGGGCCAAGATCTCACTGCTTCGACTTTGCTGGAATCTGTGGATATTCCATTTGCAGACACTACATGTCCCACACATAGGTCAGTGGAGGTTGGAATAAATTGCATTTGTCCAATGACAACTTCAGGCCTTCCTTCTCAAACCTGTCCAATGCCTTCATCAGTCTTTCTTCGTGCTCCTCTAGGGTCCTCCCAAAGACAATGATGTCGTCCAGGTAGACAGACTTCCAGGAGATGCATGTCTCCAACTGTTCTTTCCATGATTCTCTGGACAGTTGCCGGTGCATTTGATAAACCTTGAGGTAAGAGATCAAACTCAAAAAATCCCGAAGGGGTGATGAAAGCAGTCTTCTATTCATCTTCTGGATGCAAAGGGATTTGATCATATCCACTCCTTAAGTCTAGCACACTGAACTACTTACTGCCCTCTAGGCAGTTTAGAGCATCTTCAGTCCGGTGAGTTGTGTACTGGTCTGGAATGGTTCACTGATTTAGAGTACGACAGTCAACACACATGCAAATTGACCCATTCTTTTTCTGGACAATGACAATGGGAGAGGCATATGGACTTCTTGACTCTTGAATTATCCCTGTGGCTTTTAGTTCTTTCAAATGTTTTCTTAAATCCTCCAGGTCTTCTGGAGCTACTCTTCTGGAACATTCCTTGAAAGGCCAGTCCTCTTTTACTCTTATTCTGTGTTCTGCACTTTTTGCACAGCCCACATCTAGTTCACTAGTAGAGAAACAATTTTTCTTTTTCAATAGTAGCTCTTTAACTCTGGTTAGCCACTCAGGGGACAAAAGACTACCTTCTGTGTCAATATCTTCCAGCTTCAACTCGTTGGCTCTGCTCTCATTCCTTGTCAACACAGAAGCAGGTAAGGGAGTGCAACATAAACATTTCCCAAACACACTTGTGAACACAGGACAACAATGGGAGTTACTTACTTTATTTTTCAACCCCACAGGCAGAGTGTCATAAGGATGCTTTAACTTGTCCGCAGGCTAAACTTCTGGGACTAGATCCAGTCCTGGTGGCAAGTCACTTTCTGGATCCATTTCCATCATGAGATGAGAGGAAGCTGTTTGTCCACACATCCTCACTTTGGCTCTCAAGCAGGTGACCTGACCAGGATGAATTATATGCTCTTTCCCAGACAGGGTCCACACATGACCAATTTCATCTTTCTTACTATCCTCCTCCCTTTGAAGGGCACAGAAAACTGGTCTCAAGAGAGGATGTAGTGTTGGGTGCTCCTGGGTCAACTGAGGCATTAGCATTCTGACAAGATCAGTATTTGTCCCCACGAAAATAGATGCTGAATCCTTTCCTTCTGGCCTCGGGCACACAACAGCGAGTGTTTCAAAAACTTCTGTTGACCCAACAACTGAAGTGGAAAATTCTAACTTGAGTGAGACATAACCATCATAAGGAAACTTCATGTCACTTAGCCCTCGGATCTTCAAATCTTCCAACTTTTCAAGTGGCAAATGCTTTAAGTATTTTTCTACAATACTTCCCAAAGCATTCAAAACTTCAGGCCCTACAGTATTTATGGGCAGTGAAGCTGCAGCCTCTGGTGTAAGGTTCTGACCTACTTGGATAGCTTCCACAGGTATTTTTTCTCTGTTGCTGAGGTAGTGCACTTCTCAGGGATTACCACACAGACTGCACTCTCACCTAAAATTTGTATACTCAAAGGTAGGTGCTGATACACTAAAGGACTTTTCCATTCTAATAAGGCCAACGTGTTCTGCTCGGTAGGATCCACAGTGCTGTCCAACAAAAATCCACGTCCCCACAACTGGCAAGGATCCTGTGATTTGATGTATTTGCATATCAGTCCATGTGACCCCTGGCAACACCAGAACTAAGCAATGCTCTGACTGAGCATTGTGCTGTTTGCACCACTTAGCAGCTATTTCTGGGTTCATGTTTCTGCTGGATTTGCTTTCCACACATATAGGGGAATAGGGTGGAGTCCAAGGCAGTACAGGCAATCCCGGACGAGCCCCCAAATGTAGCGCACCTACAGGTGTAGCTGAAGAGATATGGGTTCCTTCCTACCTGACTCCGGTGACACCCCTATTAGGCCCAACACACCAAGGTGGCAAGAGGGACAGATTTTATTTTAGGTGACACATCCAGTTTAACAATGCAATAATACAGCCGTAAACAAATTATTTCAACAGTGCACCAGTTAAGCAATAAGGCAAGGTGAGATATGCATGGAGTGGAAACATACATTCACCCTCTTTCCCAGAACTCAACAGAAGAATGTCTTGACATTCAAACATGCACAAAGAAGGCAACATCAATGAGCAGTAAAGCTTTATAATGCAGCAATACAAACATGGGAAAAAATGCAATGTCATTAAGCCATAAGAGAGTCATGATACAACAATACAGATATGAGAAAATGCAATGTCACTGAGCAGCAAAATTCTTGAAGGCAGCAGTACTAACACGAGCAAAATACAATGTCATTGAACAATGAGGATTTATAATGCAACAATACAAATATGAAAGAATGCAATGTCATTGAGCAGTAAAGATTCTTTAAGGCAGCAGTACTAACATGGCAAAATGCATTGCAATTGAACAATAAAGATTTATAGTGCTACAATACAAATATGAGAGAATGCAATGTCATTTAGCAGTACAAACACCCTCTGCCCCCTTGATCAATTCTAAACAGCCCAACTATGAAACACTCTATTATACCCTGTTCACTGGTCAGTGACTACTTACTGTCTTGCTGCCGGCATGATGGGGCCCAAGTTGGAGCTCATATGGATCCCAGATATATGTAATCCACAAAGCATTTTGGGGGGTCCACAACTTTATAAAATATACGATGGCCAGTACCTCTTACCACTCTGTTGAGTATATCCTAGTGACCAGGCGCCGTGGTTCCTCTGATGAGAAAAGTAGAAAATCACCTACCAGAACTATGGTAATCATCTATGGCTTCTTGGTACTAGGCCGAAGGGAACTCCTTTTCTTGCTGAATCACAGCAGGCATGGAACTACTGGTTTCAGACTTCTTTCCTGATTCCACAAAATACCATCATCAAGGATTTTAGCAAGAGACAGACAATCTGCTACTTCACTTCCCTGTCCCAAAGCACTAGAAAAGAAAATCTAGTCATGCAGCAAGGCTCCCTTTCCCTTCAGCTACGTGTTTTAGTCTTCCCTCCTTCAGCTAGTGTTCCAGTCTCCTCTTTCACTTTTGAAATAGTCTTTTATATTCCTGAAAAGGAGCTCCACCTGGTGGCGTAATGAAAAACTACAGTCTATTACTTCTACAATGAAATACAGTGGGAGCTACACTTGCATATTTATTTGGTGACACTGTGTGGGCCACTCCTAATAGCCTTGCTCTAGGTCAAACTACCATTTGTATTAGTATTAATATTACACAGTAAAATTGGACACCCTTTGTTAAGGTCCTTAAAGTAGCTGATAGGGGGGTTTAGTGGCAGTTATAACTATCTTATAGTATGGGCAGCCAGTAAACTTGTGCCAGCCTTTCCTAGGTGTGTGTGTGTGTGTGTGTGTGCAAAACAAATCTCCAAAAGTGTGTCAGCTACTTGAGCAGGGACACAAAGCACTGACTGGACAGAGAGAGTGTTGGAGGACTTGGCTTGGAACCCTGGCTAAGGACTCCTCTATAGCTGTGCCAGTGGGGAGCCTTACTAGGGATGAAGAGGGAGAAACCAGCTCCGGACTGACTGTGGTCTGTGTGTGCTCTTAAGGGAAACTGCACTTGATGCAGAGAGCCTCATCTGGAAATAGTGTGTGTGAACCTGTCATCCTCCCAGTGTACTGTGGCCAGCAGTGAGGACTGAGGCTCCTTCATTACTGGTCCAGTGGTGAGTCATCATAATATTCAGCACTTCAATAACAGCTGGCTTTAATTTTGATTCAGATTTTCTAGTAATGATTTTTAGGCAGCTAATAGTATTAAACTTAGGATTTACTATGTCAAGGCAATTCAGATTCTGTGACTTGGCTCAAATGAATAACTTTCTTAGTGTGAACAATTTGCTCATCATTGCCAAAAGTACTCTAAGGAATTTTTTGAAAATCTGGCAACATGTTACACTTTTAAAAACATGTTCAGTTACCTCTCTGTTTCCCACCACACCTCTAGCATTTGCTGTACATCTGTGGAAGAAAAACTGAACTGCCCTTGGTTTCTCAGTGTTTACCTCCATGTCATTTATCAGAATATTTATCCTTTGAAGGATGGCTCCTGAAGGCCTTGGCCAATACTGCAATGGGGCAGAAAGAATACTTGTGTAAAATATTACCATAGCCATAGATGTCCTTCTCTTCCATGTTACAGTATTCTTGGTGTGGTATTTCCCACCTCAGGTGACTCTCACGTTGGCTCCTATACAAAAGCTTCAGCTTGGCTGCTGTAGTTGCATGGGACTTCACACTCAGGGCCTAAACTGGGGGACTTAAATGTGACGTCTGCACGCACAGACCTCAGAACTTGAAAGCCCAGTAGGAGCGTTTGAAATAGAGCAAGTGATGTCAACCATAGGATCAAAGTGCCATTTGGTGGCTGAATTGGCCATAGTGTAGGGCATAACTACCAGATGACCTAAGACAGGTCAATAGTGAGAGAGAGAGAGGAGGACAGAAAAGGGGGTTAGGTGGGTGGGAATACTGCAACATGGAAGAGAAGGACATCTATGGTTATGGTAAGATTTTACATAGCTATTCTATGCCCTTCTATTCCCATGTTGCAGTATTCTTGGTGTGGGAGAATACCACAGTTTAGATGGAAGGAAGGAAGGGAGATGGTAGAAGTAGCTGATTCTACAAACCCCTGCAGAATTGTTCCAGCAAATCCTGCTCATGCTCTGGAGACATTGTCTAGCTTGTAGTGTTTGGTGAAAGTGTGAATAGTGGACCATGTAGCTGCTTCCATGATGGATGCAGTGTCCAAGGCACTTTAGGAAGGCTTTGGAGGCTGCCACTGCCCTGTTAGAGTGAGCCTTTACTCCCTGTGGAAGTTGTTTGCCACAGTGTGAGTAATATAAGCAAATAGTTTTCCTTATCCAACATGAGACAACAACAAACTTTTTAAAGAGGTGAATGATTATCAGAACGAAATTGTTAATGACTTACTGTTTGATGACTATGAAAACTTATACACTAAAATGTTAAAAAGAGTTGAAATTAAGATTGACAAAGTTTATTTAAGGAAGCAAGGTAAATTAACTAGGGACAGGGAACAATATAAAAAGGGAAAAAGTTACCCCCCCATTCCAGAAGACATGGAAAAATCATGGTAATTATACCTCCAATTACAAAAATGGGCCTAATAAAGACCCAGGAAGAAACAAGAGAGTGGAATTTCAGGAAAGATTTGAACCAAGAAATGGTCATTTGGATGAGTTGGATTCATTTCATGAAGATACTGAAACTTTTTTAGGGCCCCGCAGATCAGAAAGACTAGCAAACAAACAACGTATTCCCTCAGATCCAGGACCACAGGAACACATGGGTGGGACAGATTTTGCATGGAGAACCAGGGGGAGGAGAGGGAGATAGATGACATTCAAACAGAGGAAAATGGTATTACACATATATATAAAGGTTTCAAAATACACAATTACACCAACTTAAAATTGGAAAAACAACACTTTGAATTATTTTCAAAGGGTTTTAAGTTTGTCAAGACAACATATGGTGATTTGGCAAATATATTATTAGAATTAAAAATATTTCTTCGAAAACTAAACTTGAAAATCACTTGTAAACACAAAAAATCAGGGAATAACTCTGAAACAGAACCACCTGAAAATATTCAAGTGCTCAGTAGGAGCAGTATTTTAATCCCCCACTACACCCTGTCATTGGCACCTTTGAGGCAATAGTTACCAATGATATTTATGACATCTATGGAAGGACAAAAGGGGTGAATAAATTTAACAATTTAAATGAAAAGGAGTTAACATTACTTGAAAATTTAAGGAAAGAGACAAATCTTAGGTTCATGCAACCGGATAAAGGTGGTGGAGTGGTAATTTATTATCAAGAAGCTTATACTAACGCTTTAACTGACCTATTGATGGATGAAAAAACTTACACCACTGTGTCTCACAATGAGATTCAAATAGCTTACAGAAGAATAGACAGTTGGTTGGAGGAATATTTTATAGAAAATAGAATTGGGAAAGAAACATACCATTTTTTGAAACAAACATACCCTTATATACCTCAAATTTTTGCAATACCAAAGATACATAAAAATATTGTGAAACCTCCTCTTCGCCCCATAGTTTCTGCTAAAAAATCCAAAACCCACCCCTTGGCAGTTTTTATTGACCATCAATTAAAAGAAATTGTCAGGACCCAAAAACATCTGGTGCAAGACTCTTGGGATTTTTTGGGTAAAATTACGGACAATTTATGGTCAGAGACAGTTAAATTAGTGACCATAGACGTCAAAGATCTGTTCACTTGCATACCCAGAATTATGGGTTTTGAATATTTTGAGAACTGTGTACACAAATATTTTAAGGCATCTTTGGACCATAAGAAATTAGTATTAGAATTGACTGAAATAGTCCTTGATAACAACTTTATTACATTTCAAGGGGAACATTATAAACAGACTACCGGGGTGGCCATGGGGGCAGCTTGTGCCCCCATATATGCTAATTTGGTTCTTCTTGAGTGGGAAGAGGAATATATCTTTGCCAGCCCTTATATGAAAAATATAAAAATATATCTTAGATTTTTGGACGATATTTTTCTATTATGGGAGGAAGACACTACAGATGATTTAAGTGAATTCATGGCATATATAAATCAAACCACCTCTTTTTTGTCTTTTACCTATGAAATAGACCACAATAGTATAAATTATTTGGATATTACCCTGAGCAAAATTGCTACTGGTTTTAAATCCAACATCTTTCGTAAAAATACATGGTGTAACAGCTATCTACATTTCAAAAGCCAACATCCCTTACATCAAAAGAAAAGTATTATTAAGGGACAGGCAGTTAGAATAGCGAGAATGACATCACAACACCAAGATTTACAGTATGAATTTTCTTTTTTAATGGAAAAATTTTTGGAAAGGGGTTATCCTGGACAACTGGTCGGTGACATTTTGGAAGAAGTATACCATGGATGGGGTATTAAATTCATACCATTATTAGGTAAGAAATTTATACCGAATGAGAACAAGTCAAATAAAGTTACGGATTATATGGGGGCCTGTATGGTAGAATTTAATGGATTTTCAGACTGTTTCACTAACATTATTGTAAACAATCGGTCTATTCTTAAGACCAACAAAGAGATTTATGAGACAGTTGGAAAAAAGCCATCATTCATATACAAGACAGCTACAAATTTTAAAAGACTCTTTGAAACTGGAAACATTAAATTAGATAAAAAGAAAGGTTCAGCAAAATGTGGTAGGTGTAGACAATGTTCATACATTAATCAAGCTGAGGAATTAATATTAGAGAATGGCTTAAAAAGTAAAATTATCTTTTGCAAAGGTAATTGTCGTAGCAGGATGTTAGTGTATTTGGCCATTTGTACTAATTGTCCCTCCTTTTATGTGGGCAAGACCGAGAGGACCCTCAGAGAGAGAATCTATGAACACACGAATGATATCAAAAGGAGAAAAGAGACTAGTGCATTGTTTAAACACACCACCGATTGTGTAGGTTTCATAGACTTCAAGTTTGGTATCTTGGAACTTATTAAAACAGACCCCAGGGGAGGTGATGTAAAGAATATTTTACTTCAGAAGGAAATCAAATGGCAATTGAGGTTAAAATCAAATATTCCACCGGGACTCAATGAGTACACTAACATCAAAGCTATTTTAATAGACAAAGCATTGAGAGTTTAAACATTTGTCCCTACACTTTGATATACCTGGTTCAATTGAATTTATGACTTATATAAAAAGACTATTATAAACACATTTGAAAATTCCACACCAACATGGTTAGATTTATACATTTAGCTGTGGACTACGTGTTTAACATGACCATACATATCAAGTATTAATTAACAAAAATTGTTACCTTGCCTGTTGCTTCATTAATTGTTCATTAATTGTATATTCATATTAATTAGTTTATTTATTTATTTTTACTTTACATATCATACACAATATGCTGAATGTTTATACATATATATACAAGATATAATAAAGAAGCTTTCTTAAAAACATTTTTCAACACCTGAATGTATGGCATGTTTAATAATTGATAGCATTTTTAGAAATAAATAGTATAAATATATAAATATTTATTTGTATTTAACTAGAAATATGTTTTATCTCTTGGTATATAAACATGTTTTTATTGAACTAAGTATGTATATATTTTTTAATGTGTATAGTTTTCATTGTTTTTTTCAACAGTTTTTACATATTTACAGGTATATATATAAATTTAACAGTTTCACATTCACCTCAGGTTTATATATAAATTATATTGATTGTATTTTTGTATTTTTATAATAACTATTTTAATACTAAATTAATATTGATTCAGAGTATATTTAAAGCCTAGGCACATAAGCACTTTAGAATGTGACTCAAATAATAGTTTCTGTGCTATTTTAAAACCAAACTATTTTGTTGGGTACATAATTCATTTATTTAAAGCTTGTGCCTTTAAATTTAACATGAGATTGTTCAAATTGTGCAAATGTCATTTAATTCCCAGGTTCAATTAGTTATTCATTTATCAATTAACTTTCAAAAAATTTGTATAAATATCAGAGGCACCTTACATTTAGTATTCTGATGAAGTCTGCATTGGGCAGACGAAAGCGCTAATTCTGTCGAAATTGTTTTATTCTTGTGATTAAAGAAACTGTGGTCTGTTTACACGGAACTTTGATTCGTTTAAAATATTACCATAGCCATAGATGTCCTTCTCTTCCATGTTACAGTATTCTTGGTGTGGTATTTCCCACCTCAGGTGACTCTCACGTTGGCTCCTATACAAAAGCTTCAGCTTGGCTGCTGTAGTTGCATGGGACTTCACACTCAGGGCCTAAACTGGGGGACTTAAATGTGACGTCTGCATGCACAGACCTCAGAACTTGAAAGCCCAGTAGGAGCGTTTGAAATAGAGCAAGTGATGTCAACCATAGGATCAAAGTGCCATTTGGTGGCTGAATTGGCCATAGTGTAGGGCATAACTACCAGATGACCTAAGACAGGTCAATAGTGAGAGAGGAGGACAGAAAAGGGGGTTAGGTGGGTGGGAATACTGCAACATGGAAGAGAAGGACATCTATGGTTATGGTAAGATTTTACATAGCTATTCTATGCCCTTCTATTCCCATGTTGCAGTATTCTTGGTGTGGGAGAATACCACAGCTTAGATGGAAGGAAGGAAGGGAGACGGTAGAAGTAGCTGATTCTACAAACCCCTGCAGAATTGTTCCAGCAAATCCTGCTCATGCTCTGGAGACATTGTCTAGCTTGTAGTGTTTGGTGAAAGTGTGAATAGTGGACCATGTAGCTGCTTCCATGATGGATGCAGTGTCCAAGGCACTTTAGGAAGGCTTTGGAGGCTGCCACTGCCCTGTTAGAGTGAGCCTTTACTCCCTGTGGAAGTTGTTTGCCACAGTGTGAGTAATATAAGCAAATGGTTTTCCTTATCCAACATGAGATGGTTTGTTTGGAGACTGCCTTGCCCAGGGCCTGGGGTGGAAGGAAAATAAAGCTGATTGGATTTTCTTATAGAACTGGTTTTGTCTAGGTAAAACCTTAGCTGTCTGTGTACATCCAGGGAGTGGAGTATCCTCTCACTTTCATTGGTGGGAGAGGGGACGAAGGTGGGTAAATGAACAGATGGGTTTAAGGACAGATCGTTGACCACCTTAGGCATAAAGGAAGGGTTGGTCCATGGGGTTACCCTATCCTTGTGGAAGGTAGTGTATGGAAGGCAGGCCATTAGGGCCTGCAACTCTGACACCCTCCTGGCTGAAGTTATAGCCACTAACAATATTGTCTTCCATGTGCACATTTGCAGAGTAGCAGTACTAGCCGCTTCAAATGGGGACTGGGTGAGTTTTTCCAGAATGAAGTTCAGGTCCCAGAGTGGAGGGATGGGTTTTCTTGGTGGTCTTATGTACAAGAATCCTTTTAAGAAGAGTTTGACATGGAGCCTGGCTAGTAGGGAAGGGTCTAGTGGCAGGCAGGCTGAAACAGCTGAAAGGTGGACTTTCACTGGAGTATGGAAGCCCCGTCTTAATGTGTTGACACACACAGGCAAGAACTAGGGGGTGGATCTGTGAGGCATGGATCCCTGCCCTTGCCCAGACACCATTTGAAAAACTGTTCTCATTTAGATAAGTAAGATTTCTTTATATTAGGTTTCCTGGCCTCCCTCAGGACTGAAAGCACATCCTCTGAGTAGTGGTGTCTGAAGGGAATTAAAAGTTTATCACCCACAGTGTCAGGGCCAACATTTGCAAGTGTGGTTGAATGAGGGTTCCTTTTTGTTGTGTCAGAAGGTTCACCTTGTGGGGTAACTTGTGGTGATTGCCCTTGGCTAGAGAGAGAGAGAATTAGGGGGAACCAGTGCTGCCTTGGCCATTAGGGACACCAACAAGATTTTTGGTTTCTCTCTCTCGATTTTCAGAAGTACTTTTTGAATTAGTGGGAAGGGTGGAAAGATATAGAAATCACCTCTTCCATGAAATGCTGAATGCGTCTATTTTCCATGTTAGTGGAGAGTGGATCTTGGTGCAGAAGGTCTGTGGTTGTCTGTTCTGGGGGAGGCAAACAAATCTACTTGAGGTGTGCCCCACTAGTGGACAATGTGTAGAAAAGACACTCCTGTCCAGCATCCACTTGTGATTCGGAGAGGATGTCCTGCTGAGAAGATCTGCTTGCTTGTTGTCCTGTGAGGGGGATGTAGGATGCCTGCAGGGATAAGTTGTGCTGAGAGGCTAGGTCCCAGATTAGTAAGGTTATTTTGCAGAAGAGGTAGGCCTTTGTCCCTCCTTGCTTGTTGAGGTACCACAATACTGTGGTGTTGTCTGTTAGGATTAGGAGAGCACCTGGTTGTAAAAGGGGAAGGAAGGCTTTCAATCCCAGTAAAACAGCTGTCATTTCCCTCATCTTGATATGTTTGTTCTTTACGGAAGGTTGCCACTTTGCTTGAACCCTGTAGTTTGACATTGTAGCTCCCCATCCTAGGTCTGATGCATCTGTATATGCATGCACTGGTTTAGGTCGGTAACTGCAGTGGAAGGGCTGGGTTCAGCTGAATTTGAAGAATCCACCATTTTAGTTCTGATTTTAGGCAGGGCAAGAGGGTAATTTCTTGCTCTAAAGGATGTTGGTATTGTGACCATACATTTTTTAGATACCATTGGAGCTTTCGTATGTGCATTCTGGCTAGTGGTAGCATGGGAATGGTGGCTGCCATTAGACCCAAGATTCATAGGAATTGCTTTGCAGTTAACTGTTGGGTCTGTAAAAGGATTATGAAGTGTGTAGACAAGGACATGACTTTGTCCTGGGGAAGAAAAGCTTTCATTATGTCTGTCCTGATCCTGCAGCCCAAAAATGTTTTGTCTTGTTCTGGGGTCAAGGATGATTTTGGGATGTTGAGGGTGAACCCAAGTCTTTGAAGCAGGGAAATGGTGAACTGTAAATGGTTTTGCAGTTTCCTTGCATTCTGCTAGAATAAGGATGTCATCCAAGTACAGGTAAATTTGAATCTCTTGTGTTCTGCAAAAGGCTATGGCAGGTGCCAGGCATTTTGTGAACACACTGGGAGCAGTGGGCAAACCAAAGGGCAATGCTGCAAATTGAAAGTGAGAGGAGGGTTCAGAAAAATAAGAATTTTCTGTGAAAAGGTTGTATGGGGATGTGCAGATAGGCTACTTTTAGGTCGAGTGCGGCCATAAAAGCCTGGGCTGGTAGAAGAGGGAATAAAGTCTGTAGAGACATTTTGAAGATGGGAACCTTTAGGAATAGGTTTAGAAAGGAAAGGTCTTGTAGAATCTGAGGGAAGAGGTGTGTCTGATTTCTTGGGGGAAGAGTATGCCCCTTAAAGGGGGCCTTTCTCTCCAAGAAAGGAAGTATCCTTTTTGAACTATAGCCAGAACCCATTTGTCTGTAGTGATGGTTTTCCAAAAGGGGAGGCAGGGAGAGAGGTGGGCAGACAGAGGAAGGTGGGCAAGGCAGTTACACATTGTTGGGCCCTCCTCTGTCTTGAAAGGGCTGTCTAGTGGGAGGCTGTGAGACAGCTGGCCTGGAAGAAGCTTGCCTTCTGGCCCCTCTTCTGTGCCTGAAAGAGGAAGGTCCAGCAGAGGTTTCTTCTGACAAAGGTAGTTTTTGCAGGACAATTTCTGTAATATTTAGGAATAGGAGACAAGAAGGTGCTTGATGTCTTGCAGTTCCTTACTCTTCTTGTAGGTTTTTAAAAAGGTCTGCTGACTGTTTACCAAACAATAGGTTAGGGTCTATTGGAGCATCTAAGATTTTAGACATGAAGTCCTCTGGTAAGTGTTGTAGGCATAGCCAGGAATATATCTGAAGTACAGAGGCAGAGACTGCAGACTGTGCAGAGGCCTCTCCAGCATCATAACTACATCTAATGGAATGTCTGGTTACTTGGGCAGCCAGAGACAGTTTAGATGCTACGTCAGATTTAGTGGGGCAACCTGGAGTAGCAGCCAGTAGAGTACAGGCTTTGGAGACAAGGTCTAGAGCATATTTGGTCATATGGGTTGGATAGTTGATGGCTCTGAAGGCTAGCATGGAAGAGGTGTAAACCTTCTTCCCAATTCTGTCCATAGTTTTATTGTCCTTGTCAGTAGGCAGGAGAGAGGCAGACAGAATCAGTCTGGACTGTTTGTCTGGTGATACTGCAATCAAAACAGGATCTGCCAGGGGTGGTTTGACTAGGAATTTCTGATCATCAGGCACTTTGTAGAAGTGGTCCAGCCTCTTAGGGGCAGGAGGTTGAGTCTGAGGTTTTGCATGCTGGGGAAAAGGTATCTAGGTAAGCAGGGATGACAGGAGGTATGGCAGAAGAGGAGGGAGATTCCACCTGCAGTAACTCAAAATATCTTCGAGTTTCAGACATTTGTGAGGTAGTCCATTTGAAGTATTCCTTCATTTTTGTAATGGTCTCTCCAAAGGTGATAACCCGTGGAGGGGAGACCCCTTCGATGAATTCTTCATCTGGGGAGTAGCATTCCTGAGGACAGGCTATTTGAGAGGCATATGAGATGGATTCATCTGAAGATGAATAATAAGCCTCTTGCTCTTCTTCCTTGTCTTGAGTAGTGGGGAAGAGGAAGAGAGGTGGTACGGGCAGGCCCAGGGCTGAAGAGAGGAAGGGTAGATAGGCCTAAGGGGCCTAAGGACCATGAAGGCCTGCATCAAAGAGGAGGTAAAGAGCTGACAAATCAGGTAAGGCTTTCAGAGGTCGTAGCCAGATGTTTGGTTTTCTGTTTCTCTTTTAATGGAGCTGTCTTAGGTGAAGGCCTGGAACCGGTGCATGGCTAAGGGTTGCAGTGTCAAGAGGAGAGATTCCTGTCGGAGGCCCGGCTGTTTCTCGTTCCCCCTCAACATCGGTTGTAGCCGATGTCCGACTAAACTCCGTGGACATGTCAGTCGTCAACTGAGAAGCGGCTTTCTCGAAGGTCGCCGAAGTAGACAGATTTAATGGATGTTCCTCAATATCTAAATCAGTAGCTGGTGGGGCAAACGAAAGCAGAGAGGCAATAGAAGTGGGCCTAGGAATCTTGGCCTTCTTCTGTGGAGGTTCAGTCAGAACTTCCGATCTGGGATCCATCCTTAGTGCTAGTTTTTTTTAATTCTCTGGTTTTCTAGGTATAGAGGGCAGCCAGAAGCTACACAGGGTCTTGGGTACGAAGGATTGGCAAATTGAGCAAGTGGCATGGTCGTGCTCTCAGCCTAGGCAAAAAAACACAGTGGTCGTGCATATCTTTATATGGTATCTGGTGCCCACATTGGCATTTACCCTTTTTGGCTAACATCAGTTAAAGGTTAATACAGCAAACCAAGCTTTAGCTATAAGTCAAAGAAGAAAAAAAACAACGGGGTACTTGGCTTTTAGACGTCTTATAGTGAAGGAGTGAAGCACAGAATGTGCTTGCCATCTGTGGCTGAAAAGTTCTGAGGTCTGTGCATGCAGACATCACATTTAAGGCCCCTGGTTTATGGCCCTGCATGACATTCCACGCAACTACAGCAGCCAAGCTGAAGCTTTTGTATAGGAGCTGACGTACGGGTTGCCTGAAGCAGGAAATCCCACACTAAGAATACTGCAACATAGGAATAGAAGGACATCCAGACATGTGCCCGCTTCTGAGCTGCAAACAGAGCTTTAATTCTTCTCTTGAGCCCTTGAGGTGATGCTGGCACACTACACATGCCCATTTTGCAAACAGAGCTTTAGTGCTTCCCTTGTGGCTGGCACACTACAGATATGCCCATTTTGCACTTTGGGAACAGCAGGAGTTGAGGTCTTTATGGGGAATTTGTTTCCTGCACTCCATATAGTTATTAAGTTCCACAAAATCTTCAGAATCACTAGTACGTATTGGCAAACACTACAAAAATACTACCAGGTGAAAAAAATCACCTATATCTTCCTCTGACAGCAGGCCAACTGACAATGCTGAAGTCATGCAACCATACTGTACTAAGAGAACTGCATTAATTTCCAAGTTACTAATGTGCAAATGGGTCTCTGGTTGCACCCACATTCCCTGGATGGTTTGTCCAGACAATGTCCCCACCCCAAGGCAAATGCATCCATGGTAACTGTGGCAGTTGGTAGTGATGAAAGTAATGAACATTGCTAAAACAGATTCTGTGTTTGATCTGTGCCCGATCTGGAAATTCACATTTTCTGAGATGTGATTACATAACTGGACATGGGACTATGTAACCGTGGCCGCTGTACTCAACATCTACTGCAACACCCAACCCCAGAGTCTGAGATAGGCTGCTACTACTGCCTTGTGTTTTTTGTAAACACCTTGGGAGTTATGGCAAGTCTGAATGGCACAACTCTAAACTGGTAGTGGTTAACCCCCCTTGGATTCCTCTTTTTTTGAAAGGGGCTGGTGATCTCCTGAACTGCCACCTTCTTTTACTTGAAAGAACATCTGGCTGTTGACAAGAAGGTGGTGGAGGTGGCTGTAAAGAGAGAACTGAACAGTTTCTGGAAATGACTTCCCCGATAAAATTCTATGTAACTGGCCAGCCATGCTTTTGGCTAGAAGCAAATATGACGTCCAAGTCTTCAAAAGGTTTTGCTGTTTGTTCCCAGGGTAAGGGCTGTGGAAAGTACAGTTGTGTACACTTACCAAAAATGTAGATGTTAGAGTGTATTCACTGCTGCAGTCATTACAATTGAGTTATCCTGCTGGCAGGCTACCCTCAGTCGGCCTGAATTCCAAAGTCTAGGTCCGGCGTCAGTTGCTGTCGCCTCTACCCTGACGTCAGTGCGCCAGGGGTATAAAAGATGCAGCCAACGCCATTTTCTTCAGTTTTTCTTGCCCCAGATGTCAGCTGCCCCCAAAAGGGTAGGCAAAAAATATGTCAATAAAGCATGCATGCACCAAAGTAAATTTTACCTTCATCTACAAGCAAATACACCACATAGGTTGTATAGATTAGAGAAGTACAGGTAAGATCCAGTAACGATATGGGGGATGGCGGGTGGGAAACCTGGACTGCAGCAGTGAATACACTTGAACATCTACATTTATGGTAAGTGTATACAACTGCACTATGTTCATTGTGTTTCACTGTTGCAGTCATTACAATTGGGTTGGAAGGCTGGAGCTAAATAAGATTAGGAGCGGCTATGAGGCCCTGCAGAACTGCAGTGGCAAAGCCTGCCCTGGACTTAGAGTACAGTGGTAAATGATAGTGCTTTGTAAAAGTGTGCACTGAACTCCAGGTAGCAGCCTCTAACATTTCTTTGGTTGGTACTCCTTTGATGAAGGCTGCTACTCTGATTGAATGTGGCCTAATGCCCTTAGGCACTGGTTTGCCATGTTGTGAATAGCAGAAACTAAAGCAGTGGCCTATCCACTTTGAAATAGTCTGCTTTGAGATCACCTTCCCTTGTGATCCTGCAGTATATGCCACTAGTAATTGCTGTCTTTCTGAAAGCTTTTGTTCTGTTCAAGTAGAAGCGTAGCTGTCTGTGTATGTCCAAAGAATGCAGAATTCTCTCACCCTTATTCTGGGGGTTTGGATAAAAGGTAGGCAAATTAATAGTTTGGTTAAGGGTCACACTGGACACTACCTTAGGCATAAATGTCGGGTTAGTTCTCAGAGAAACCCTATCTGGATAAAAAAATATAAAAGGTTCCACAGCCATGAGTGCCTGTAGCTCTGAGACTCATCTTGCAGAGGTTATTGCTAGGAGCAGAGCTGTTTTCCAAGATAAAAACTTAATAGCTGTAGCGGCTGGCTCAAAAGGAGGCAGGGTGAGTTGTTCCAAGATGTAATTGAGGTCCCATGCAGGTATTGGTAATCTCCTTGGAGGACTTACATTTTTGGCTCCTCTGAGGTACTGCCTGAATAAAGGATGAGAAAAGATTGGTGGCTCTGTATTGTAATGAGTTGAAATGGCAGAAGCATGAATTTTAATTGATGAAAAGGATAGACCTTTGTCCAGCATCTCAGTTAAGTATTGTAAAATCTGAGGAATATTTGGAACAGCTGTGTCAATCCCTTGTGCCTGGTTCCAAGCACAGAATCTCTTCCATTTTCCAGCATAAGATTTTCTGGTACTAGGCCTCCTGGCCTCCAAAATGACATTCATCACTGCTTTAGTGAGAGGTGTGTTTTGTATGACTACATTATCCGCCATGCTGCCAGATTTACGGTCTTGAGTTGGCTGTGCAGGATCTGATTGTTTTGTTGGGACAGCAGATGAGGTATTTCAGGTAAGGTCCAGGCTGGGTATTGAGACAAGTTCCTTCGGATTGGGTACCAGTGCTGGCGGGGTCAGTCTGGGGCAATCAGTATCATTTTTGGCTTCTCTTGTCTGACCTTAAGGAGTACCTTGGGAAGGAGAGGCAGTGGAGGAAAGGCATATACTGCTAAGTTTTTCCAGCTGAAAGAAAGGGCGTCCACTTTCCATGCTCGTCTGTGATAAGTCCTTGTGCAGAATCTCTGTAGTTGGCAGTTGTGAGGAGAGGCAAATAGATGTCTGGGCATCCCCATTTCCTTGTTATCATGCTGAAAACTTGTGGATCCAATTTCCACTCATGGGGATCCTTGAGGTTTCTGCTTAGTTCGTCTGCCAGAGTATTTATCTTTCCTGGCAGGAATTGTGCCTGCAGATGTACTTGGTAAGTCAATGCTGTGTCCCACAAAGTCATAGCTAGTCTGCAAAGGGGGTAAGAATGAGTGCCTCCCTGCTTGTTTATATACCACATGACCGAGGTGTTGTCTGTCTTTATCAGTAGCTGTCCCAGATGAAGTAGGTCCTTGAAGGCTGTCAGGGCATTCTGAACAGCTAGCATCTCTTTTTGATTGATATGTAGATGCATTTGGTTTGCGGACCATGTGCCTTGAATACATCTTCCTGCCATTTGGGCCCCCACCAGGCATAATCTGATGCATCCGTTGTTAATGTCTGCCTGGCTTGGGGTAAAGTGAATGTCTGTCCCTTGTTCTGGTGACAGGCCTTCGCCCACCATCAAAATTCCTGTTGTAGGCAGGGAATGAGGGTAATTATTGTTTCCAGGCTGTGGCAATGTTGAGTCCAAACACTTTTTAGATACCATTGAAGTTTCCTCATATGCAGTGTTGCATATGTAATTAGTAGAATGCAGGATGCCATGAAGCCCAAAGCCTGCAGAATTTTTCTTGCAGATAACTGGGCCTTTGTTACCAACATTTTGAAATAGGTAGTCAGTTGCCTTTCTCTGGCGTGAGATAAGCCATCTGGGCAGTTGTATTTAAGCTTGCACCCAGGAATATTATCTCTTGAGAGGGTACTACTTTTGATTTATTTTTGTTGACTGTGTACCCTAGGCATGTTAGTAATCTTTTTACAAACGCCAGGTGCTGTAGTAGAATGTCATTGTTCTCTGCTTGAATGAGGCAGTCATCCAAGTAAGGGTATATTTGTATTCCTCTTTGTCTGCAAAATGCAATTACTGGAGCCAGGCATTTTGTGAAGACCCTGGGCGCAGTAGATAAGCCAAAGGGCAGTGCAGAGAATTGGTAGTGCATTGAGCCAGCTATGAATCTGAGGTATCTTCTGCATGATTGTCTGATTGGGACATGCAGGCATGCCTCTTTTAGGTCTAAAGTCACAAGCCAAGCCTTCTTGCCCAGCATAGGCAGAAGCGGCTGTAGAGTCAACATTTTGAATTTTGGTATATCCAGATATGTGTTTAAAATAGATAGGTCCAGTATTGGTTTCCAGGCTTTGCCCTTTCTGGGTACCAAGAACAGTCTTGAATAAAATCCTTGTCCCTGCTCTTGTTCTGGTACTTGCTGAATGGCCCTCATGTCTATGAGGGATGAGACTTGTTTTTGTGCCTCTGCCCATTAATTTTTTGGCAGGTCTGGCCAACCGTTTACCCTTGGCAGGATATGGAAGTGAAACATGTAGCCTTGTGACACTATGCCTAAGACCCATTTGTCCTGGGTTATGTGCCAATTTTGAGAAAAAAGTGCTAGTTTTCCCCCTAAAGGTGCTGCCAGAAGATAAGTGCTTGGCGCAGGCAGGGGGAAGTCATTAGGGCGGTTTCCTGTATGGCTGTGATTTGTCTTCTCCCCTTTTGGAGGTAGAAGCACCCCATTGTTTAGACCTGTATGAACCCTGGGGCTGGGACCTGCCTCTAGGGTGTCTGTATCTGCCCCTTTGCGGCCTGTCCGACACTGGAAAGGACCAATTCTTTGTAGGCCAGTGTCTGCTAAATCTTGGAGGCTGTACCTGTAAGAAATCCTTGACTGTTTGCATAGATTTAGCTTTGTCCTCCATTTTCTTTAACACCTCTTCTGCTTTAACACCAAAGTATCATGTTGTAATGGAGCAACTGATAATTTTGCCTTAACATGATCAGGTAGATTTTGTTCCTTTAACCAAGCATGCCTCCTAATGACAGGACCCGTAACAGCGGCCCTGCAGGAGGCCTCCAAAGAATCAAAACCACATTGCAAAGTATGCTTTCCAACTTGTTCAGCTGCATGCAATAAATCCTGCATTTCTTTGTTTTCTGCACATTCAGAATTTATCAACATTTTCTGTTTAAGCAGTGACATGAGATACTGCTGATATTTGAGCATATGAAACTGACAATTTAAAGCCGTTATAGCCAAGGTAGCAGAAGTGTAAATCTTTTTGCCCCATCTGTCCAGTGCCCTAGAATCTCTGTCGGAGGAGGTAGAGTTTTTTGCAGTGGAAGCCTTGACCCCTTTGGGACCCTGAGAGATAGTTTGTGTGTCAGCAGCAGGGTTTTTGAAAAGGAATTTATGAGAGTCAGGAACCCTGTAGTATCTGTCCGGCTTAACAGGAGCTGGAGGTAAGGAGTCAGGGGTCAGACTGGACTCTAAAAATACATCTACAATGTCTGACACAGGTGGAATAGCTAGGGGCCTGTGTTGTGGCAGTAAAAGGAAGTCTCTGAGCCTTTTCTTATATTCTGAATAATCTTGGCTCTCTCAGTGGAAATGTTCCCTCATGGTATGCAAAGTTTCCCTAAAAGAATAATCCTCAGGAGGAGAGGCTGAAGGGATAGATTCTTCAGCATCAGAATCCTCATAGGGAGGAAGAGAGTATTCCTGATCAGATCAGATGAAATGGAAAACTGATCTGAAGATTCATATTCTGTCTCTTGCCTAGGCCTCTTATCAGGAGGGGGATGGGACCCTCTGATCAAAGTAATTAGGTCTTCGGGCATTTTGAGCATCTGTTTTTTGGGCATGGAGGCCTGTCCATGGGGTTGTTGTACTTGTTTCTTTGTCTTTAAAGTTGCTTTAGTCTTTGCCTTTGAAGCTGAAGTCGTTTTAACATATAATTGTGTAGGCCTGAAAAAGTACAGTTGTGTACCTACCATAAATGTAGATGTTAGAGTGTATTCACTGTTGCAGTCATTACAATTGGGTTATCCTGCTGGCAGGCTACCCCCAGTCGGCCTGAATTCCAAAGTCTAGGTCCGGCGTCGGTTGCTATCATCTCCTCCGTGACGTCAGTGCACCAGGGGTATAAAAGATGCCGCCGATGCCATTTTCTTCAGTTTTTCTTGCCCCAGATGTCAGGTGTCCCCAAAAGGGTAGGCTAAAAATATGTCAATAAAGCATGCATGCACCAAAGTAAATATTTCCTTCATCTACAAGCAAATACACCACCTAGGTTGTATAGAATACAGAACTACAGATAAGTTCCAGCAAGGATAAGGGGGATGGTGGGTGGGTAACCTGGACTGCAACAGTGAATACACTCGAACATCTACATTTATGGTAGGTACACAACTGTACTATGTTCATGTTTCACTGTTGCAGTCATTACAATTGGGTTGAATCCCAAAGGTAAGGTTGGGTGGCTGGAGCTAAATAGGATTAGGAGCGGCTATGAGGCCCTGCAGAAAGTACAGTTTTGTACCTACCATAAATGTAGATGTTCGAGTGCTAATACAGCTGCAGTCATAACAGATGGGTTTTCCTGCCGTCAGGCGGGTCCTCTGTCGGCCGAATTCCAAAGTCTAGGTCCGGCGTCAGTTGTCGTCGCTTCTTCCCTGACGTCAGTGCAACAGGGGTATAAAAGAACCAGCAGACGCCAGTTTCTTCAGTTTTTCTTGCCCCAGATGTCAGGTGCCCCCAGAAGGAAGGCAATACCTAAATTTATGTAATAATGCAATGCAATATAATCAAAATACAGTAGTTGCAAGCAAATACACCATAAAAGAATACCCCAATCAGGTTGTATGAGGAGGTGTTAGCCAATAGGCCTGTCCCAAGAGGGGAAGGAGGGAGGGAAACCTGGACTGCAGCTGTATTAGCACTCGAACATCTACATTTATGGTAGGTACAAAACTGTACTATGTTCATCGTGCATACAGCTGCAGTCATAACAGATGGGTAGAATCCCAAAGCTAAAAAAGGGGTGGTAGGCACTAGGTGGAACTAGAAGGAGTCAGGATGCCCTGCAAGACTGCAGCGGCTAAAGCCTGCTCTAGTTTTGGAGTATAATGGTAGGTGGTAGTGCTTGGAGAAGGTATGCACAGAACTCCAAGTGGCTGCTTCCAAAATATCTTTGGTAGGAACTCCTCTGGGGAAAGCTGCAGAGGTAGCTGTGGCCCTTGTGGAGTGAGATCTGATGCCTGCAGGTACAGTTTTACCATGAAAAGAGTAACAAAAGTGTATGCAGTGGGCTATCCATTTTGAGATTGTCTGTTTGGAAATTGGCTTCCCTTGGGCTCCTATAGCATAGGACACAAAGAGTTGTTCTGTTTTTCTGAAAGGCTTTGTTCTGTCCAAATAATAGCGCAGCTGTCTGTGGATGTCCAAGGAATGTAGTAGTCTCTCCCCTTTGTTTTGAGGATTAGGGTAAAAGGTAGGTAAGTGGATAGCCTGATTCAAAGCTACCCTGGATACCACCTTTGGCATAAAGGACGGGTTGGTTCATAAGGAAACTCTGTCCTGATGGAAAATGATGAAAGGCTGCACAGCCATGAGGGCTTGTAGTTCCAATACCCTGCGAGCTGAGGTGATAGCCAGAAGGAAGGCCGTTTTCCAGGACAAATATTGCAAATCTGTTGAGGCAGCTGGCTCAAAAGGAGGCAAGGTCAGCTTTTCTAGAATGAAATTGAGGTCCCAAGCAGGTATTGGTTGTTTCCTTGGGGGTTTTATATTCTTAGCCCCTCTGAGGAACTGTCTTAAGAGGGGGTGAGAGAATAAAGGTGGGTCAGTGTTGTATTCTGCAGAAATGGCTGAAGCATGGATTTTGATGGAGGAGAATGAAAGTCCACTGCTTAACAGCTCAGCTAGATACTGTAATATTTGAGGTAAATTCAGTTTTCCAGGATTCTGGCCCTTTTTCTCATTCCAGGCACAGAACCGTTTCCATTTTGCGGAGTAAGCTTTTCTAGTAGACGGCCTTCTGGCCTCCAAAATCACATCCTGCACCTCCTTGGAGAGTAGGGTCTGTTGTGAAGTTAAGGAATCTTCCATGAGGCCAGATTGAGTGTTTTCAGCTGACTGTGAAGAGTTTTTAAGCTGTGCTGAGTCAGAAGAAGAGGCATTAGAGGTAGGGTCCATGGTGGGGAATGCGTCAGGCTACTCAGGAGTGGGTACCAGTGCTGTCTTGGCCAGTCTGGAACAATGAGAATCATCTTTGGTCTGTCTGCTCTGGTTTTTAATAGAACTTTGGGCAGCAGAGGAAGAGGTGGAAAGGCATAAACTGTCATTGTTGTCCAACTGAAAGAGAGAGCGTCCACTCTCCAGGCCTGTGGATGAAAAGTCCTTGAGCAGAATTTTGTCAATTGGTGATTTTTGTGGGAGGCAAAGAGATCTATGTCTGGCCTTCCCATGCTTGAATTATCTCTGTAAAAACTTGAGGATGCAACTTCCATTCGTGTGGATCTGTCATATTTCTGCTTAGGTTGTCTGCCAGCGTGTTTTCCTTGCCTGGCAAGTACTGTGCTTGAAGTTCGATTTGTAATTCCAGAGCCATATTCCAAAGTGACATGGCCAGCCTGCATAGGGGGTATGAATGGGTTCCTCCCTGTTTGTTTATGTACCACATTACTGTGGTGTTGTCTGTCCTTATCAATAGTTGACCTGGATGCAGAAGGTCTTTGAAAGCTATAATAGCATTTATTACTGCTAGCATTTCCTTTTGATTGATGTGAAGGTGCTTTTCTTTTTGGGACCATTTGCCCTGAATGCACCGATCTGTCATGTGCTCCCCCCAGGCGTAGTCCGAGGCGTCTGTTGTGATGACTTGATTTGCTTGAGGCTTGCAGAATGGGAGACCTGTGTTTGTTTGGCATGCTTGAGCCCACCACAGAAATTCCTTTTGAAGACATGGAATTAGTGGTATTATTGTTTCCAAACTGTGGCTGTGTTGAGACCATAGGTTTTTCAGGTACCATTGAAGTTTCCTCATATGCAGCTTTGCACATGGGATTAGTAGGATGCAAAATGCCATGAATCCCAGAGCCTGCAGGATTTTCCTTGCAGTCAGCCTGGTGAAATTTGCTAGTTTTCTGAAGTATTGAGTTAGTTGCCCCTGTTTCTCTGGCGTGAGGTAGGCCATCTGGGTGTTTGTGTCCAAGTTGGCACCCAGGAAAATTATTTTCTGAGAGGGTATTAGCCTTGATTTCTTTTTGTTGACTGTGTATCCCAGAGAATTCAACAACATTATTACAAAAGCCAGATGTTTCAGAAGTATGTGCTTGCTGTCCGCTTGGATCAGGCAGTCGTCCAAATATGGGTATATTTGTATCCCTTGAAGACTGCAGTAGGTAATTACTGATGCCAGGCATTTCGTGAATACTCTGGGCGCAGTAGATAAGCCAAAGGGCAATGCAGAGAATTGATAATGGGTTGAACCTGCAAGAAATCTGAGGTATCTTCTGCAATTTTGTCTGATTGGGACATGCAGGTATGCCTCCTTGAGGTCCAATGTTACCAGCCAAGACCCCTTGCCCAGCATGGGAAGAAGCTGCTGTAATGTGAGCATCTTGAATTTTGGCACGAGTAAAAATGTGTTTAGGATGGATAGGACCAAAATAGGTCTCCAATCTTTTCCCTTCCTTGGTACCAGGAATAGTCTGGAATAAAAACCTTGACCTTGTTCATGAGTAGGTACCTCTTGAATAGCTTTCATGTCCATGAGATCTGAAATTTGTCTTTGTGCCTCTGCCCTTTGATTGTGTTACAGGTTTGGCATGCCTCTCATTTTTGGAAGGGTGTGAAAATGGAATCTGTAGCCTCTGTTTATAATGTCCAGGATCCATTTGTCTTTTGTGACAATATGCCAATTTTTCGAAAATAATGCCAGTTTTCCACCTAAGGGTGCTGCCATTTGAGCCTTGCTTGGGATGCAAAGGGGAAAGTCATTGGGTTTGCTTTCTGAATGGCTGTGAACTATCCTCACCACCTCTGTGTGTAGGAGCTTGCCACTGTCTGCCTCTAAACGGTCCTTGAGATTGCCCTCTGCCCCTCGGGCGCCTGTATCTGCCTCTTTGGGGTCTGTCCGTGGCTGGAAAGGACCAATTTTTGGAAGGCCAATTTCTACTGAAACGTGGAGGTTGTACCTGTAGAAAATCTTTCACTGTTTGCATTGATTTAGCCTTTTCCTCCAATTTCTTTAATACCTCCTCAGCTTTAACACCAAATAATACATCCTTTTGTAGAGGGGCATCTAGTAATTTAGCTTTGACATGATCTGGTAAGGTTTGCTCCTTGAGCCAGGCATGTCTACGTATGATTGATCTTGTAACAGCAGCTCTACATGAGGCCTCTAGAGCATCAAAACCACATTGCAAGGTATGTTTACCCACTTGTTCTGCACTGTGTATCAAATCCTGCAACTCCTTCAAGGCTGGTTGTTCAGGTTGTGACATTTTGCTTCTCAACTGTCTGTTTTTTTTCCTTGTCTCTGTAATAAAACAAAAAAATCTCTTGTTTTCCCGCCTTACTGAACTAGAGTAGTCCAGTTTCAGAGTTGCTGATCCCTGGGCTTTGTTTTTAGTTCCTGTTACTGATCCATTGCCTTATTAGGGAGGAGGGAAGTTTCTTTGCTTACCAGTGGGAGTGGGAAGCACTGAGCAGCCTTTCTGTCCGATTTGGTGAAGTTTCAGCCAGAAACTAGTAGTCCATTGGTTGTTTTGGGCCAATTCCTAGCTCCTTTCAGCCCCCTGCTATAAAACACGCTAAACACGCTTTCTAGCTTGTACCAACTCAGCACAGATCCTCGTGGTGGCCTGCAGAGTGATCCAAGCAGCAGAGAGCTAAAAGAGTGACTTTCTACCAGATATAAGTATTTTTGTGGCTTTCCCACTGTTATTTAAGCTAGACTGCATTTCGCCTGTTTTATTGCTACTTTAAGTGATTTCTGCATTTTACACTGTTTATTGCACTTTAAGTTACTAATTGTTGCAAATTGTTTCTGTAGGCTACACACTAAAGTGCGCTAGCCGATTTACAGCATTTACTGTCTGTTTTTTCCTTGTCTCTGTAATAAAACAAAAAAATCTCTTGTTTCCCGCCTTACTGAACTAGAGTAGTCCAGTTTCAGAGTTGCTGATCCCTGGGCTTTGTTTTTAGTTCCTGTTACTGATCCATTGCCTTATTAGGAAGGAGGGAAGTTTCTTTGCTTACCAGTGGGAGTGGGAAGCACTGAGCGGCCTTTTTGTCTGATTTGGTGAAGTTTCAGCCAGAAACTAGTAGTCCATTGGTCATTTTGGGCCAATTCCTAGCTCCCTTCAGCCCCCTGCTATAAAACACGCTAACGCGTAAGCTGATTTAGCTGGAGTTACCACTGTTGCACACAAGAGCAGCGGCGGTTAAACAAGGTTAAACTATTTGGGCCATCTAAATTCCACTCTTCCAATTTTCCCTTAAAACTACCTTCCTCGAGCTGTACTGCTGATCTAACCAGCATATCCTATAACTGAAAAGTTCATCTCTACTTGATTCCCAAGTAGACTATTCTCTATCTGTAAAGCCTAGCACTTACTCCTACAGTACTTGCACCTTGATAAAGCACTCTTATTATAGATAGTACCCCACCAGCCTAAAACCCACTTCCCCTGGAGTCCTTTGAAAGTCTCTTTATCTACTACTTCTAGTATGTCGAGGGATCAGTTGCTAGTGTCCTCTCCAGCTCAACTGGTGAACCTGGGAATACTGAGGCAATGTTACAACTGCCTCATGTACACAGACAATCCTCTCCTTCTCCCACAAAACACAAATACATGCGAGAGATGCAACTATACGGCCAAACTGGAGGCTGAGCTCTCTCAACATAGGACTGGCAAGACCAGACAGGAGGAGAAGGTAACCACACACAATACATACCCAGTCACACATGGTACCATCACAACTTCAAATCATACACATACTCACACAAAGACATACTCGGAGGCTCTGATCAAAAATTTACCAAAACAGCAGAGGCCACCAAAGCAGACACCCAAACAACTACCACCTCACGACCCAACACATGCAACACATAGACCACACAGTCAGAGTGTCAAACAGTCACAGCCCTTAAGGCCAAACAAAATGCCAGACACACTTGTCATTGGTGATTCCATAGTCAGACACACTGACGTCCCGCTCACCAGACTGAGTAAAGAGAAGGTCACAGTAAGCTGCCTGTCGGGCACTAGAATCCGCCACATAATGCAAGCACTTAGGTCTCTCAACAGCAGGTACAAGTACGACTCAGTCATTGTCCACGCTGGTGTCAACGACCTGAGATGTACCTCCTTGGACTACATGAAAAGGGACATCGAGGAGCTCTCTGATTATGTAGCCCAGGCAGGTATGACCCTGACCTTGAGCAGTATCCTACCTTCACCTAGAATGATGCCACAATACAGTGATAAGATGATCAGCTTTAATAATTGGCTTAAATTCTGGTGTCATTCAAAGGGGATCCAATGTCTGTCTGCCTGGGATGACATGCTGGACAAGCCACGCTGCTTGAAGGGACGGCTTGCACCTGTCACCCTGGGCTTCCGGATATTGGCAAAGGCTCTTGCCACCCCCATAGTGCCTTTTTTAGGCAAGGCTCAAATTCTAAACCTACCACCCTAGAACACCAAAACGGAAAAAAACTAAGGGTAATGCTGCTCAATGCCAGAAGTCTCAATCTCAAGATGCACACTCGAGGCCCTTCTCAATATGGAGAACATCGATGTCTGTGCTGTGACAGAAACCTGGTTCAAGGCTCCTGAGAGCACCCCAGCACTAACAGGTTTCACCTCATATCATGCGTTCCGGCCCCAAAATCCGGACAACACCAAGAAAAGAGGGGGGGTGTCCATATTCATAAAGGACACCCACACCTCAAGGTTGGTGGCAACGCACGATGCATCGGAGACCATCCAGATGCAATTAACCATAGGCAAGACTGCTCTGCAATTTGTAGCATGTTACAGGCCACCCTCTCAAACTCAGGAACCTCACATGGCCTTCCTGAAAACATTGGAGGTGATAAATGTATCTCCAAACACCATCATACTAGGTGACTTCAACTACCCTAATATAGACTGGGAACACTACTCAAGCCCGAACACTCTAACCCAAAGATTCCTGGAGTTCATAAACTCAAATGCCATGGAACAACTAGTCACCATCCCACAAGAGGAGAAAACATACTTGATCTCATCATCACGAACATGGGATCAAAATGTTCAATACCGAAGTATACCCCTCACTGGTGACCTCAGATCATAAACTAATCTCGCTCGAGGTCCTCATTCCGCCCCACCTGAAACAAACACGACCACAGTGAAAAACTTCTCAAAAGCCGATTTCACACTTCTAAAAACTAGTGTGGTCTCCTTTAAGGCCCCTGAGCCAGTGGTAAACATTACTCAAACCGCTGAATCACTTACAAATGCCTTCTACCAGCACCTACAGGACTGCATGGATCAGGCAATCCCAAACAAAACTAAGACTCTCTGTACCAAAGGCAAGCGTGCAGTCTGGTGGACCCCAGCCATAAACAAGCTCTACAACAAAAGGAGGAAGCTACTACAAGATAGAGGAAAATCCTTGAAAGGTAAGACACCTTTGATCATTATAAGTAAAAAACTAAGAGCTCTCATAAAATCATCCAAGGCAAATTTTGAGAGAAAAATCGCCAAGGACTCTAAAGAGAATCATAAGGCCTTCTTTAGCTATGTTAGAAACCTTGGAGGAAACTCCCAGATATGCTCAGAATTAGTTCAAAATGATGTGAAAATTACTGAACCTACACACATTGCCAACATACTGGCTGACAGGTTCAGTGCAAACTCTCCCCTCCCCAAAAGGAGATATCTATTCCAGAGGATTGTAGCCCCCAAACATCTCCAACGCCCAGGTGAGAACTGCCCTCACTAAGGCAAAAACACAGCATCCATGGGACGGATGGTGTCCCCGGCTGTGTGCTTCATGAACTCAACGAGGAATTAAACCCACAGTTAGGACAGCTGTTTAATCTTAGCCTCACCTCAGGATACATCCAAGGAGTGGCGCCGGCGACTGTGGTCCCACTTCATAAGGGCGGTGCCTCCACAGACCCTGGAAATTACCGCCCCATTAGCTTGACAAGCCTTATCTGCAAAGCCATGGAGAGGATCATAATGGAACTCATAAATAAAGACATAGGGAACTTGCAGACTTTGGATCCAACTCAGTTTGGCTTTGTCAAAGGCAGATCCTGCCTCTTAAACTTGGTTGACTTTTTGAGACAGTCACCAAGGCCATTGATGAGGAAAGGCAGTCCATACAGCCTACCTCGACCTGGCAAAGGCCTTCGACACAATACCCCACTCAGGTATCATCGAAAAACTCATCAGCTTGAATGTAAACCCATACATCACAAGATGGGTTGCAAACTGGCTAAGTGACAGAACCCACAGGGTCAGAGTTGCTGGAGCCATGTCAGACTCAAAGCCTGTCACAAGTGGTGTCCCACAGGGCTCAGTCCTGGGTCCACTCTTGTTCGGCATCTACTTTTCTGAAGTACAAGCAAACACAGGAGGGTTATGGCTGACAAAGTTTGCAGATGACTGCAAACTGGGCGCCATAGTCGAAAACACATCTGACACAGATATCCTCCAGAAGGGCCTCACAGAAATGGATAACTGGTGCCAGAGCCATGGCCTTAAGTTAAACGCCAAAAAATGCATAGTCATACCCTTCGGGAAAAACGAGGTTACCCCTAGCTACCATATAGGTGGCAATCCACTGAGCACAGAAAAAGTCATCAGAGATCTGGGGACCCAGGTTGACAGTAGCCCTTCGTTTGACACTCATGTTGCTAAAGTAGTTAGGAAAACCTTCTATATCACCCACCTGATCATGAAGGGATTCACATCTAGATCAAGGAAGGTCATCGTCCCCCTGTACTCATCACTTATTAGACCTATGATTGAGTACAATGCCCCGTTCGGAATGTATCTGACCAGACACCTGCTGCAGCTTGAAAGGCCCCAAAAGTTCCTCACCAAAAGGATAAAGGGTCTCAAAAATATGTCTTATGCTGCCCGACTGAAAGAACTCCAGCTCTATTCAGTCTCATACCGCTTGCTCAGAGGTGACCTGTGCCTGACATATAAGGCCATGTCAAACCCAGATTTGATGAATATGCTTCACCTCAAAAATCTAGATCCCTCAGAACCACAAGGCGGAGACTTCAACCTTGACACGGTTATAAATAGAACGTGCTGGAGGGACAGATTCATCACCCAGAGACTCCCTATGCTGTGGAACAAAATCCCAGTACATGTGAGGCAGAGCACCTCTCTGGCCTTGTTCAAGAGGAATCTTGACCAATGGATGGGAGATTGCAGATATACCCCAGGGATTACTTCAGTGTCACTGCTTGACAGAGGCACAGCAAAATGATAGGCATAGTTTTTATTCAAACTAAAGGGGTGGCGAAAGCCACATAACTATGGGCTAGGCTTATAAATGCCCTTGGGCAGATAGCCTAGTATGAACCTATGAACTGTGATAACAGAAACTGTTGGTACTTTAACATATGGAACTGGCAGTTTAATGCCCTCATGGTTAAGGTGGCCGAGGTGTATACCTTTTTTCCCCACCTTTCTAAAGATCTGGAATCTCTCTCGGAAGGTAATGGATTTTTAGCAGTGGAGGCCTTAATTCCCTTGGGGCCCTGTGAGATAGTTTCTGGGTCAGCCGCATGGCTTTTGTATAAAAATTGGTGTGAGTCAGGAACCCGGTAGTACCTATCAGGCTTGACTGGGGCTGGAGGTAAAGAGTCTGGGTTAAGGCAGGCCTCCGAATACACATCATCTAGTATGTCTAAGACAGGAGGCATAGCCAAAGGCCTGTGCTGAGGTAGCTAGAGAAAATCCCTAAGCCTTTTCTTGGAGTCTGAGTACTCTTGGCCTTCCCAGTGGAAGTGTTCCCTCAAGGTATGCAAGGTTTCCCCAAATGAGTAATCCTCTGGGGAGACAGAGGAATGGACTCCTCGGCATCAGAATCTTAAAAAGGGAGTAAGAATGTTCCTGTTCATCAGAGTGCTCTGAAATAATGGAGGCCTGGTCAGAGGAGGGGGATTCTTCCTCCACTCTGGGCCTTTTGTCTGGGGGGGGTTGAGAACCCCTGATAAGAGTAATTAAATCCTCAGCCATTTTAAGCATCTGTTTTTTAGGCATGGGGCCTGGAGAAGGGCACTGTGTAGCTTGTCTCTTAGAATGCATGGCTGCTTTAGACTTAGTGAAAGCCTTGATGGAAAAAGAAGAGGAAGGTCTGAAGACCCCTTGAGAGGAGGCAGACCTGTCTACATTTTGAGTTTCACCACCGAGAGTGGCTTCGGTATCTGTAGTCGGGGTGTGGGCCGAGGAGCCTGTGACCTCGGGCACAGTAGACACCGCCAATTAAGTGTCGTCGGTAGGCAGGGGCTGCGTAGGCACCTCGCTGAGAACCGGACCACCTGTAGTCGGCTTTGGCGTGGTGTCGGTAGAGGCCGCGGACCTCGTGTGTCGGTCCTTATCTTTGTGTTTTTTAGACAAAACTGGAGTCGGAGTATCCGACGACATAATGTAGTTAAATTTTTTGCCAAAATAGTGCTGGGCGAACTCCGCCCGACGCTTAATGGTGCGTTTGTTGAATGTAGCACAAAAACGACAGACCGAGACGTCGTGGTCTGGGCCTAAGCAAGGAATGCAAAGGGAATGAAAATCCTTATGTGGTATTTGCTTCCCACATAAAATACAATTATTAACTTTGTCTGACATCAGTCTGAGGCAAGAAAAGTTTCCCCAACGGGGTACTTAGCTTTCAAGAAGACTTCGGTTGCAAAATTTTCGTAATTTCAGGAGCTGGCCGACCGGCACTTGCGAACTGCTTCTGCTTCGGGCACCGCGCGGCAAGAAAGACTGAAGAAAATGGCGTCGGCTGGTTCTTTTATACCCCTGTCGCACTGACGTCAGGGAAGAAACGACGACAACCGAAGCCGGACCTAGACTTTGGAATTCGGCCGACCAAGGACCCGCCTGACGGCAGGAAAACCCATCTGTTATGACTGCAGCTGTATGCACGATGAACATCTGCAGTAGCAAAGCCTGCCCCGGATTTAGAGTAGAATGGTAAGTGATGGTGCTTTGTAAAAGTGTACACTGAACTCCAGGTTGCAGCCTCTAAAATGTCTTTGGTTGGTACTCCTCTGAGGAAGGCTGCTGAAGTGGCTGTTGCTCTGGTTGAATGTGGCCTAATGCCCTTAGGCACTGATTTGCCATGTTGTGAATAGCAGAAACTAATGCAGTGGCCTATCCACTTTGAAATAGTCTGCTTTGAGACAGCCTTTCCTTGTGATCCTGAAGCATATGCCACTAGTAATTGCTCACTCTTTCTGAAAGCTTTGGTTCTGTCCAAGTAGAAGCGCAGCTGTCTGTGTATGTCCAAAGAATGCAGAAGTCTCTCACCCTTATTCTGTGGGTTTGGATAACAGGTAGGCAAATGAATAGTTTGGTTAAGGGCCACACTGGACACTACCTTAGGCATAAATGTCGGGTTTGTCCTCAAAGAAACCCTATCTGGATGGAAAATGATAAAAGGTTCCACAGCCATGAGTGCCTGTAGCTCTAAGACTCATCTTGCAGAGGGTATTGCTAGGAGCAGAGCTGTTTTCCAAGATAAAAAATTTATATCAGCTGTAGCGGCTGGCTCAAAAGGAGGCAGAGTGAGTTTTTCCCAGACATAATTGAGGACCCATGCAGGTATTGGTGATCTCCTTGGAGGCCTCACGTTTTTGGCTCCTCTGAGGTACTGTCTTAGTAAAGGATGAGAAAAAATAGGTGGCTTTGTACTGTAATGAGCTGAAATGGCAGAGGCATGAATCTTAATTAATGAAAAGGATAGGCCTTTGTCCAGCATCTCAGTTAAATATTGCAAAATCTGAGGAATATTTGGTACAATCATGTCAATTCCTTGTGCCTGGCTCCAAGCACAGAATCTCTTCCATTTTTCAGCATAAGATTTTCTGGTATTGGGCCTCCTGGCCTCCAAAATAACATCCATCACTGCTTTAGAGAGAGGTGTGTTTTGAATGACTACATTATCTGCCATGCTGCTAGATTTTATGTCTTGAGTTGGCTGTGCAGGATCTGATTGTTTTGTTGGGACAGTAAGTGAGGAATTTGAGGTAATGTCCAGGCTGGGCATTGAGACAAGTTCCTTAGGATTGGGTACCAGTGCTGGTGGGGCCAGTCTGGGGCAATCAGTATCATTTTTGGCTTCTCTTGTCTGACCTTTAGGAGTACCTTGGGGAGGAGAGGCAGTGGAGAAAAGGCATATACTATTAAGTTTTTCCAAATGAAAGATAGAGCATCCACTTTCCATGCTTGCTTGTGATAAGTCCTTGTGCAGAATCTCTGTAGTTGGCAGTTGTGAGGGGAGGCAAATAGATCTACATCCGGGCATCCCCAGTTCCTTGTTATCATACTGAAGACTTGCGGATCCAATTTCCACACGTGGGGGATCCATGAGGTTTCTGCTTAGTTCGTCTGCCAGAGTATTTATCTTACCTGGCAGGAATTGTGCCTGCAGATGTACTTGGTAAGTCAATGCTGTGTCCCACAAAGTCATGGCTAGTCTTCAAAGGGGGTAGGAATGAGTGCCTCCCTGCTTGTTTATGTACCACATGACTGTAGTATTGTCCGCCTTTATCAGTAGTTGTCCCGGATGAAGTAGATCCTTGAAGGCTGTCGGGGCATTCTGAACAGCCAGCATCTCTTTTTGATTGATATGTAGATGCATTTGGCTTGCGGACCATGTGCCCTGAATACATCTTCCTGCCATGTGGGCCCCCAGGCATAATCTGATGCATCTGTTGTTAATGTCTGCCTGGCTGTGGGTAAAGTGAATGTCTGTCCCTTGTTGTGGTGACAGGCCTTTGCCCACCATCGAAACTCCTGTTGCAGGCAGGGAATGAGGGTAATTATTGTTTCCAGGCTGTGGCAATGTTGAGTCCAAACACTTTTTAGATACCATTGAAGTTTCCTCATATGCAGTCTTGCATATGGAATTAGCAGAATGCAGGGATGCCATGAAGCCCAAAGCCTGCAGAATTTTTCTTGCAAATAACTGGGTCTTTGTTGCCAACATTTTGAAATAAGTAGTCAGTTGCCTTTGTTTGTCTGGTGTGAGATAAGCCATCTGGGCAGTTGTATTTAAGCTTGCACCCAGGAATATTATCTCTTGAGAGGGTACTACTTTTGATTTATTTTCGTTTACTGTGTACCCCAGGCATGTTAGTAATCTTTTTACAAACGCCAGATGTTGTAGTAGAATGTCCATGTTCTCTGCTTGAATGAGGCAGTCATTCAAGTAAGGGTATATTTGTATTCCTCTTTGTCTGCAAAATGCAATTACTGGAGCTAGGCATTTTGTGAAGACCCTGGGCACAGTAGATAAGATAAAGGGCAGTGCAGAGAATTGGTAGTGCATTGGGCCAGCTATGAATCTGAGGTATCTTCTGCATGATTGTCTGATTGGGACATGCAGGTATGCCTCTTTTAGGTCTAAAATCACAAGCCAAGCCTTCTTGCCCAGCATGGGCAGAAGTTGCTGCAGAGTCAACATTTTGAATTTTGGAATATCCAGATGTGTTTAGAATAGATAGGTCCAGTATTGGTCTCCAGGCTTTGTCCTTTCTGGGCACCAGGAACAGTCTTGAGTAAAATCCTTGCCTCTGCTCTTGCTGTGGTACTTGCTGAATGGCCCTCATGTCCATGAGGGATGACACCTGCTTTTGTGCCTCTGCCCATTGATTTTTTTTGGCAGGTCTGGCAAACCGTTTGCCCTTGGCAGGGTATGAAAGTGGAACCTGTAGCCTTGTGACACTATATCCAAGACCCATTTGTCCTGGGTTATGTGCCAATTTTGAGAAAAAAGTGCTAGTTTTCCCCCTAAAGGTGCTGCCAGAAGATAAGTGCTTGGCGCAGGCAGGGGGAAGTCATTGGGACTGTTTTCTGTATGGTTGTGATTTTTCTTCTCCGCTTTTGAAGGTAGAAGTACCCCATTGTTTAGACAGGTATGAACCTTGGGGCTGGGATCTGCCTCTAGGGCATCTGTATCTGCCCCTTTGTGGCCTGACACCGGAAAGGACCAATTCTTTGTAGGCCAGTGCCTGCTAAATCTTGGAGGCTGTACCTGTAAGAAATCCTTGACTGTTTGCATAGATTTAGCTTTGTCCTCCATTTTCTTCAACACCTCTTCTGCTTTAACACCAAACAATGTATCATGCTGTAATGGAGCATCTAATAATTTTGCTTTAACATGGTCAGGCAGATTTTGTTCCTTTAACCAAGCATGCCTCCTAATGACAGAACCCATAACAGCGGCCCTGCAGGAGGCCTCCAGAGAATCAAAACCACATTGAAAAGTATGCTTTCCCACTTGTTCAGCTGCATGCAATAAATCCTGCATTTCTTTATTTTCTGCACATTCAGAATTTGTCAACATTTTCTGTTTAAGCAGTGACATAATGTATTGCTGATATTTATGCATATGAAACTGACAATTTAAAGCCCTTATAGCCAAGGTAGCAGAAGTGTAAATCTTTTTTCCCCCATCTGTCCAGTGCCTTAGAATATGTCAGAGGTAGGTAGGTTTTTTTTACAGTGGAAGCCTTGACTCCTTTGGGAGCCTGAGAGAGAGTTTCTGGGTCAGCAACAGGGTTTTTAAAAAGAAATTTATGTGAATCTGGAACCCTGTACTATCTGTCTGACTTAACAGGAGCTGGAGTTAAGGAGTCAGGAGTCAGACTGGACTCTGAAAATACATCTACAATGTCTAACACAGGTGGAACAGCAAGGGGCCTGTGCTGAGGTAGTAAAAGAAAGTCTCTGAGCCTTTTCTTAGATTCTGAATAATCTTGGCTCTCCCAGTGGAAATGCTCCCTCATGGTATGCAGACTTTCCCCAAAAGAATAATCCTCAGGCGGAGAAGCTGAAGGGATAGATTCTTCAGCATCAGAATCCTCACAGGGAGGAGGAGAGTATTCCTGATCAGAAGAGGAATCAGATGAAATACAATATGAATCTTCAGATCAGGTTTCCGTCTCTTGCCTAGGCCTCTTATCAGGAGGGGGATGGGAACCCCTGATCAAAGTAATTAGGTCTTCGGCCATTTTGAGCATCTGCTTTTTAGGCATGGAGGCCTGTCCATGGGGTTGTTGTACTTGTTTCTTTGTCTTTAAAGAAGCTTTAGTCTTTGCCTTTGAAGCTGAAGTCGTTTTAACATATAACTGCGTAGGCCTGAAAACACCCTCAGAAGCCGATGCCTGCTCAGCAGCTCTGCACCCATCTGAGGGAATAGTTTCCGAGGTTCCAATACCTTGAGTTTACAGTGGCCCAGTCGGCTCCATGTGGGAGTCGGTAGTGGCCTGCGGCTCTAAAGTAGCGGGCGTCAGGGGCTGTGAAAGTGCCTCACTGAGAACCGGAGAACCAGCGACTGGCTTAGAAGCAGCCTCGTCGGTTTTGGACCTCGGATGCCTGTCCTTGCGTTTCTTGTGAATTGCGGTAGTTGGATGGCTATCCGACATCGTATAATTAAATCTTCTGCCAAAATAGTGAAATGCAAAATCGTACAGACGCTTAATAGTGTGTTGGTTAAATCTAGCACAAAACCGACAGCAACGTCGTGGTCAGGGCCTAGGCAAGGAATACAATAAGAATGAAAGTCCTTATGAGGTATTTGCTTCCCACAAGAAATGCAATTAGTAACTTTTTCTGACATCGGTCTGGAGCAAGAAAAGTTTCCCCAATGGGGTACTTAGCTTTTAGTGGAGACTTCGGATCTGAAATTCGAACACGAAAATCTCTGGAGTCGGCCGACCGGCACTTGCGAACTGCTTTTGCTTCGGGCACCGTGCGGCAAGAAAAACTGAAGAAAATGGCGTCGGCTGCATATTTTATACCCCTGGCGCACTGACGTCAGGGAAGAGGCGACAGCAACCGACGCCGGACCTAGACTTTGGAATTCAGGCCGAGTGAGGGTAGCCTGTCAGCAGGATAACCCAATTGTAATGACTGCAACAGTGAAACACGAACATCCCAGGTTATGTCTGGACCACCCTTATAAAATATAAAAACATGAATGCTGGAGTTCCTATCACCACATTTCTCAAACTGGTTTTGTTGGGATTTTCTAAACCAGATATTTTATGCACTCTTTTGACTCTTGGAATAGGATCGCTGTGAGGCTTGTACCCCAACAATGGTGAGAACGTTCCCTTCTTGCTCATTTTGTGGCAACCTGTCCTTCACCTTAGACCATAAAACAGTGGGCTAGTCAGAGCACTGACAAGCTCTATCAGTTAAATTCCTACAGTCTAACAGCGTAAAGGAAAAAAAAACTGAACAGGATAAAAAATAAAGTGGGTACAGCAAGAAGGGGGGAAGAGATGAAATAATAAAATGAAAAAATGTAGAAAACTGCTACTAAATAGAGAATGGTAAGAAAAGAAAATAGTTTCAACTCCCTTATTTGCTGAAGAATGAAAAATGATTTTGAAACAATAGATTTGCTCGAGCTGCAATAGATCAATCTGAAGCTGAAAATGCAGTACCAATCTGCAGTGTGTAGGCAACACCAGTGCATTACATGACCAAGAGAGAAGCTAGGAGTGTGTGAATGATGCTGAGAAGGGATGCCTATAGCGTCAAAATCCAAGTAATGCAAGTAGTGGAGTCTACAGACTAGATTAACCCAGACTTGCAGCTACCCCTTGAAGATGGATCAAAATATTTTAGAAGTGCTGGGTATAATTAACATATGCTCTCAGTTTTGCTTTTATTCTCTCTTCAGTCAATATATTTAAAATTAAAAGCTTATATGCCAAGCTCACCACTGGTCTTGTCAGTCAGCAAAGAAAATTAAAGCCGTTAATGAACTGCTTCCTGTGGTTCAAGGATGCATTCCCTAAGCCTTCATCTGCCTACTGTGAGGCTAAGCAATTCATTTAACTAGACAGTGTTACTTGGCTGAGTTTAAAAAAACGTCAATGTGGATTTATGAGCCACCAAATTTACACAAATATAAACACTACTGCATCTGTAACAGGAGTCACATAATAAACTTTTCTGAAAAATACAGTCAGACAACACACATCTACATAAAAAGAAGTTGCGTCTTACCATAACAGTCTGTGATGTCGATCTTCATTTATCCTTGACTGTAGGTTCAGTTCCGTATGTCAGAACCGACTCGGCCATTGCTCCAGCTTGCATCTTCCAAAAACTCTTGAACTTAGCTCTACCCAGAATGCACCTCTCAGGATTACCTTAGATCAAGTTTGCATAAGACAGTGACAGACAGGAAACAACGGATCAGAGCCCATATCTGCAGTGATAAAGGAATAATACAATCTGTTGGGATAGACCCGTTCCACCAAGAAGCCCAAAAGGCAGGGGGAAGAAGGGTGGGGATATCAAGGATAAGTGAAGATCGACAACACAGATCTAGAACATTATGGTAAGACTTAACTTCTTTATCTGATATCAATCTTCACTTAATCCTTGACTGTGGGACAGAATCCCCAGCTAACAAAATCTTGGGAGTCCTCACAGAATACTCCTGACACCATAGAACCAAAAAATGCTCGTCCCCTAGAGACCAGATCCAGCTTTAATGAATAATAAAGGTATGTGGGGATGCCTAAGTAGCCGCTGCACATACAGCTACAGAAACTCTGGCATGGAAGACAGCGGAAGCGGCTACTGCTCTCGTAGAATGTGCCTTTACAGGTCATGGCAGCTGCACCTTCCTTTTGTTATAAATGAAGGTTATGCAGTCCTTGAGCCACCTAGCCAGAGTAACCTTAGAAAAGTACAGTTGTGTACACTTACATAAATGCAGATGTTAGAGTGCATTCACTGTTGCAGTCATCACACTTGGGTTATTCTGCCAGCAGTAGCCCTCAGTCGGCCCGAATACCAGAGGCTTAGTATTTCTGTGTTGATCGCTGTCACTCCAGGACTGACGTCAGAACGTCCGTGGTATGAATTCAGGCAGCCGACGCCATTACATCAATTTTTCTTGCCCCAACTGTCTCCAAATAGGGAGCTAGGTTATGGTGGAAGAACACCACCAGCAGAAAAATACCAAAAATTCCCTGTAAAGAGACAGAGAGAGAGAGAGACAAGGGGGATGGAGTGTGGGAAACCAGGACTGCAACAGTGAACACACTCAAACATCTACATTTATGGTAAGTGTACACAACTGTACTATGTTCTTCGTGTTTCACTGTTGCAGTCATCACACTTGGGTTGATTCCCAAAGCTGAAGAAAAGGGTGGTGGCAGTCAAGAAGACTGTGGGCTGGCTAGGATGCCCTGCAAAACCTGCCTTGGATTTGGAGAAGATAGGCAGGTGGTATTCCTTAGTGAAGGTATGAACAGAAGTCCATGTTGCAGCCTCCAGGATGTCCCTGGTGGGGATCCCTCTGAGAAAAGCTGCAGAGGTGGAGGTTGCCCTGGTGGAATGCATCCTGACCCCTTTAGGGGGTGGTTTCCCATGGTGTTTGTAGCAGAAATTGATGCAGTGTGCTATCCATTTGGAGATTGTTTGGATATGGCCTTGCCCTCTGCCCCTGCTGTAAAGCTGACTAACAATTGGTCAGTTTTCCTAAAAGATTTAGTCCTATCCAGGTAGAATCTGAGCTGTCTGTGCACATCTAGAGAATGCAGAATTCTTTCCCCCTTGTTTTGCGGGTTAGGGAAAAAGGTGGGCAAATGAACCAATTGGTTGACAGCCACACTGGACACCACTTTAGGCATGAAAGTTGGGTTAGTCCTGAGGGAGAGACTATTAGCATGGAAAATGATTAAGGGCTCTACAGCCAAGAGTGCTTGTAGCTCAGACACTCTTCTAGCTGACGTGATGGCCAGAAGCAAGGCTGTTTTCTAAGAGAGGAATTTTAACTCTGCTGAAGCTGCAGGCTCAAAGGGGGGGGGGTAGGGTGAGCTTTTCTAACACAAAATTAAGGTCCCAAGCTGGGGTAGGAGGTCTTCTCGGTGGCCTTAGATTGTTAGCCCCTCTTAGGAACTGTTTAATGAGAGGGTGTGAGAAGAGAGGTGGCTCTGTGCTGTAATGAGCAGAGATGGCAGAGGCATGCATTTTAATAGAAGAGAAGAACAGGTCCCTGTGTAGTAGGTCTGCTAGGTAATCCAGGATGAGCGGTATGGAGGGCTGTGCTGTTACAGCTCCTTTAGCCTGGATACAGGTGCAAAACCTTTCTCACTTGTCAGCATAGGAATTTCTAGTGCTGGGGCATCTGGGCTCACGTATAACATCCAGGACTTGTTTGCTTAGGCTGGCAGCTGGAGGAGAGGTCAGGGTATAAGCCAGGCTGCCAGGTTCAGGTTGTGCAATTGCAGACGCATGAATTCTCCATTCTTCTGAGTCAGGAGAGTTGGGATCCGAGGTAGGTGCCATGGTGGCAGGGGTGACAGGCTGTGCAGCAATGGGTACCAGTGCTGGCATGGCCAGTCTGGGGCAATCAAGACTGCCCTTGGTTTTTCCTCCCTTATTTTGAGCAGTACCTTTGAAATTAGTGGTAGAGGGGGAGAAGCATAGATCAAGAGGTTTGCCCATTGGAAGGATAGAGCATTCATTTTCCAGGCCTTGCTGTGTGGTTCCCTGGTGCAGAATTTGCTGAGCTGGTGATTGTTGTGAGAGGCAAAGAGGTCCACCTTCAGGGTGCCCCATTTTTGGGTTACAAGGTTGAAGGTTCTGTGGTCTAGCTGCCACTTGTGTGGGTCTAGTAGGTTTCAGCTTAAGTTGTCTGCCAGAGAGTTTACGGAACCTGGTAGGAATTTTGCTAGCAGGTCTATTTGCATGGCTGAAGCAGTGTGCCAAAGGGTCATGGCGAGCCTGCAGAGAGGATAAGAAGGAGCTCCTCCCTGCTTGTTGATATACCACATCACTGTGGTGGTGTCTGTTTTGATCACTAGAGGCCTCGGGGAGAGTAGGGGTCTGAAAGCTGTCAGAGCATGCTGAACAGCTAGCATCTCTTTTTGGTTGATGTGCAGATGTATTTTGTTTGGGTTCCAATGGCCCTGAATGCACCTGCCATCCAGGTGTGCACCCCAGACATAATCTGATGCGTCTGTGGTGAGGGTCTGGGCAGCGTGGGGTTGTGAGAAGGGAAGACCCTTGTGGTTGCATGTTTCTGCCCACCAAAGAAAATCTTTCCTTACAGGATATCATAGGTATGATAGTTTCCATGTCCTGAGTGTTGACACCAAAGACTTTTTAGGTACCATTGTAGTTTCCTCATATGCAGTCTGGCATATGGCATGAGTAGAATGCAGGAGGCCATGAAACCTAGAGCTTGCAGGATTTTCCTTGCGGATAACTGGGTTCTAGTGGCCAGTTGAGAGAAGTAGCCTGTCAGGTAGGCTTGTTTTTCTGGAGTAAGGAATGCCATCTGGGATGCTGTGTCCAGGCTTGCTCCCAGGAATACAATTTTTTGAGTGGGGACTAGTTTTGATTTATTTTCATTTACAGTATACCCTAGGGAGGTGAGTAGGTCCTTTACAATGGTCAGGTGCTGTAACAGCTTTTCCTGACTATGTCTGAATCAAACTGTCATCTAAGTAGGGGCAAATTTGAATATTTCTTTGCAAAAAGCAATGGCCGAAGCCAGGCATTTTGTGAAAACTCTGGGAGCAGTGCATAAGCCAAAGGGAAGCGCAGAGAACTGAAAGTGCATAGACCCTGCCCTGAAATGTAGATATTTCCTGCAAGATTCCCTGATTGGTATGTGTAGGTAGGCCTCTTTTAGGTCTAGGGTGGCTAACCAAGCATCCTTGGAAAGCATAGAAAGAAGCTGCTGGAGGGTGAGCATTTTGAATTTTGGTATTACCAGGAAGGTGTTTAGAATTGACAAATCGGGGATTGGGCGCCAGGTGCCCTCTTTTCTGGGTACCAGGAAAAGCCTGGAATAAAAACCTTGGCCTATCTGGTCTGCAGGAACAGGCTGTATTTCTCCCTTGGAGAGTAGGGGAATGGACTTGTTTTTTGGCCTCTGCCCACTGGTTTGGAAGACGATCTGAGAACCCTTTTGGGTTGGCAGTGTGTGGAAATACAATTTGTATCCCTGGGACACTATGATGAGGACCCATCGGTGGTTGGTAATAGAGGCCCAGCTGTTTGCATGGGAGAAGAGTTTTCCTCCTAGGGGCACAAGCAGGTGGGTGGAGGAGTAAAGTCACGGACAGTTCTTTCCATAAGGGGGTGGCTTAGCACTCCTTGTTTCTGAAGTGGAGGAACTCCATTGCTTAGATCTCTGCATTCCCTTGGACTGCTGTCTGGGGGATCTGCTTCCCCCATGTCTTGACTGAGCTGGCCTAGAAGGGGCCGGAAAGGACCAGTGCTTGGATGGGCAATGCCTACTGAACCTCGGAGGCTGGACCTGTAAGAAGTCTTTAACTGTCTGCATAGATTAAGCTTTTTCTTCCATCTTTTTTAAGACCTCTTCTGCCTTGCTGCCAAACAAATTGTCTTTGTTCAATGGTGCGTCCAATAGTTTTGATTTGACAAGGTCTGTTCCTTAAGGCAAGCATGCCTTCCAAGTACAGAACCAGTGACTGCTGCCCTGCAAGATGTGTCTAGGGCGTCAAAGCCACATTGCAAGGTGTTTAGTAACTTGGCTTGCAGAATGCATAAGCTCTTGTAATTCTTTATTTTCTGCACAAGCAGGAAAAGTAGATATTTTGTTTGAGGAGTTCCAAGGTATGTTGCTGGCACTTCAGCATGTGAAACTGACAATTTAGTACTCTAATGGCAAGAGTTGCAGAGGTGTATACTTTTTCACCCCATCTGCCTAAAGCTCGGGAATCCCTGTCTGAGGGGGTGTGATTCTTAACTGTGGTTACTTTAATTCCTTTAGGTCCGTGGGAGATGACCTCTGGGTCAGCAGTAGGATTTTTGGAAAAGAAATTTGAGAGAGTCAAGGACTCTTAATACCTGTCAGGTTTCCTGGGAGCAGGAGGAAGGGTGTCGGGAGTAAAACTGGATTCCATAAAGACATCATCCAAGACAGGAGGAATGGCTAAAGGTCAGTGCTGTGGTAAATCTAAGAATGCCCTGAATCTCTTTGGACTGAGGATAGTCCTGACATTCCCATTGGAAACGCTCCCTTAAAGTATGTAGGGTTTCACCAAATGAAAAATTCTCTGGAGGAGAGGCAGAAAGAATGGATTGCTCTGCATCTGAATCCTCATAAGCAGATAAGGGTTGCATGTCTTCATATTCAGAAACCTCACAGTCATCGGACTCCTGGTCAGATAAAAATACTGGGGACAAAGTCTCTTTCGTTTGGAAGGGGTAGGTTGGCTTCCCCTAATAACCATGTTAAGTTCTTCCATCATTTTAAGGATTTGAGATTGAGGCATGGAAGCAGGTGCCTGAGCTTGGGCCATTTTTTTTTAGGTGTAGTTCGTAACCTGGGCCTTAGAAACTTGGTAGTTTTAGAAAGAACTGAAGATGCGAAAGTCGTAGTCAGTTTGAGTCGAATATCGGTAGTGCGAAGAACTTCCTTGGAAGCCGGTGCCTACTCAGCAGCTCCGGACCCATCCATGGTAGAGACATCCGCAGGATCCTTAGTTAAAGAAGAGTCTCATGGCATATCAGACTCCGAACGGGTCTCGGTAGAAGCCTGCGAATCCAAAGAAGCCGGCATCAGGGGCTGCAAAAGCGCCTAAGGACTGGAGAACTGATGACTAGCGTAACGGAAGCATTGTCAGTAGTTTTGGACCTGTGTGGTCTCTGTATTTATCCTTTCATTTTTTTTCAGAAGATCGGTAATCGGGTGGCTTACTGAAGCCATATCGGAATACGGGGAACAATAGCGAAAATATTTAGCTACAACAAGGGCCCGACAACGTATAATTCTGGCATTTAAAGTACAAAAGTGACAGCGAGGTACGTCGTGGTCTGGGCCTAAACAGGTGATGCAGTAAGAATGGAAGTCTCGGTGTGTTGTTTGCTTTCCACATGCAAGAGAATTGTTAACTTTTTCTGACATCTGTTAAGCAAGAAAAAAGGATCCCCAATGGGGTTACTTAGCTTTACAAGACTTCAACTTCAATTCGGAAACAAAACTCAGGTAGCGGTCGACTGGCTCTCATGCGAACTGCTTCGGGCTCCTCAGCAAGAAAGACTTATGTAATGGCGTCAGCAGCCTGATGTTATACCACTGATGACCTGACATCAGTCCTGGAGCGACAGCAACTGACACAGAAATACTAAGCCTCTGGAATTTGGGCTGACTGTGGGCTACCCCTGGCAGGATAACCCAAGTGTGATGACGGCAACAGTGAAACACGAACATCTGGTCTGCCCAGAGTAGCAGAAGAGAATGAAGCAAACAGCTGATCAGATTTTCTGAATTCATTTGCTCCATACAGGTAAAAACATAACTGAACATCTAGCAAATGCAGACAATATTCGCCTTTGTTTGAAAATTTGGGAAAAAATACAGGAAGTTGTAGTCTGATATTTGTATCAGGTGTGTGTCTACTTTAAGTAAACAGGATGGATTTGTTCGCAAAGACATCCCGTTCTTATTAAAGATTAGTTAAGGAGGCTTGCAAGATAAGGCCTGTAACTGTAATTCCTGTAGCAGAAATAATAGCAACCAAAAATTAGGTTTTCCAGGATAAATACTTCAAATTGCAATTTGCGGATGGTTCAAAGGGCAAATTAAAGATTGTAGCACCAGATTCAAGTCCCAAGGTGTAGACAGATCCTTGTATGGAGGTCTCAGCAATGAGGCTTCCTTTCAGAAAGGCTTTACAAAATTTGTGACATTAGAAGTGTATCATTTAGACCATTATGAAAAACTTGACAGTGCAGCTAGATGAACTGCTACCTTTGAGGACGACACCCCTGCATTAAAAAGCAATGCTAAACCCCTGCATTAAAAAGCAATGCTAAAAATTCCAAGACCTTAAGAACTGGTGCAGAATATGGGTCGAGATTAATGTCTGAAGCCCATTTTGAAAAAGTTTGCCACTTGCTACTGTATAATCATCTAGTCAAAGGTTTGTAGGATGTTAGAACAATTTTCTTGAACTGGGGCAGTACGGCTAGTATTACCTGGCAATCAGTGGAACTGGAGAAACCACTCAGTGAGCTTGAGATTTTTAAGATTCAGATAAACGAGTCCCTTTGGATAGGACAATAGGTCTGGAGCTAGGTCCAGTGTCCAAGGTTTCTGAATTAAGTGATGCCACAGTAAGGGAAACCATATCTGTCAAGGCCAGAATGGAGTAATAGGAATTATCCTGTTCTTCAACCTGCTGGCTTTCTTCGGCAACTGGGAAATGACAGGACTTGGGGGGAATGCATACAGTAGACTGGAGGGCCAATTGTGAAAGACAGCATCTCTTGGTGACTCCCCCAGATGGGGGGGGGCAGGGCAAAGTAGCTGCTGCACTTGTTCAGGGGTGATGCAAAGAGATTGCAGCAGGGCTGGCCCCATTGATGGAATATCCTTTCAGCCACAAAAGGGTTGAGAGACCACTTGTGAGGCATCAGAATGCTCCTGCTCAATTTATCCTCAATCACATTGGCGCTCCCTGGAATATGCATTGCAATTAGAAAGCAGCCAGATGGAACTGCCTGTTGCCATACTCTTAAGTGCTTCTAGACAAAGAGGGTAAGATCTGGTTGTGAAGATAGGTGAAGGCTGCCAGCCTAGCCAGATAGAATTTTGTAGATAATTCTGTCATTTGTAAATATTAATATAAGCCACAGGCTTGTTCTCTTAAATGGGGAAAAATGGTGTTAAATGTGGAACTGCAAAAATGTAACAGTGCACTCTGCTGTAAGAAAGCTAAGTCAAGCATTTTATGACTGTTTTTGATGTCAAAATTCAGAGCAGAGATGTCTAGAGGGAGGCATTCTGCCTATTGTTTTAAGGCCAGAGTTAATGGCTAGAATTTGCATGTATACTTTCTTTAATTGCTCTGGCTTCCTGACCAGCTACAAGATCAAAAGGGCTATTAACCTCAGAGTCTGTTAGCCTGGGAACCAGAAAGTAATTATGTAATCTGAAATGAATCAGTGGTACTGTGTTATCAATTTAAGGACAGAAAGAATCAGAGCATTTGTCTTGAGAACATCCAACTCGTCACTCTGCCTGTCTCTATATATAAGTAGGATTTTAGAACTGTGTTTTCTCTTAGAAATAGCTAGGAATTAGGAAGATTAGACTAAGTGTCTTTCTGTGTTGATGTCAGAACTTTTCTACTATATTTTAAGTATTCCTCTGTGATCTCTTAATTCTTGACTAGCACTGTGTAGTAAGAAGTATTGTCTTGTTTTTTTATTATTTATTATTAAATATTTTTAAACCTTTCAACTGTGGCTGCTTTGTGTAGAGATAATTTAATCTCCAAGAGTACATTGCATGTATATAGTGATACTGTACCATGTCACTCGAATAGCCTTGCTGTTCAGCTACACTTACCATTTGGATAATAATATTGCACAGTATAAATTGGACACCCCTTTCATAAGGGGCTTTGAGTAGGTGATAAATATTAGGTTGATGTTGGCAGTGATTTCTACATTATAGACTGGGTAAAAGGGGCACAGCTTGAGCACCTGCCAGCCTTCTCCAGGAGTGTCTGTGTGGTTGTATAAATTCTTACCTCAAAGTGTGTGCGTCTCAGCTACTTGGGCAGGGACACAATGCAGTGGTTGGGCAGAGAGGGTGCTGGAGATTTTAGCTTGCCCACTAAGCTGAGATCTGGACCCTATAGCTGTGGCAGTGGGGAGTCTTATTGGGGGAACTGGAGAGAAAGGGAGAAACCAGGCCCAGAATAACTGATGTGTGTGCTCTTAACAGAAATTGTACTCGACTCTGTGTGCATTTATTATCCTTTCCCTATATGGATGCCCCTCACTGGTGTTAGTGGTGAGGACTGAGGCTCCTTGACTGCTGGGCCAGTGCACGGGTGTCACACTGGTTTCTCCCTTGTTTGTTGATATACCAAACCACTGACATGTCTGTTTGGATTGCAATACTTCAAGAGGGGAGGGTTTCTTGGAATGCTTAAAATGCCAGCAGCACTGCCCTCATCTCTAGAGCATGGATGTGCAAATTGGCTTCTAACTGGGACCAAGTGCCTTGGGCTGTCTTTCCCAGAAAATGCCCCCCACCTAACCAGGATGCATCTGTGGTCACTATGGCTTGGGGTTGAGGAGGGACAAAAGGACGGCCCGATAGAATGTCATCGGAATGCAGCCACCAACTCAGGTTCTTTTTGCATAAGTTGATCAATACTTGAGACATTGGTTGGCTCAGTAATGACCAATGTGACGCCAACAGCCATTGCAGAATTTTCATGTGAAACCTCGCAAGGGGAATTAAAGTGATAGAGGGGCCATAGATTCTAGAGTCTGTAACATCACTCAAAGTCACTGTTCTGTTGTGAATAATCTGACTGACACAATACAGGTGCTTATGTTTAATGCCACCCCTATAAACTCTAAATGTTGTGTTGGCTCTATATGGGATTTTTCATAGTTGACAGTGATCCCTAGCAAAGAGCAAGTATGAAGTATGTAGTTCCTTGTCTGGAGCAGTAGATGCCTGGTGGCTGCAGTAATGAGCCAGTTTTCTAGGTATGGAAACTCACGGAATCCTTGCAGTCTGATGTGAGCTGCGACCATTGCCATGCATTTGGTGAACACCCTGGGGGCTGTAGTGAGACCAAAGGGCATGGCTCTGAACTGAAAATGATGGGCTCTCAGCCGGAAGCACAGCAATCTCCTGGAGCATTTGTCTATTTTTACGTGATAATATGCATCCTGAAGATCTATTCAGCACATCCAATAGTCTTTCGCTACGAACAGGAGAATAGACTGAACCGTGACCATCCGGAATTTGGTTTGCTGAACTGACATGTTCAAGATACTGAGATCCAAAATTGGTCTCCAGTCCCATTTTTTTCTCCTTTTCCTTGCACTAAAGAATCTTGAATAAACTCCGGATTCTATCTGGCCTGGTGGGACTGCTTGGATGGATCTTTTTCAAGCAGGGTGGAATGTTGGGATTCTCTCTGGTTGTTTGGGTTGTTTCGAAAAGGGAATATTGTAACCTCGGGTTATAATCCTTTGCACCCAATTGTCCATTTTTATGGTTAGCCAGGCAGGTAGGTGCAGGAAAAGTGGTGCCCTAACTGCCTCGAGAGGACGACAATCAAGCCTCCCTTCGGGAGCACTGATAGGAATTACCAGGGAACTAATCCTTGGAATCCTGATTTTTGCAGGCCACCTCAGCCTCTAGCACGGTGTCTTCCATTATAACTCCCCCCTCTGCCCCAGGGGACATCATTACCATACGAGTCCTGGAAAGGCCTTTGGGACTTTTTGAACCATATCTTGCCATTCCTCTGGCTCCTGGACTAGGGCCGTTGAAGAGTGGAAAAACATACCCCACAGCAGAAAATCTCTTTTCATCCTTCTCAAATCTGGCAAGGGTGTCTAACTTTGGGGGCAAAAAGGGATGTTCCATCAAAGGGAACATTCATGAAAGACGACTTAAATGGCTCTGCAAACTCACATAAGCGCATCCAGGTGCGTCTTCTCATGGCTACGCCACACCCCGCTGCTCTAATTGACCTTTCAGCTGTGTGCCCAATGAGCCTCATGGACGAATTACATATTAAATAAAGGGTTGTCAGCTGGGAAGCTACTTTAGCCCGAACCCCCTCTGCTACAGTTTGAGTGTGTCTGATGGCTCCTTTATCAGATTTCATTGAAGCCTGATGAAATGTGCTATAAAGTTCAAGGACCTAAGCGGGAAGGTCGATTAAGCATATACTCACTTCCTGAAACCATCCATCATGCTACATTACTTATTGGGAGGATGGATAGTAGGAGTTTCATCAACAAGTTCCTTTTTGGCATCTACTGGCACCCATTTAGCCCAATGTTGCTGATCCGTGGGAGCTGACAAAATACGGGCTGGTCTCTTAGGGATTGGTTCGATGGAATCAGAAATCTTCAAAGCTCACTGCGCAATCAACTAGATTGTCAGCAGGCAGAGGGATCCAAGCAGTAGATGGTTGGGCATGGAAAGCCTCTTGGTATAGTGACTCCTCTGAGGAAGGTTGTTGGGAAGTCCAACCACCCCTCTGTTTAAGGATCTCTAGAATGTCACTAAATGAGTCATTTTTTGGGGGGGGGTGACCTTGGGGAACCTTCTCCATCAAAGTCTGTATATTCTGTGCAAGACTTTTCAGGTGAGTCCAAGTGTTTCCTCTTGCACTTTCTCTTCTGGGGCACCTCCTTGGTGGGACAGGCCAGAGAGGTGCCTGAAAAGGACATGGCCACCATGGTTGAATCCTGAGGTTTCTGTGCCCACTCTTCCAGGTCAGAGGATGATGGTAGCTCTGGGTGAGGGGAAGGACCGGGGTGCTGTTCCGATAAGAGAGGAATAGACTGAGCCCATAGTGGACAAGACCATCTCCATGGCCCAGAAAGGAGGCCCTCCTGTAGAGGAATGGGAGCCCGAAATCGAAAGACTCCTTGGAAACAGCGGTCTCATCCCACACTGAGGTAGCCACTCCTGAGCCTGAAGCCAGAGATGAAGATGCCGAAGCCCCGAGAAGTATGGACAGCTCCAATAAGATCGGTGTAGATCCATGCTTCCCAGAACCAACAAAGCTCTAACCCCCTGAGAGGACTCTGGTTCCGACAGAACCAAAGAACTCAGGGTAGTGACAAGGAGCTCACTGGCGCCAATACAGTCGACACCGGGACTCTTGGAACCAGGAACTCCGAATTCTCAGTTGATAAAGTTCCACAGCCAGAAGTGTTAGGAACCAAAGTGTCTAATCCCTTCGCTGCCAGGAGCTGGTCCACCAGCCTCAGAACATCAGAATCTAAGGCCATTGGCGGAATGGACCACATAGACCGATGGGGGACCGGATCTATCCAAGAATGGGCTTGGTCGGTCTATAAAGGGGTCAATTTTTGGAGAATGCCTTGTGTGGGGCAAGTCTTCAAAAGAAAACTCGGTTCTGAAATCGGAGTAATACAGTAGGGAGGAAAAAGTCTGATCAGAGGTAGTTATGGGTGACGGAATTGGTGTAGAGATCAGCACCGATGATGGTAGCTGCTTTCCATTTGGTTCCATTGAAACTGTGGGAACCAGGGAAGACTTAGCCTTCTTAATAGGCCGTTCCGATGAGAGTGTTAGAACAGAGCAGCTCCCTATTCTTAAAGCCTTCATGCGTGCAGAAAGAGGAAGAAGGGGAGGTAACATCCATCTGAGATGTCACAAATATGGCCTCAAAGCTAGCTTTATCAGGCCTTTTGAAATAAGCTCATTTTTTCTCTCTTCAAGGGCCTGGTGACTAAAGCCATGACAGATGGTGCAGTTTTTCTTGAAGGTGCATCAAGCCCAAGCAGTAGAGACACAAGGAATGTCTGAGTTCAGAAGTTTCTGGCATCTCTTGAAGTCAGAAGTGCCTTTAGTCTTCCCAGCAACATACACACACACACATATATATATATATATATATATATATATATATATATATATATATATATAGGTGCTCTCTCTCTCTCACACACACACACAAGAAAGGGAAGTCTGAATTTTTTTTTTTTTGTCAGAAAGGAAGAAGAGCAATGATGGTGCAAAAGATTACCATAGCGTAATAAGATATAGGGAAAGAAATACCAACAATGGTATGGAAGATTACCGTAAAGGTAAGCAAATGAAGGAGAAACAAATCAATAAAGTTACGGAAAGAGGAGCTGGGTAAAGAATAAAACTTTAGAGAAACTACTCAATAAAGAATTCGAAAAAGACAAATAAAACTTGTAGTAATAACAAATGGCTAGCTCAAGAGCTGACAGGAGAGGAACGTCCTTGGCACTTAGAGAGGCAAAATTTGAGGTAATCTTAAGAGCAGCATTCTGGGTAGAGCTAGGCTTGAGAGTTTTTGCAAGGTGTCAGCTGGAGCAACAGCTGAGTTGGTTCCAAGACAATGAACCAACCTCACAGTCAAAAATTAAGTGGAGACTGACATCAAATATAAAGTACAGTTTTGTACACTTACCATAACTGTAGATGTTCAAGTGTATTCACTGTTGCAGTCATCACACTTGGGGTTATCCTACAGGGATAGCCCTCAGTCAGCCCTAATACCAGGGACTTAGTATTTCTGTGTCAGTTGCTGTCACTCCAGGACTGACGCCAGGTCATCAGTGGTATAAAAACAGGCAGCTGACGCCATTACATCAGTTTTTCTTGCCCCAAATGTCAGGAGCTCCCAAATAGGGAGCCAAGTTATGGTGGAGTAACACCACCAGTAGAATGTAAATACCAATAGCCCTGTAAGGGTGAGGAAGAAAGAGACAAGGGGGCTGGAGGGTGGGAAACCAGGACTGCAACAGTAAATACACATTTGAACATCTACATTTATGGTAAGTGTACACAACTGTACTATGTTCTTCGTGTTTCACTGTTGCAGTCATCACACTTGGGTTGATTCCCAAAGCTGAGGAACGGGTGGAGGCAGTCAAGAAGAGTTGGGGCTGGTATGCCTTGCAGGACTGTGGTTGCAAAGCCTGCCCTAGATTTTGAAAAGAGAGGCAAGGTGGTAATGCTTGGTGAAGGTATGACAAGAACTCCATGTTGCAGCTTCCAGGATGTCCCTGGTAGGGACCCCTCTGAGAAAGGCTGTAGAGGTTGACGTTGCCCTAGTAGAATGTGCTCTGACCCCCTGTGGGGGTGGTTTCCTGTGGTGTTTGTAACAGAAATGGATGCAGTGTGCTATCCCATTTGGAAATGGTTTATTTTCATATGGCTTTGCTCTCTGCCCCTGGTGCAAAGCTGACTAGTAATGGGTCAGTTTTCCTAAACGGCTCAGTCCTATCCAGGTAGAATCTGAACTGTCTGTGCACATCTAAAGAGTGCAGGATCCTTTCCCCCTTATTTTGAGGTTTAGAGAAAAAGGTGAGCAAATGAATGGATTGGTTGAGAGCCACACTGGACACCACCTTAAGCATGAAGGTTGGGTTAGTCCTGAGGGAGACCCTGTCAGGATGAAAAATGATGAAAAGTTCCACAGCCATAAGTGCTTGTAGCTCAGTCACTCTTCTAGCTGAAGTGATGGCCAGAAGCAAGGCTGTTTTCCGAGAGAGGAATTTTAACTCTGGTTAAGCTGCAGGCTCAAAGGGGGAGGGGGAGCATAAGCTTTTCCACACAAAGTTAAGGTCCCACGCAGGGGTAGGGGCTCTTCTTGGTGGCCTCTCCCAGGAACTGTTTGATGAGAGGGTGCGAGAAGAGAGGTGGCTCAGTGCTGTAATGTGCGGAGATGGCAGAGGCATGGATTTTAATGGAAGAGAAGGATAGGCCCCTGTGGAGTAGTTCTGCTAGGTAATCCAGGATGAGAGGTAAGGAGGGCTGTGCTGGGTCAGCTCCTTTAGTCTGGATCCAGGAACGATACCTTTTCCACTGGTCATCATAGGATTTTCTAGTACTGGGTCGTCTGGCTTCATGTATGACATCCAGGACTTGTTTGCTTAGACTGGCCCCAATGGAGGAAAAGTCAAGGAATAAGACAGGCTACTAGGTTAAGGGTCTGCAACTGTGGATGCAAGCTCTCTCCCTCCTGCTGAGTCAGAAGAGTTGGAATCTGGGGGAGGTGCCACAAAGGCAACAGGGACAGACTGCGCAGTAGTGGGTACCAGTGTTGGCGTGGCCAGTTTGGGGCAATCAGTATTGCCCTTGGTCTTTCCTCCCTTATTTTGAGTAATATTCTGGTAAGAAAAGAGGGGGAAATGCATAGACAAGAGGTTTGCCACTGGAAGGTCCTCCCTTATTTTGAGTAATACTCTGGTAAGAAAAGAGGGGGAAATGCATAGACAGAGGTTTGCCACTGGAAGGATAGAGCATCCACTTTCCAGGTCTTGCTGTGAAGTTCCCTGGTGCAAAATTTGCTGAGCTGGTGGGTGTAGGGTGAGGCAAATAGGTCCACCTTTGGGGTACCCCATTTATGGGTCAGAAGGTTGAATGTGTTGTGGTTTAATTGGCACTCATGCGGGTCTGTCCAGATTTCTGCTTGTCTGCCAGAAATGTTTGGTTGCCTGGCAGGATTTGAGCTAGCAGATGAATATGCATGGCTGAGGTCGTGTTCCAAAGGGTCATGGCTAGACTGCAGAGTGGGTTCCCCCCTGCTTGTTGATGTACCACATTACTGTGATGTGGTCGGTTTTGATTAGTAGAGGCCCTGGAGAGAGAGGAGGGATCTGAAAGCTGTCAGTGTGCTGAACAGCTAGCATCTCTTTTTGGTTGATGTGCAGATTAATTTGATTTGAGCTCCAGTGGCCCTGAATGCACCTGCCATCCAAGTGAGCACTCCAGGCATAATCTGACTTGTCTGTGGTTATGGTCTGGGCGGCATGGGGCTGTGAAAAGGGAAGTCCCTTGTTGTGGTTGCATGCTGCTGCCCACCAAAGAAAGCCTTTTCTTAGGGTATCATAGGTATAATAATTTCCAGGTCATGAGAATGCTGACACCAAAGGCTTTTTAAGTACTACTGAAGTTTCCTTATATGCAGTCTGGCATATGGAATTATTACAATGCAGTAGGCCATGAACCCTAGAGCTTGCAGGATTTTCCTTGCGGATAACTGGCTTCTGGTGGCCAGTTGAGAGACGTAGCCTGTCAGATAGGCTTGTTTTTTCTTGCGTTAGAAATGCCATCTGGGATGCTGTGTCCAGGCTTGCTCCTAGGAATACAATTTTTTTGACTGGGGACTAGTTTTGATTTCATCTCGTTGATAGTTTACCCCAGTGAGGTTACAGGTCCTTTACAAATGTCAGGTGCTGTAACAGCTTTTCCTGACTGTCTGCCTGAATCAGGCAGTCATCCAAGTAAGGGTAAATCTGAATATTTCTTTGTCTGCAAAAAGCAATGGCTGGAGCCAGGCATTTTGTGAAAACTCTGGGAGCAGTGGATAAGTCAAAGGGAAGTGCAGAGAACTGATAATGCAAAGATCCTGCCCTGAAACATATATATTTTCTGCAAGACTCTGATTGGGATATGCAGATAGACCTCTGAGGTCTAGTGTGGCTAACAAGGCATCTTTGGACAGCAATGGGAGAAATTGCTGCAGTGTGAGCATTTTGAATTTTGGTACCACCAGGAAGGTGTTTAGAATAGATAGATCTAAGATTGGGTGCCAGGTGCCCTCTTTTCTGGGTAACAGAAAAGGTTTGGAACAGATCCCTCGGCCTATCTGAATTGCCCTCATGGAAAGCAGAGAATGAACTGGGTTTTGTGCCTCTGCCCACTGGTTTGGAGGAAGATCTGGGTATCCTTTTGAGGTTGGAAATGTGTGGAAATAAAATTTGTATCCCTGGGATACTATGTTGAGGACCCATCGATCGCTGGTGATAGAGGCCCAGTTTTCTGTATGGGAGGCAAGTTTTCCTCCTAGGGGCACGAGCAGATGGGCAGAGGTGAGGAGGAGGAGTTGATGAGTCATTGGGAAATCTTTCCATAAGGGGAGGCTTAGCACTCCCTGGTTTAGAAGTAGAGGTACTCCATTGCTTAGATCTCTGCATACTCAGACTGCTGCCTGGGGGGGGTCTGTTATCCATAGCTCTAGTCTGAGGTGGCTGGAAAGGACCAATGTTTTGAGGGGCAATGCCTACTGAAACTTGGAGGCTGAAATTGCAAAAATTCTGTCTGCACAGACTTAGCTTTTTCTTCCATCTTTTTAAAAACCTCTTCTACTTTGGTGCCAGATTTTCTTTGTTCAGTGGCGAGTCCAATAATTTTGATTTGACATGATCTGGCAAGGACTGTTCCTTAAGCCAAGCATGCCTTCCAAGTACAGAACCTGTGACTGCTGCCCTGCAGGATGCTTCTAGGGCGTCAAACCCACACTGCAGGGTATGCTTACTGATTTTTTCTTGCAGAATGCATAAAGTACAGTTGTGTACCTACCATAAATGTAGATGTTCGAGTGTATTCACTGTTGCAGTCATTACACTTGGGTTATCCTGCTGGCAGGCTACCCGCAGTCGGCCTGAATTCCAAAGTCTAGCGTCGGATGCTGTTGCCTCTTCCCTGACGTCAGTGCGCCAGGGGTCCCAGATGTCAGGTGCCCCTCAAATTGGTAGGCTAAAAATTATGCGAATAAGTATGTATGCACTAAAAAAAACATTTCCTTCATCTACAAGCAAATACACCAGATAGGTGGGTATAGGATAGAGAAGTACAGAGAAGTCCCAGCAAAGAAAAGGGGGATGGTGGGTAACTTGGACTGCAACAGTGAATACACTCTAACATCTACATTTATGGTAGGTACACAACTGTACTATGTTCGTGTTTCACTGTTGCAGTCATTACACTTGGGTTGAATCCCAAAGCGGAGGTTGGGTGGCTGGGTCTAAATAGGATTAGGAGAGGCTATAAGGCCCCGCAGAAAGTACAGTTTTGTACCTACCATAAATGTAGACGTTCGAGTGTTCACACTGCTGCAGTCATCCCACTTGGGATATCCTACCGTCAGGCGGTCCCGCAGTCAGCCAGAGTTCCAAAGTCTTCGTCCAGCGTCGGTTGCTGTCTCTTCTTCCCTGACGTCAGAGCGCCAGGGTTATATAAGAGGCATCCAATGCCATTTTCTTCGGTTTTTCTTGCCCCAGATGTCAGGTGCCACCAAGTAGGTGGGCAATACATATTGCCAATAAAACATGTAAAGGAAATACAAGGAATACCTTCAGTTACAAGCAAATACACCACAAAGGTTGTACCAGATAAAAAGGTATAGAAAAGTTCAGCTAGGTCAGAGGGGATGGAGGGAGGGTAACCTGGACTGCAGCAGTGTGAACACTTGAACATCTACATTTATGGTAGGTACAAAACTATACTATGCTCGTATTACACTGCTGCAGCCATCACACTTGGGTTGAATCCCAAAGCTAAGGATGGGCGGTGGAGTTAAACAGGGTTTGGAGAGGCTAGTAGGCCCTGCAGAACTACAGTGGCAAAGCCAGCTCTGGTTTTAAAGTATAGAGGTAAGTGGTAGTGCTTGGTGAAGGTGTGCACTGAACTCCAAGTTGCAGCCTCCAAAATATCCTTGGTTGGTACCCCCGTGAGAAAGGCTGTTGATATAGCTGTAGCCCTGGTGGAATGGGACCTAATGGTAGCAGGTACCGGTTTCCCATGATGTGTGTAGCAGAAATGGATACAATGTCCTATCCATTTTGAAATGGTCTGTTTTGAGATAGTTTTTCCTTGTGATCCTGCAGCATAAGATACAAAGAGCTGGTCAGATTTTCTGAAAGCCTTAGTTTTATCCAAGTAGTAACGTAATTGCCTTTCTCCTTTGTTCTGGGGGTTTGGGAAAAAGGTGGGCAAATGAATGGTTTGGTTTAGGGCCGCACTGGATACCACCTTTGGCATAAAGGAAGGGTTGGTTCGTAGAGCGACTCCGTCTTGATGAAAAATGAGGAAAGGCTCCACTGCCATTAGGGCCTGTAGCTCTGAGACTCTTCGAGCTGAAGTTATTGCTAGCAGCAAGGCAGTTTTCCATGATAGAAACTGTAAATCAGCTGTAAAAGCTGGTTCAAAGGGCGGCAGTGTAAGCTTTTCCAGAACAAAGTTTAGATCCCAAGTTGGTGTTGGTGCTCTCCTGGGCAGTCTTATGTTCTTAGCCCCTCTGAGGTACAGTCTTAGCAGTGGATGAGAAAATAGAGGAGGATCCGTGTTGTAGTGAGCTGAAATCGCTGAGGCGTGGATCTTAATAAATGAAAAAGAAAGTCCTTTGTGCAACATCTCAGTTAAATATTGTAGAATCTGAGGAATGCTTGGAACAAGGGGATTTTGGCCTTTAGCCTGGTTCCAGGTGCAAAATCTTTTCCATTTGTCTGAATAGGCTTTCCTGGTGCTGGGCCTCCTGGCATCCAGAATGACATCCATAACAGCTTTAGAGAGAAGTGTTGGCTGGTTGTTTAGGTTATTTTCCATGCAGCCAGATTTAAAGTCTTGAGCTGGCTGTGTAGAATCTGATTGTTTTGCTGAGTGAGCAGGTGAGGAATTTGAGGCAAAATCCATGGTGAGCCATGGGCCATGTTCCTTAGTATTGGATACCGGTGCTGGCGTGGCCAATCTGGAGCAATGAGAATCATTTGTGGCCCCTCTAATCTGACTTTCAGCAGCACCTTTGCTAGAAGAGGCAGTGGAGGAAAGACATACACTGTCAATGTTTTCCAACTGAATGAGAGGGCATCCACTTTCCAAGCTAGTGGGTGGAATGTCCTTGTGCAAAATTTTGAAGTTGGTAGTTTTGGGGGTTGGTGAACAGATCTATGTCTGGGCGTCCCCATTTGTGAGCTATCATTGCAAATGCTTGTGGGTCTAGTTTCCACTCGTGCGGATCCATGATGTTTCTGCTTAGATCGTTTACCAATGTGTTTTTCTTTCCTGGCAGGAATTGTGCTTGTAAGTGAACTTGGTAGGTCAGTGCTGTGTTCCACAAGGTCATTGCTTGTCTGCATAGGGGGTAGGAGTGAGTGCCCCCCTTGCTTATGTACCACATTACTGTGGTGTTGTCCGTCTTTATTAGGAGTTGTCCTGGATGTAGGAGGTCTTTGAAAGCGGTTAGGGCATTCTGTACAGTTAGCATTTCTTTTTGATTGATATGCAGAAGCCTTTGATCTGTAGACCATTTGCCCTGAATGCACTGTCCTGCCATGCGTGTTCCCCAGGCATAGTCCGATGCATCTGTTGTTATAGTTGCCTGGCTGTGGGTAAGGTAAAAGGCTGACCCTTGTTGAGGTGACATGCCTGAGCCCACCATAGAAACTCCTGTTGAAGGCAAGGAATGAGTGGTATTATTGTTTCCAAGCTGTGGCGAGTCCATACGCTTTTCAGGTACCATTGTAATTTCCTCATATGCAGTTTTGCAAATGGTATTAGTAGTATGCAAGATGCCATGAATCCCAAGGCCTGCAGAATTTTTCTTGCAGGGAGTTGGGTCTTTGTTGCCATCATTTTGAAGTACTGAGTCAGCTGTTCTTGCTTGTCTGGCGTGAGATAAGCCATCTAGGCCATTGTATTCAAGCTGGCACCCAGGAATATTATGTTTTGTGAGGGCACTAGTTTTGATTTCTTTTCGTTTACTGTGTACCCTAGGCAACTTAATAGATGTTTGACAAACGCCAGATGCTTTAAAAGAATGTCCTTGCTTTCTGCTTGAATAAGGCAGTCATCCTGGTATGGATACATTTGAATTCCTCTTTGTCTGCAGTATGCAATTACTGGTGCCAGGCATTTTGTGAAGACCCTGGGCGCAGTAGATAAGCCAAACGGCAGTGCAGAGAATTGATAATGAGTTGAACCTGCAATAAATCGGAGGTATATTCTGCAACTGTCTGATAGGGACATGCAGGTATGCCTCCTTGAGGTCCAACGTTACTAGCCAAGCATTCTTGCCCAGCATGGGAAGAAGCTGCTGTAGTGTTAGCATCTTGAATTTGGGTACTTGCAGATAAGTGTTTAGAATTGAAAGGTCCAGAATGGGTCTCCAGGCTTTGTCCTTTCCGGGAACTAGAAAGAGTCATGAGTAAAATCCTTGTCCTTGCTCTTGTGTAGGTACCTGTTGAATGGCTCTCATGTCCATGAGAGCTGTAATTTGTTTTTGAGCCTCTGCCCATTGATTTGGTGGCAGGTTTGGCATTCCTTTTATCCTTGGCAAAGTGTGAAAGTGGAATCTGTATCCTTGTGAGACAATATTTAGGACCCATTTGTCTTTTGTGATGATGTGCCAGTTGTCTGCAAAAAGTGCTAATTTTCCTCCCAAGGGAGCTGCCAAGAGAGATTTGCTTGGCAGTCTGAGGGTTAAGTCATTGTGTCTGTCTTCAGATACTTGGAGCCTGTCTTCTCCTCCTTTCTGGGTTGTGGTACCCCATTGGCGAGCCTTGTAAGGGCCTTGTGACTGACCTCTGCCCCTTGGGCGTCTGCATTTGCCCCTCTGTGGTCTGTCAGAAGCTGGAAAGGACCAGTTTCTTGTTGGCCAGTTTCTCCTGAAACGAGGGGGTTGAACCTGTAAAAAATCCTTGACCGTCTGCATAGATTTTGCCTTATCCTCCATTTTCTTTAAGACCTCTTCTGCTTTTACATCAAATAAAACAACCTCCTGTAAAGGTGCATCGAATAAAAAGAAGTTATGTTCTTACCATAACGTTCCATGTGAGTTGTTCATCTCGCCTTTCTTCTTACTCACGGGTTCAGAGCCGAACCCTCGGCTCCGAGTCGGCCACATTCCAAGCTCTGCGTCTAAGAAAAGCTCGAGGCACAGTCCCTATCCCATGATCCCCTGCTGCTACCCCTCAGATCTAGTTTGCAAAGAAACCAGGAAACAACATATATACCCGCCTACACATGCATACGCACCAAAAATACCTATACACGTATATACCTAGAAGGTAAAGATAAATGCAGGCAACTATGTTATACCTGTCTGACTACGCACACATACATGGGCACAGGCAGTCACAGGGAACCATGAGGAGACTACCAGTCACGAGTCGTACCTGTTCCTCCAGAACATGGAGGGGGGAAGGAGGGCGGGAAGGTAAGAACAAAGGCGAGATGAACTCACATGGAATGTTATGGGAAGAACATAACTTCTTTATGTGAAGTTCGATCTCGCCGTTTGTTCTTACCCACGGGTAGTGCCCCCTGCACCCTAACCCCGGGTGGCTCATGGGAGAACATTCCTGAGAACAGTGGAACCAAAGGAAGCCCTGTCCCTGGAGGCCCTGTCCACTTTGTAATGAGTAATAAATGTATGAGGTTTGGCCCAGGTAGCTGCAGCACAAACGGTATCTATAGATAAGCGAGCCGCATGAGCCAGAGAAGTAGAAACGGCTCTAGTAGAGTGAGCTTTAATTTTGAGGGGAGTAGGCTGATTTGAAGATGAATAAACAAAGTTTATGCAGTCAGAGCCATTTGGATAGCGTGATGTTTGTGACTGCAAGTCCTTTCTTACTATCTGCATGAGACACAAATAGTTGATCCGATTTCCTGAATTCTTTTGTTCTGTCCGTGTAAAATCTCAGTGGTCTATGCACGTCCAATTTGTGAAGCATGTATTCCAGCTTATTGGTATGGTTTTTGAAAAAGGTGGGAAGCTCTATGGATTGATTAAGATTCGATTCAGAGCAGACTTTTGGCAGAAAAGATGGATTAGTACGTAAGGCGACCCTGTCTGGTTGAAATATCAGATATGGTGGTCTAATGGACAGTGCCTGCAGCTCCGAAACTCTGCGGGCCAAGGGGATTGCCACTAGAAATAGGGTTTTCCAAGAAAGGTATTTCAGTGGACATGACGAAGCTGGTTCAAATGGCAATAGCATGAGTTGGGATAGCATCAGGTTTAAATTCCAATGAAAGACTGGGCTCCGAATAGGTGGTTGGAGATGAAAAGTTCCCTTCATGAAAGCCCTACAAAGCCTGTGCGACATAACTGTCGCGCCTCCTTCTCCCACATGAAAATTAGATATGGCAGCCAGCTGTACCCTTATGGTGGATGTTGAAGCCCCATGATGAAAAAGAGTAGATAGAAATTCTAGGATATTGTGAATAGGAGCAACTAAGGGATCTAAACCTTGTTTGGAGGCCCAACACGCAAAATGTTTCCACTTGCTCTTATACAATTTTCTAGTGGAGGGTTTGTGGGAAGAAATCAGAATATGTTGTACTGCTGGAGATAAAAGATCCGACCTGGCTAAGCTGGGAACTGGAGCAGCCATGCTGTCAGTTTGAGGGACGAGAGAGAGGGGTGAAGAACTCCTGACGAGTGGGTCAGCAGGTCTGGCACTGGGTCCAGAGTCCAATGTTCCTCTATTTGGTGAGCTTGGAGGAAGGGGAACCAGATTTGTCGAGGCCAGAATGGTGCTATCAAGATGATCGTCCTTTCCAGACCTTTGGCTTTCTGCAGGAATCTCGAAATTAGTGGAACAGGAGGGAAGGCATATAGGAGACCCGGGGGCCAATCGTGTACAAGTGCGTCCCTGGGGGCGCCCCCCCGGAGGGGGAAGTAGGACGAAATATCTTCATTTGGCATTCAAGGGGGAAGCAAAAAGGTCGCAAGGCTGGCCCCATCTGCGGAAAATTCTCTCCGCTACTTGATTTTTGAGGGACCACTCGTGAGGCAGCAGGACGGCTCTGCTCAACCTGTCCGCTATTACGTTGGACGTCCCCGGGATGTGCGTTGCTATGAGAAAGCGTCCGATCGACACAGCCCATTGCCAGATCCTCAGGGCCTCTCTGCATAAGGGGTAAGACCTGGTTCCTCCTTGCTTGTTTATGTACCAGACCACTGACATGTAGTCTGAATTGCAACTGTTCCCTGAGGTAAGTAGTCGTGAAAGTGTTTCAACGCTAGGAACACTGCTCTTAACTCTAGGACACTGATGTGCAGTTTGTACTCCATTTCCAACCACTCGGCTTGAACTGTTCTCCCCTGAAAAAGTCCCCCCCCACCCTATCAGGGAAGCGTCAGTGGTCACTGTGTCTAAAGGGGGAGGAAGAAAGTACAGTTTTGTACCTACCATAAATGTAGATGTTCGAGTGCTAATACAGCTGCAGTAATCACAGATGGGTTCTCTGCCGTCAGGCGGTCCCTCGGTCGTCCGAATTCCAAAGTCTTGGTCCGGCGTCGGTTGTCGTCGCTTTCTCTTCTGACGTCAGTGAGGCCAGAGTATAAGACACAGCTGACGCCATGTTCTTCAGTCTTTCTTGCCCCAGATGTCAGGTGCCCCCAGAAGGAAGGCAATACCTAAATATTGCTTATATACATATACAAGCAATGCAATATAATCCAAAATCAGTGGTAGCAAGCAAATAAAACATAGCCGGATAACCCAGTCAGGTAGTATGAAGAGGTTGCTAGGCCTCATGCCTTTACCAAGTGGGGAAGGAGGGAGGGAAATCTGTACTGCAGCTGTATTGGCACTCGAACATCTACATTTATGGTAGGTACAAAACTGTACTATGTTCATCATGCATACAGCTGCAGTAATCACAGATGGGTAGAATCCCAAAGCTATGTACTGGGTGGTAGGTACTAGGAGGAACTGGGTTGAGCCAGAATGCCCTGCAAAACAGCAGTGGAAAAACCTGCTCTTGTTCTGGAATATAAAGGCAGATGGTAGTGTTTTGTGAAGGTATGTACAGAACTCCAAGTGGCTGCCTCCAAAATATCTTTGGTAGGAACTCCTCTGAGGAAGGCTGTAGAGGTAGCTGTGGCCCTGGTGGAGTGTGATCTGATACCTGCACGAACAGATTTCCCATGATAGGAGTAACAAAACCGTATGCAGTGGCCTATCCACTTTGAAATAGTCTGTTTTGTAACTGGCTTCCCTTGAGCCCCTACAACATAGGACACAAAGAGTTGTTCTGATTTTCTGAAGGACTTTGTTCTGTCCAAATAATAACAAAGCTGCCTATGGATGTCTAAGGAGTGTAGCAGCCTTTCTCTTTTGTTTTGAGGATTGGGGTAAAAGGTGGGTAGGTGTATGGCTTGATTTAAAGCTACCCTGGATACCACTTTAGGAATAATGATGGGTTGGTACGAAGGGAAACCCTGTCCTGATGGAAAATGAGAAAGGGCTGCACCGCCATGAGGGCCTGAAGTTCAGAAACCCTACGAGCAGAAGTGATGGCCAGAAGGAAGGCTGTCTTCCAGGACAACTATTGCAAATCTGTTGAGGCAGCTGGTTCAAAAGGAGGCAATGTTAATTTTTCTAGTATGTAATTAAGATCCCAGGCTGGTATTGGTTGTTTCCTTGGTGGTCTTATATTCTTAGCCCCTCTGAGGAGCTGTCGTAAGAGTGGGTGAGAAAATAAAGGAGGATCAGTGTTGAATTCTGCAGAGATGGCTGAGGCATGAATTTTTATGGAAGAAAAAGAAAGTCCGTTGTTCAATTGCTCCGCTGGGTACTGTAATACCCGAGGCAAGTTCAGTTTTCTATGGTCCTGGCCTTTTTTCTCATTCCAAGAGCAAAACCGCTTCCATTTTGTGGAGTAAGCTTTTCTTGTAGCTGGCCTTCTGGCCTCCAAAATGACATCCTGTACCTCCTTGGAGAGTAGGTTCTGTTGTGGTGTTAAGGAATTTTCCATGCAGCGAGATTGAGTGTTTTCAGCTGACTGTGAAGAGTTTTGTAGCTGTGTTGAGTCAGCAGAAGAGGCATTAGAGGCAGGGACCAGGGAGGAGTATGTGTTAGGCTCCTCAAGAGTGGGTACCAGTGTTGCCTTGGCCAATCTGGAGCAATCAGTATCATCTTCGGTTTGTCTGTTCTTGCTTTCAATAGTACCTTGGGCAGAAGAGGCAGAGGTGGGAATGCGTAAACTGTCCATGCTGTCCAACTGAATGAAAGGGCGTCCACTCTCCAGGCCTTTGGATAAAAAGCCTTTGAACAAAACTTTTCCAATTGATGATTCCTGTGCGAGGCAAAATGATCTATGTCTGGCCTCCCCCATGCTTGGAATATTTCTGCAAACACCTGAGGATGTAACTTCCATTCGTGTGGATCTGCCATTTTTCTGCTTAGATTGTCTGCCAGTGTGTTTTCCAATCGTGGCAAGTACTGTGCTTGAAGTTCGATTTGTCTTTCCAGGGCCAAGTTCCAAAGAGTCATGGCTAGTCTGCACAAGGGATATGAATGTGCTCCTCCTTGTTTATGTACCACATTACCGTGGTGTTGTCTGTTCTTATCAGTAATTGTCCTGGATGCAGGAAGTCCTTGAAAGCTGTAATTGCATTTATTACTGCTAGCATTTCTTTTTGATTGATGTGTAGGTGCTTTTCTTTTTGGGACCATTTGCCCTGAATGCACCTGTTCGTCATGTGCACCCCCCAGGCATAGTCTGAGGCGTCTGTGGTTATGACTTGTTTTGCTTGAGGCTTGCAGAATGGGAGGCCTTTGTTTGCTTGACATGCTTGGGCCCACCATAGAAATTCCTTTTGCAAACATGGAATTATTGGTATTATTGTTTCCAAACTGTGACTGTGTTGAGACCATAGGTTTTTTAGGTACCATTGAAGTTACCTCATATGCAGCTTTGCAAATGGGGTTAATAGAATGCAAGATGCCATGAATCCCAGAGCCTGCAGGATTTTCCTTGCAGTTAGCCTGGTACTTTTTGCTAGTATTTTGAAGTACTGATATAGTTGCCTTTGTTTTTCTGGTGTAAGGTAGGCCCATCTGGGTGTTTGTGTCCAAGTTGGCACCCAGGAAAGTTATTTTCTGGGATGGTGTTAGCCTTGATTTCTCTTTGTTGATTGTATATCCCAGAGAAAGCAGTAACCGTGTCACATATGCCAGATGTTCCAGAAGTATGTTCTTGCTGTCGGCTTGGATCAGGCAGTCGTCCAGATAAGGGTAGATTTGTATCCCTTGAAGTCTGCAGTAGGCAATCACTGATGCCAGGCACTTTGTGAATACTCCGGGCGCAGTAGATAAGCCAAAGGGCAATGCAGAGAATTGATAGTGGATTAAACCTGCAAGAAATCTGAGGTATCTTCTGCAGCTTTGTCTGATTGGGACATGCAGGTATGCCTCCTTGAGGTCCAATGTTACCAGCCAGAACTCCTTGCCCAGCATGGGAAGAAGCTGCTGTAATGTGAGCATCTTGAATTTTGGTACGATTAGAAATGTGTTTAGGGTGGATAAGTCCAAAATGGGTCTCCAGTCGGTTCCTTTCCTTGGTACCAGGAAAAGTCTTGAATAAAAACCTTGACCATGTTGGTGAGTAGGTACCTCTTGAATAGCTCGCATGCTTATGAGCTTTGAAATTTGCAGTTGTGCCTCTGCCCTTTGATTTTGTGGCAGGTTTGGCATGCCTCTCATTTTTGGAAGTGTGTGAAATTGAAATTTGTAGCCTCTGTTTATAATGTCCAGGATCCATTTGTCTGTTGTGACAATATGCCAATTGCTTGCAAATAATGCTAGTTTTCCTCCCAAAGGTGCAGCCAGCTGAGACATGCTTGGCTTGGAAATGAGGGAGTCATTGGGTTTGCTTCCTGTATTGTTGTGCACTGTCTTCGCCACCTCTTGGTGCTGGAGTTTGCCATTGTCGGCCTCTATATGATCCTTGTGATTGCCCTCTGCCTCTTGTGCGTCTGTATCTACCTCTTTGGGGCTTGTCAGTGGCTGGAAAGGACCAGTTTTTTGAAGGCCAATTTCTGCTAAAACGTGGTGGTTGGACCTGTAAGAAAGCTTTGACAGTTTGCATAGACTTGGCTTTTTCTTCCATTTTCCGTAGTATCTCCTCAGCATTAGTACCAAACAGCACATCCTTTTGTAAAGGAGCATCTAGAAGTTTAGCTTTCACATGATCAGGTAAATTTTGTTCCCTAAGCCAGGCGTGTCTGCGAATGACTGATCCTGTAGCTGCCGCTCTACTTGAGGCCTCTAGGGCATCATAACCACATTGTAAGGTGTGTTTACCCACTTGTTCTGCACTATGCATCATATCCTGTAACTCCTTTAAATCTTGTTGCTCAGGTTGAGACATTTTGTTCCTCAATTGTGATAACAGGAACTGTTGATATTTAAGCACATGAAACTGACAATTTAAAGCCCTCATGGCTAGGGTGGCCGAGGTATATACCTTTTTCCCCCACCTTTCCAAAGATCTTGATTCCCTTTCTGCAGGAAGTGGATTTTTGGCAGTGGAGGCCTTCAATCCCTTGGGGCCTTGTGAAATGGTTTCAGGGTCAGCATTATGGCTTTTGAAGAGAAATTGGTGAGAGCTGGGTACTCTGTAATACCCATCAGGTTTGACTGGTGCAGGAGGCAGAGAATCCGGGTTAAGACAAGCCTCCGAATAGACATCATCCAGTATGTCCAAAACAGGGGGTATAGCCAGAGGTCTGTGTTGAGGTAACAAAAGAAATTCCCTAAGTCTTTTCTTGGAATCTGAAAAGTCTTGGCCTTCCCAATGGAAGTGTTCCCTCAAGGTGTATAAGGTTTCCCCAAAGGAAAAATCCTCAGGAGGGGATACAGAGGGAATGGACTGTTCTGCATCCGAATCCTCAAAAGGAGAGTAAGAGTGTTCCTCTGCATCAGAATGTTCTGATAAAATGGATCCCTGATCAGAAGAGGGAGAATCTTCCTCCACTCTGGGTCTCTTGTCTGGAGGGGGTTGAGAACCTCTGATAAGAGTAATTAAATCCTCAGCCATTCTAAGCATCTGTTTTTTAGGCATGGGACCTGGAGATGGGCCCTGTAAAACAGGCCTCATGGGCTGCCTGGCTGCTTTGGATTTAATAAAGGCCTTAATTGAAAAAGAAGATGAGGGCCTAAATACACCATGGGTGGAGGTGGACCTGTCCACATTAGTAGGCTCAATATTAGCAGAGGCTTCGGTTGTAGTCTGGGAAAGGGCCGAAGACCCAGTGGTCTCGGGTACAGAGGACACCGCCAAAGAAGTGTCGTCGGTAGTCAGGGACTGCAAAGGCGTCTCGCTGAGAACCGGACCACGTGTAGCCTGTTTTGGCGGGGACCGCGGGCCTCGCGTGTCGGTCCTTTTCCTTGCGTTTTTTGGTCAAAACGGTAGTCGGAGTGTCCGACGACATTTTATAATCAAAAGCTTTACCAAAGTAGTGCTGGGCGAACTCCTCCCGATGCTTAATAGTGCGTTTATTGAAGGTAGCGCAAAAGCTACAGCCCGAGACGTCGTGGTCTGAGCCCAAACAAGGTATGCAGCGGGAATGGAAATCCTTATGCGGTATTTGCTTCCCACAAGAAATACAATTATTAACTTTTTCTGACATCGGTCTGAGGCAAGAAAAGTTTCCCCAACGGGGTACTTAGCTTTAATGAAGACTTCGGATTCCAAAATATTCGTAATTCAGGAGCTGGCCGACTGGCACTTGCGAACTGCTACTGCTTCGGGCACCGCGCGGCAAAAAAGACTGAAGAACATGGCGTCGGCTGTGTCTTATATACTCTGGCCTCACTGACGTCAGAAGAGAAAGCGACGACAACCGACGCCGGACCAAGACTTTGGAATTCGGCCGACCGAGGGACCGCCTGATGGCAGAGAACCCATCTGTGATTACTGCAGCTGTATGCACGATGAACATCAAACGGGTGGCCTACCGTAAGTTCCTGACTGTTCATCCACCAACGAAGGTCCTGTTGGCAAGATTCCGTGAGTAGGATGTTGTGCGACAACGGTAGCTGTTGGTAAGACCACTGCGCGATTCATGTGCATTCTCCCTAGGGGGACCGCGATAATGGCTGCTGCCATCATACCTAAAACTTTCAAAACCTGTGCGGCTGGGACTCTCTTGTTTTCTAGGAGAATAGAAACCTGTTCTCTCAGGGTTGAGACTCTTGACTGGGGAAGTCTGATCAGGGATAAGGCAATGTCTAATTCCGCTCCTATGAATGATATATGCTGTGAGGGCGATGAGACCGATTTTCCGAAGTTTAGAGTTATGCCTAAGTGGGAACAGAGATTGATTGTATAGTCCCTGGCTTGCAATAGGTGATGCCTGGTGGTGGCGGTTAGGAGCCAGTCATCTAAGTATGGAAACACCCGGAATCCTAGTCTTCTCAGGTGGGACGCCACTACTGCCATGCACATGGTGAACACCCTGGGGGCTGAGGTGAGGCCAAAGGGCAGAGCTCGAAACTGAAAATGACTGGCTCCCAACCGGATGCGCAGGTGATCTCTGGATGGCATGGCCATTTTGATGTGGTAGTACGCATCCTTGAGATCTATAGAGCACATCCAATCGTTCGATTGAAGAAACGGAAGGATCGATTGTAGCGTGGCCATCCGGAATTTTTCCTTCTTCATGAAGGTATTGAGTTTGCTGAGGTCCAGTACTGGCCTCCAGTCCCCTGTTTTCTTTGGAACTAAAAAGGCCCTTGAGTAAGTTCCGGATCCTGTTTGGTCCACCGGGACTGGCTGGATGACTCTTTTTTTCTAACAGCCTTCGTAATTCTATGGCTGCCTGATCCCTCAGATTGGGTGGAACATCTGGGAATCTTTTTTGGATATGAGGGTTGTTTAAGAAAGGGATATTGTATCCTCTGGTTATTATGCTTTTTACCCAGGAATCTGAAGTGAGATTTAGCCAGGCCTCTGGGTATAAAGCCAAGCAACCCCCGACTGCCTCCAGAGCAGGACAGCCGGGCCTCCACTCAGGAGTGCTGGAAGGGCTTGCCAGGGAAGCTATTCCTGTCGCCCAGGTTCTGCAGACCCCCTTTGCCACCTGGGTGGCGTCTTCCATTCCTTCCCCCTCCTCTGCCTCTGGAGGGGGTTTCACTAGGTGTGGACTGGAAAGCTCCCAGAGTCTTCCGGAAAGTATTTATTTATTTATTTATTTTATTTTACATTTGTTGACCGGGATAGTCCGACTGGATACATGTCCATTTTCAGCAGAGGCCCGGGGAGAAAAGCTCCACAATGTCAGAAGGTTACATACATGTTCAATATTACATATTATTACATTTAGTAGTCCAGTTAAGGAGAAAGATATACAGTATATATCATAACAAAACAGTCTAGCAATAGCTATCCAAATAAAAAAGAAAAATACAATGGTCCCTATACAATATTATAAAGCATGTTAGGTTAAAGGACAATAGCAGCCTTTGAGCTTGAGTACTATACGATGGTCTGGTTTAAGGTTATAGGTTCATACCTTAGGTTGTCTTTTTAGGGGTTACAGATATGGTTAGAGATTGGACAAGGAAAAATTGTGTTCGGTCTTTTGAAGATAAAAGTTAAGTTGTTAAACTAGGATAAGTATGGTGAGAAAGAGATCTAGGTTAAATGAGGACAGCTAATCTGGGTTAGAGCACTGGCAAAGCCAATGTGACTTAAAATGGAGTTTTAGTTTCTTTTTGAATTGGACCAGGGAGGTAGTAAGAGTAAGGTTACAGGGGAGGGAGTTCCATATTTTTCCAGTGACATTGGCAAACAGAGAGTCACCCCCTGAGTTATGGGATTTGATTGTTTGGACAAGTTGCCTATTTGATGAGCGAAGACAGCTTAGATTGGAATAGGGAAGAATTAAATTTTTCAGTGCAGGAGTGTTATCAGGTTGTTTGAGAATTTTAAAAGCTTCTATGAGTTGGTTCATCTGGAGAAGGTTAGGTAGTTCTATCCAGCCTAGGTTTTTTAGGTTAGTGCAGTGGTGAGTTCTATAGGGCATACCAGTTGCAAATCTGGCAATGTGATTATAGCAAGATGAGAGTTTGTTTAGGTCGGATTTGTTAAGATTAGTAAGCACAGGAGAGGCATAGAGAAGGGTAGAGAAAAGATGTGTGCGGGAGATGGCCACTTTGGCAATTGGAGTTAGGAAAGTTTTAATCCTGTACAATGACCCGAGTTTCTTAACTGTTTTAATGGTATGGTTAATGTGCATGTCGAATTTAAGTTTATTGTCTATGGTAACTCCTAATAGTTTAGTATAGGAGTCTGGGGAGATGATAGTCCCATTATTGGATTGTATGGTAAATGATATGGGAGAGGGTTTATGGGTTGGATGGAAGAGTAGTAGTTTGGTTTTGTTTGGGTTCAAGATCAAATGACGCCCTGATAGCCAATTTTCTACTGCAGTAAAAATGTGCTGGGTTGTAGATAGCAAATTAACTGGGGAAGTATCAGAACAAACTAATGTAGAGTCATCTGCATATTGAATACAAGAGGCCTCAGGGATGACTGTATAGAGGTCATTGATAAAGACTGAAAAGAGAAGAGGTCCTAATATAGAGCCTTGAGGAACCCCTATGGTATTAGATAATAGGCGCGAGAGCTTATTCTGCCAGAGTACTACTTGTTGCCTATCAGACAGGTAAGCATAAAACCAGTTTATGGCTTGGTTGTCTAAGTTCAGGGTTTTCAAAGTATGGAGTAGTAGCTGGTCGTCAACCATATCAAAGGCTTTAGACAAGTCCAAAAAGAGAGATGAGGATATTCTTTTATCATTCCGGTTATGGTTAATAGTGTCGGTAAGAGAGAGAAGGGCAGTGGTTGTGCTATGGTGGGGTCTGAATCCGTGTTGAGAGTTGGCTAGTAGATTATTCTGGGTAAGAGAGTGTAGAAGTTGTTTTTGTACACATTTTTCCATGATTTTGGCAAGTGGTGACAATATGGCTATTGGCCTATAGTTTGAAAGTTCTGTGGATGAGCCCCCTTTATGGAGTGGTATAACATAGGATATTTTCCATATTGAGGGGATTGTGGACTCGGTTATGGTCCGATTAATTAGGATTGAGACGGGATATGCTATGACATCTGCAGCTTTTTGCAGATATTCGGCTGGGAGAAGATCTGCAGAAAGGGTAGTTGGCTTTAGCTTTTTCAGTAAGGATCGGATGAGGGAAGTGGAGACAGGTTGGAGGTTAAGGGAGATGAGCGACTTAGATATGGGGTCTGTTATTGAGGTCCTGGTAGCCGATAGTTGGTTGGCTAAGGATTGAATAGTCTCTGTAAAGTAAGTATTAAATGTATTTGCTACTTCTACTGGGCTTTTATCAATTAATGTTCCTGGGGTTGGAGTGTTGGATTTACCTGGTTGGAGAAGATTATTTAAGCCCACCCAGAACTTTTGAGGATTGTTTTGATGTTTATATTGCAGTTGGCAGTAGTAATCTTTTTTGTCATTTGTAATGGCCTTTTTAGTCTCATTCCTTAGCTGTTGGAATTTAATGCGGTCTAGGGGTAACTTTGTTGCACGCCATTTGTCCCATGCTTTGTTTGAGTTTGATTTTTGATATAGAGTCTTTTGTTAGCCAAGGTACTATTTGTGCTTTAACTCTGAATGATCTTTTTGGAGCATGAGAATCTAGTATGCTTAGGAATGTGGAGTTAAAATATGTTACGGCATCATCCAGGGGAAGATACTTTAGCGTTGACCAATTACAAGATTTAAGTTCCATTTGAAATTTTGTGAGGTCGAACATTTTCTTATTCCTGACAGACCTGTAAATGGGCAGTTTAGAGATTTCTATTTTGTCTTTTCTAATATATGTAATGAGGTGATCACTGAGGTCATTGGGAATGGTTCCAGATGTATACATATGGGGATGAGTATTAATGAGTATCCAATCAAGGATACTCTCTTTTTGTTTGGAATTACCTATTCTGGTGGATGAGGATATAGTCTGAGAGAATCCATGGAGATTTATATGAGTGGGGTTGGAATCCGATAGGCATAGGTTCCAATCAATGTTGACATCACCCAACACTATAGTTTCTTGAGGGCAGTTCTTATCTAACCAATTTAGAATATTCTCCAGTGTGTCACGAGTTATTCCCAGGAGGGATATAAATCCCAATTAGATTTAAGCTTTTTTGTTTGTTGAGTTGTAGTTTTAGAGACAGTATTTCAGCACTGGAGGTCTTGGGTGGTTGAGTAGGATTTAGTGTGACATTTAATGTGTTCTTGTAAAATATGGCAATCCCACCTCCCTTTTTCTTTGTACGATCAGCCCTAAATGTATTATAACCAGGTAGAAGGATCTCATTATCTTTAGTTGAAGGTTTAAGCCAGGTTTCTGTTTGTACCTACCATAAATGTAGATGTTCGAGTGCTAATACTGCTGCAGTAATCACAGATGGGTTTTCAGCCGTCAGGCGGTCCCTCGGTCGGCCGAATTCCAAAGTCTTGGTCTGGCGTCGGTTGTCGTCGCTTACTCTTCTGACATCAGTAAGGCCAGAGTATATAAGACACAGCCGACGCCATGTTCTTCAGTCTTTCTTGCCCCAGATGTCAGGTGCCCCCAAAAGGAAGGCAATACATAAATAAGGCTTATCTACATATGCAAGCAATGCAATGTAATGCAAAATCAGTGTAAGCAAGCAAATAAAACATAGCAGGATAACCCAGTCAGGTGGTATGAAGAGGTTGTTAGGCCCCATGCCTTTACCAAGTGATGAAGGAGGGAGGGAAACCTGTACTGCAGCTGTATTAGCACTCGAACATCTACATTTATGGTAGGTACAAAACTGTACTATGTTCATCGTGCATACAGCTGCAGGAATCACAGATGGGTAGAGTCCCAAAGCTATGCATAGGGTGGTAGGTACTATGAGGAACTGGGTTGAGCCAGAATGCCCTGCAAAACAGCAGTGGCAAAGCCTGCTCTTGTTCTGGAATATAAGGGCAGGTGGTAGTGTTTTGTGAAGGTATGTACAGAACTCCAAGTGGCTGCCTCCAAAATATCCTTAGTAGGAACACCTCTGAGGAAGGCTGTAGAGGTCGCTGTGGCCCTGGTGGAGTGAGATCTGATACCAGTAGGGAAAGATTTCCCATGATAGGAATAACAAAACCGTATGCAGTGGCCAATCCACTTGGAAATGGTCTGTTTGGTAACTGGTTTCCCTTGAGCCCCTACGGCATAGGACACAAAAAGTTTTTCTGATTTCCTGAAGGACTTTGTTCTGTCCAAATAATAACGTAGCTGCCTATGGATGTCTAAAGAGTGAAGCAGCCTCTCCCCTTTGTTTTGAGGGTTAGGATAAAAGGTAGGTAGGTGTATGGCTTGATTTAAGGCTACCCTGGATACCACTTTTGGCATAAATGATGGGTTGGTACAAAGGGAAACCCTGTCCTGATGGAAGATGAGGAAGGGCTGCACCGCCATGAGGGCCTGTAGTTCAGAAACCCTACGAGCTGAAGTGATGGCCAGAAGGAAAGTTGTTTTCCAGGACAAATATTGCAGATCTGTTGAGGCAGCAGGTTCAAAGGGAGGCAATGTTAATTTTTCTAGTATGTAATTAAGGTCCCAGGCTGGTATTGGTTGCTTCCTTGGAGGTCTTATATTCTTAGCCCCTCTGAGGAACTGTCGTAAGAGTGGGTGAGAGAATAAAGGAGGATCCGTGTTGAATTCTGCAGAAATGGCTGAGGCATGTATTTTTATGGAAGAAAATGAAAGTCCACAGTTCAGCAGTTCAGCTAGGTACTGTAAAACCTGAGGCAAGTTCAATTTTCTAGGGTCCTGGCCTCTTTTCTCATTCCAACAGCAAAACCGCTTCCATTTTGGAGTAAGCTTTTCTAGTAGATGGTCTTCTGGCCTCCAAAATGACATCCTGCACCTCCTTGGAGAGTAGGGACTGTTGTGGTGTCAAGGAATTTTCCATGCAGTGAGGTTGAGTGTTTTCAGCTGACTGTGAAGAGTTTTGTAGCTGTTCTGAGTCAGTAGAAGAGGCATTAGAGGCAGGGACCAGGGAGGAGTATGTGTTAGGCTCCTCAGGAGTGGATACCAGTGTTGCCTTGGCCAATCTGGAGCAATCAGTATCATCCTCGGTTTGTCTGTTCTTGCTTTCAAAAGCACCTTGGGCAGAAGGGGCAGAGGTGGGAATGCATAAACTGTCCATGCTGTCCAACTGAATGAAAGGGCGTCCACTTTCCAGAACTTTGGATGAAAGGTCCTTGAACAAAACTTTTTCAGTTGATGGTTCCTGTGGGAGGCAAAAAGATCTATGTCTGGCCTCCCCCACGCTTGGATCATCTCTGTAAACACCTGAGGATGTAACTTCCATTCGTGTGGGTCTGTCATATTTCTGCTTAGATTGTCTGCCAGTGTGTTTTCCAGTCCTGGCAAGTACTGTGCTTGAAGTTCGATTTGTCTTTCCAGAGCCAAGTTCCAAAGAGTCATGGCTAGTCTGCACAAGGGGTATGAATGTGTTCCTCCTTGTTTGTTTATGTACCACATTACTGTGGTGTTGTCTGTTCTTATCAGTAATTGTCCTGGATGCAGGAAGTCCTTGAAAGCTGTAATTGCATTTATTACTGCTAGCATTTCTTTTTGATTGATGTGAAGGTGCTTTTCCTTTTGGGACCATCTGCCCTGAATGCACCTGACCATCATGTGCGCCCCCCAGGCGTAATCTGAGGCGTCTGTGGTTATGACTTGTTTTGCTTGAGGCTTGCAGAATGGAAGGCCTGTGTTTACTTGACATGCTTGGGCCCACCATAGAAATTCCTTTTGCAAACATGGAATTATTGGTATAATTGCTTCCAAACTGTGATTGTGTTGAGACCATAGATTTTTTAGGTACCATTGAAATTTCCTCATATGCAGCTTTGCACATGGGATTAGAAGAATGCAAGATGCCATGAATCCCAGAGCCTGCAGGATTTTCCTTGCAGTAAGCCTGGTACTTTTTGCTAGTGTTTCGAAGTACTGAGATAGTTGCCCTTGTTTTTCTGGCGTAAGATATGCCATCTGGGTGTTTGTGTCCAAGTTGGCACCCAGGAAGGTTATTTTCTGAGATGGTGTTAGCCTTGATTTCTCCTTGTTGATGGTATATCCCAGAGAAAGCAGTAACCGTGTCACATATGCCAGATGTTCCAGTAGTATGCATTTGCTGTCTGCTTGGATCAGGCAGTCGTCCAAATAAGGGTAAATTTGTATCCCTTGAAGTCTGCAGTAGGCAATCACTGATGCCAGGCACTTTGTGAATACTCTGGGCGCAGTAGATAAGCCAAAGGGCAATGCAGAGAATTGATAGTGGATTGAACCTGCAAGAAATCTGAGGTATCTTCTGCAGCTTTGTCTGATTGGGACATGCAGGTATGCCTCCTTGAGGTCCAATGTTATCAGCCAAAACTCCTTGCCCAGCATGGGAAGAAGTTGCTGTAATGTGAGAATCTTGAATTTTGGTATGAGTAGGAATGTGTTTAGGATGGATAAGTCCAAAATGGTCTCCAGTCGGTTCCTTTTCTTGGTACCAGAAAAAGTCTTGAATAAAAACCTTGACCTTGTTGGTGTATAGGTACCTAATGTACAGCTCTCATGTTTAGGAGCTTTGAAATTTGCAGTTGTGCCTCTGCCCTTTGATTTTGTGGCAGGTTTGGCATGCCTCTCATTTTTGGAAGAGTGTGAAATTGAAATTTGTAGCCTCTGTTTATAATGCCCAGTATCCATTTGTCTGTTGTGACAATATGCCAATTGCTTGCAAATAATGCTAGTTTCCCTCCCTAATGTGCTGCCAGCTGAGACTTGCTTGGCCTGGAAATGAGGGAGTCATTGGGTTTGCTTCCTGTATTGTTGTGCACTGTCTTCACCACCTCTTGGTGCTGGAGATTGCCATTGTCTGCCTCTATATGATCCTTGTGATTGCCCTCTGCCCCTTGTGCGTCTGTATCTACCTCTTTGGGGCTTGTCAGTGGCTGGAAAGGACCAGTTTTTTGAAGGCCAATTTCTGCTAAAACATGGTGGTTGGACCTGTAAGAAAGCCTTGACAGTTTGCATAGATTTGGCTTTTTCTTCCATTTTCCGTAGTATCTCCTCAGCATTAGTACCAAAAAGTACATCCTTTTGTAAAGGAGCATCAAGAAGTTTAGCTTTCACATGATCAGGTAAATTTTGTTCCCTAAGCCAGGCATGTCTGCGAATGACTGATCCTGTAGCAGCCGCTCTACTGGAAGCCTCTAGGGCATCATAACCACATTGTAAGGTGTGTTTACCCACTTGCTCTGCACTATGCATCATATCCTGTAACTCTTTTAAATCTGGTTGCGGTTGAGACATTTTGTTCCTTAATTGTGATAACAGGTACTGTTGATATTTAATCATATGAAACTGACAGTTTAAGGCCCTCATGGCTAGGGTGGCCGAGGTATATACCTTTTTACCCCACCTTTCTAGAGATCTGGATTCCCTTTCTGCAGGGAGTGGATTCTTGGCAGTGGAGGCCTTTAATCCCTTGGGGCCTTGTGAAATGGTTTCAGGGTCAGCGTTATGGCCTTTGTAGAGAAATTGGTGAGAGCTGGGTACTCTGTAATACCTATCAGGTTTTACTGGTGCAGGAGGCAGAGAATCAGGGTTAAGGCAAGCCTCCGAATAGACATCATCCAGTACATCCAAAACAGGGGGTATAGCCAGAGGTCTGTGCTGAGGTAACCAAAGAAATTCCCGTCTTTTCTTGGAATCTGAAAAGTCTTTGCCTTCCCAACGGAAGTGTTCCCTCAAAGTGTGCAAGGTTTCCCCAAAAGAAAAATCCTCAGGAGGGGATACAGAAGGAATGGACTGTTCTGCATCCGAATCCTCAAAAAGGGGAGTAAGAGTGTTCCTCTGCATCAGAATGTTCTGATAAAATGGATCCCTGATCAGAAGAGGGAGATTCTTCCTCCACTCTGGGTCTCTTGTCAGGAGGGGGCTGAGAACCTCTGATAAAAGTAATTAAATCCTCAGCCATTTTAAGCATCTGTTTCTTAGGCATGGGTCCAGGAGATGGGCCCTGTGCAACAGGCCTCGTGGGATGCCTGGCTGCTTTGGATTTAGTAAAAGCCTTTATTGAAAAAGAAGATGAGGGCCTAAATACACCATGGGTGGAGGTGGACCTGTCCACATTAGTAGGCTCGACATGAGCAGGGGCTTCGGTTGTAGTCTGGGAAAGGGCCGAGGACCCAGCGGTCTCGGGTACAGAGGACACCACCAAAGGAGTGTCGTCGGTAGTTAGGGACTGCAAAAGCGTCTCGCTGAGAACCGGACCACGTGTAGCCTGTTTTGGCGGGGACCGCGGGGTCTCGCGTGTCGGTCCTTTTCCTTGCGTTTTCTGGACAAAACGGTAGTCGGAGTGTCCGATGACATTTTATAATCAAAAGCTTTACCAAAGTAGTGTTGGGCGAACTCCGCCCGACGCTTGATAGTGCGTTTATTGAAGGTAGCGCAAAAGCGACAGCCCGAGACGTCGTGGTCTGGGCCCAAACAAGGTATGCAAAGGGAATGGAAATCCTTATGCGGTATTTGCTTCCCACAAGAAATACAATTATTAACTTTTTCTGACATCGGTCTGAGGCAAGAAAAGTTTCCCCAACGGGGTACTTAGCTTTAAAGAAGACTTCGTTCCAATTTTTTCGTAATTCAGGAGCTGGCCGACCGGCACTTGCGAACTGCTTCTGCTTCGGGCACCGCGCGGCAAAAAAGACCGAAGAACATGGCGTCGGCTGTGTCTTATATACTCTGGCCTTACTGACGTCAGAAGAGTAAGCGACGACAACCGACGCCGGACCAAGACTTTGGAATTCGGCCGACCGAGGGACCGCCTGACGGCTGAAAACCCATCTGTGATTACTGCAGCTGTATGCACGATGAACATCCACATTTTTCCACCTCTTTGCCCTTTGGGGTATGGTCTAGAAGGGGAGGAAAAATGGACCCCTATGGCAGACAAGGTCTTTCCTTCTTGCTCACATCTAGTGAGCGTCTCCTTCACTTTGGGCCCAAACAAGGAGGAGCCATCAAAAGGGGCATTAGTAAAGGAAGACTTAAAGGCTTCCGCAAAGGAGCATAGGTGCATCCAGGATTGTCTCCTCAGAGCGATCGCTGAAGCTGCAGCCCTACTCGATCCTTTGGCTGCATAAGAAATGAGCCACATGGATGAGTTCACTATAGAGTTTAGTGTATTGAGCTGTGCTGTCACCTTGTCTGAGACCGCAGCATCTGAGGTACCCTAAAGAGTACCTCCCAACTCCTTGAGGAGATCTCTCTGAAGACGGGTAAAATGAGTGAGGTAGTTCAGTGATCGCATAGAAAACGTTGCTGAACTAAAAATGTGCTTCCCGTACCTGTCCATCGTCCTGGAGTCCTTATTAAAAGGATGAACAGAGGAAGATGCTTCAGACATTTCCTTCTTGGTGGCCGCCGCCACCACCATAGCATCAACTGGGACTCCCTTGGTGAGGTACGCCTTATCCTGTGGGGCAGTGATGTACTTATTGGGCCTCCGAGGGACTGGTTCCTCAGTGTCAGGGGACTCCCACGCCCTTCGAGCTAATAAATCCATTAACTCGAAAGGCGGAGTTACCAAGGAGGTGGAAGATTGAGCCCCAAAAGCCTTCAGTAACACCGACTCGTCCTCAGTGGGGGCAAGGGACTGCCAGTCACCCCTCTGCTTGAGAATTTCAAGGATGTCAGCGAACAAGACATCCTCCGAGGAGGACCGTGGGGACCCCTCTGACTCATCCAAGTCGGTATCCGATGTCAGAGATTCCTATGGGGAATCAATGTGCCTCCTCTTGCACAACCTCTTCCTCGGGACATCATCAGAGGGGGCATTTGGTGAAGCTTCCGAGGAGCAGGGTTCACCCTCTGGGGTTGACTGAGGCTTTTGGTCTCTACGCTTGGCGGGGACCAGTGGTGCAGAGACAGAACATGGACCCTTTGGGGAGGGAGAAGAAGAATCTGATGATGTGAAAGTCTTACCAGACAAGACCTTCCTCATGGCCTCGAAGGCACCGGAGCCCCGGGCCGAGGGTTCCACCAGTTCCGAAGAAGATGGTAGCCTCCCCGGGCTCCGATCCAGAGGATGGAGCCGAACTAATCTGCCCTGAGGCACCGAGGGGAAGAGTCGGAACCGAAAGTTCGGTTCGACTCTCCCCCCAGAACAGAGGAGAGATTGTCGGCTCAGAGACCCCTCCAAGGGTACCGAGGGTGTTGAGGTCAGTGGAGCCGAAAGCACTACGGAAGGCTTCGGCCCCGGTGGATCAATGATAATCAGATCTTCGACTCCCGGCTCCAATGACTCGAAGGGTCTCGAAGGAGGATAGAGAGATGGGACGCGAAGGGTCTCAAGCTTCGAAACCAACTGGGATGAAACCGCAATCAGTTGGGATAAGGCCATGTTCTCCATCAGTTTCTGCACCACTCAATCCACATCGGTGTCTGACAGTCTGGAGGAACGGGTCGAAGGGGCCGAAGAGGTCACCGAGCGAAGGATCGATGAAGGGGGTACCTCTGATACTGGCTCAAAGACCTGGATCTCGACTCGAGGCAGCATCTCGGTGCTCGGCTCCAAGGTCTGTGGAGCCAGCAACCGAATCTTAGAAGAGGTACTCTGAGCCGATGACCTGGGCTGCGATACCTTCGAAGACTTCGACCCCTTTGAAGACTTCGATGACAGGTCTACCTTGTCCAATGCCTCCTGAAACTCCGGCTTCAGGAGACCTCTCTCAACCAGTTTCCTGTATCTCTCCATCATCACTCTGCCACTGAACGAGTGGCAGATGGAACAATCTTCTTGAAGATGGAGAGGACCCAGACAGTAGACGCAGGAAACATGGCCAGTTACGGACATTTTCTGTCCACATTGGCAACGTTTTAAGCCTGATTTGGCTTTTTCTGACATTTTTAAACAGAAGAAAAGGCAAATGCAACTGTACATAAATAAAGTACACCACACTAATCCTAATAATTAACTACAGCACTCTAAGTATTTTAGGCTATATATATATATATATATATATATATATATATATATATATATATATACACACACATCAGTAAGAAAAATATAAAGTGTACTTGTCACTAAAACACAGCTAACAAGAAAACTTTCGATTAACTAGGGATTAGTAGTAACAGTTTCTGACAGAAAAACGGGAAAAATGGCCTAAGGCCTAGGGGCAGCCACTCCCAGACAAGCTAACGTTAATTTAACCACACACACGCGCACAAACTGTACTATATTAACACTATGCTAGTCTAATAAAACAATATAACAATCTAAGAAATTTAAGCTAGATACTGTATATATATATATATATATATATATATATATATATATATATATATATATATATATATATATATATATATATATATGAAGAAAAAATTATCAAGTATACTGGCCCGAGCTCTCACTCGACAAGACCTGTTGCAACGGCAAATTAGATCTGAGGGGTAGCAGCAGGGGATCATGGGATAGGGACTGTGCCTCCAGCTTCTCTTAGACGCAGAGCTTGGAATGTGGCTGACTCGGAGCCGAGGGTTCGGCTCTGAACCCATGGGCAAGAACAAACGACAAGATCGAACAACTTCACATCTTTGCTTTAACATGATCAGGTAGGGTTTGTTCTTTTAACCAAGCATGTCTACGTATGACAGACCCAGTCACTGCTGCTCTACAGGAAGCCTCCAATGAATCAAATCCACATTGTAAAGTATGTTTTCCCACTTGTTCAGCTGCATGCAAAAAATCTTGCATTTCCTTGAAATCAGGCTGCTCTGAATGTGTGATAATTTTTTGTTTTAATTGAGACATCAGGTATTGCTGATATTTCAGCATGCAAAACTGGCAATTTAAGGCCCTCAGAGCTAGAGTAGCTGAGGTATATACTTTCTTTCCCCATCTGTCTAGTGCTCTGGAATCCCTTTCAGAGGGTACAGGATTTTTAGCAATAGAGGCCTTAACTCCTTTGGGACCCTGGGAAATGGTTTCTGGATCAGCAACAGGGCTTTTATATAGGAATTTGTGAGAGTCAGGGACTCTAGTATCTGTCTGGTTTGGCTGGTGCAGGAGGTAGAGAGTCTGGGTTAAGGCTAGATTCTAAGTAAACATCATCCACAATGTCTAACACAGGAGGGATAGCAAGTGGTCTGTGCTGGAGTAGTAAAAGGAACTCTCAGAGCCTTTTCTTAGAATCAGAGTAATCCTGGCCTTCCCAGTGGAAATGCTCCCTCATGGTATGTAAAGTTTCCCCAAAGATGTAGTCTTCAGGGGGAGAAGCTGAGGGAATAGACTCTTCAGCATCAGAGTCTTCATAAGGGGGAAAAGAGTATTCCTGTTCCTCAGAAGAATCTGAGGAAATTGAGACCTGGTAAGAGGAAGCGTAATCCTCCTCCTATCTTGGCTTTTTATCAGGAGGGGGATGGGAACCCCCGATTAGGGTAATTAAATCTTCAGCCATCTTAAGCATTTGTTTCTTAGGCATGGAGCCTTGTACTGGAGACTGCTGTACAGTCTTTTTTGTTTTTAAAGGAGATTTTAGCTTAGCATAAGATTTGATGGCGAGTGTAGTTGGTCTGAAGACACCTTCTGCAACTGAAGGCGTTTCAGCTGCACCGGAATCTCCTTCTGCTCTGGAGTCGGAAAGGGCTAAGGATGAAGGCTGCGGCAGCCTAGTAATCTCTGCTTGGGAATCAGAGGCCGTCTGAGGTTCTAAATCAGCGGTCGTCAGGGGCTGTGTAGACACCTCACTGAAAACCGGAGGACTGGCGACTGGCCCAGCAGAGGCCTCGGAGTCTGGTTTGGGTCTCGGCTGCCTGTCCTTATCCTTGCGTTTTTTATGCATGCCGGTCGTCGGTTGCTCCGACGGCATGGTATAATAAAATTTCCTACCAAAGTAATGTTGGGCGAAATCAAACAGACATTTAATAGTTCGTTTATTAAGCCTAGCACAAAACAGACAACCTGTGACATCGTGGTCTGGGCCTAGGCAAGGAATACAATAAGAATGAAAGTCCTTATGAGGTATTTGCTTCCCACAAGAAATACAATTGTTAACTTTTTCTGACATTGGACTGAGACAAGAAAAGGTTCCCCAACGGGGTACTTAGCTTTATTGAAGACTTCGGTCTGAAATTCGAATTGAAAATCTCAGGAGTCGGCAGACCGGCACTTGCAAAAGTACAGTTTTGTACCTACCATAAATGTAGATGTCCGAGAGGAATGCATCTGCAGTCTTTACAAATGGGTTGTCCTGTCGTCAGGCAGCCCTTCGGTCGGCCGGATTCCAAAGTCTGGGTCTGGCTTCGGCTGGTGTCGCACTCCACCCGACGTCATTGCGGCAGTTATTCGGGTATAAAGGCATCAGCCGACGCCATTTTCCTCAGTGTTTCTTGCCCCAGATGCCAGGTGCCCTCTTGGATGGCTAAATTTGGATAAATGCCAAAGATTCCAAATAGTAGAGAGCAAACACACAAAATAAGCATATATGTACATATATACAAACAAATACACCATAATAGATCCCCCCCAAGCTAGCTGAAGATTGGCAAATACCCTAGGAGTACCTCAGAGGGAAGGAGGGTGGGTAATCCTGACTGCAGATGCATTCCTCTCGGACATCTACATTTATGGTAGGTACAAAACTGTACTATGTCCTTCAAGGATGCATCTGCAGTCTTCTAAATGGGTAGAATACCATAGCTAAACTAGGAGGAAATGAGAATAGATTATGGTGTAGTTAGGATCCCTTGCAAAACAGCAGTGGCAAAACCAGCACGGGATCTAGAGTATAGAGGTAAGTTGTAATGCTTGGCAAATGTATGCACGGAGGTCCAAGTAGCAGCCTCTATAATGTCCTTGGTAGCCACTCCTCGTAAGAAAGCTGTGGTAGTGGCTGTAGCCCTTGTGGAGTGAGGCCTGATGTTCTCTGGAGTTTTCTTTCCATGGTAGGAGTAACAAAATCTAATGCAATTTCCTATCCATTTGGAGATTGTCTGTTTAGAAAATGGTTTTTCTTCCTTTCCTGTTGCATATGCTACCAGAAGCTGGTCAGTTTTTCTATTGTTTTTTGTCCTGTCCAGGTAGTAGCGTAATTGTGTGTGTACATCCAAGGTATGTAAGAGCCTTTCTCCCCTGTTCTGTGGGTTGGGGAAGAAAGTAGGAAGGTGGATAACCTGATTTAAAGAGACTCTGGATACCACCTTAGGCATAAATGTAGGATTTGTTCTCATGGACACTATCTTGATGGAAGATCAGGAAGGTTGCACTGCCATTAATGCCTGTAGTTCAGAGACCCTTCTTGCTGAAGTTATTGCCAGCAGGAAAGCAGTCTTCCAGGATAAGTATTGTAATTCTGCTGTTGCTGCTGGTTCGAAAGGAGGAAGAGTCAGTTTTTCTAGTACAAAATTCAAGTCCCATGCTGGCAATGGAGGTTTCCTGGGAGGTTTTACATTTTTAATTCCTCTCAGAAACTGTCTGAGCAGAGGATGCGAGAAGACAGGAGGATCCAAGCTGTATTCTGCTGAAATAGCGGATGCATGTATCTTGATGGAAGAATAGGACAGGCCTGTATGGAAGAGCTCCGCCAAGTACTCCAGGATGTTGGCTATGTTCACCAGTGTCACATCTTGCCCCTTTGCAGTACTCCAGATGAAATATCTTTTCCATTTTGCTGCATAATTCTTTCTTGTTGAAGGTCTACGAGCCTCCAGGATTATGTCCTTAACCCTTTGGGATAAATTTGGGTTAATTGCTGTTATGTAATGTTCCAGGCAGTTAGCTGCAGAGTTTTTAGGTTTGGATGCAGGATGTTGTAGTTGTTCTGTGTTAGCAGTAATGGGATCAGGGGCAGTGTCCATATTTGTTCCCGGGACATGCTCCTCAGCAGTGGATACCAATATTGTCTTGGCCAGTCTGGGGCTATCAGAATGATCCTCGGACGTTCCTCTTTGATCTTCAGAAGCACCTTGTGCATCAAAGGAAGTGGTGGGAATGCGTATGCTGTCAGGCTTTTCCAACTGAAAGATAGGGAGTCCACCTTCCAAGCAAGTGGGTGGTAAGTCCTTGTGCAGAATTTCTTCAACTGGTGATTGAATGGGGATGCAAACAAGTCTATTTGTGGTAATCCCCATTTTCTTGTGATGGTTTTGAAGATGTCCGGATGCAGCATCCATTCGTGGGCATCTGTTGTAGTTCTGCTTAATATGTCTGCTAGAATGTTTTCCTTCCCTGGTACATAAATTGCCTGTAACAATGTTGTAGCTCAGAGCCACATCCCATAGGTCCAGTGCCAGCCGGCATAGAGGGTATGAGTGTGTGCCTCCCAGTTTGTTGATGTACCACATAACTGTGGTGTTGTCTGTCCTTATCATCAACTGGCCTTCTTGGAGAAAAGGTCTGAATGCCTGGATTGCCAATTTTACTGCCATCATTTCTTTTAGATTTATGTGCAGATGCAGCTGGTCTTGAGTCCATAGGCCTTGAATGCACTTGTCCAGCATGTATGCCCCCCAACCGAGGTCTGAGGCATCTGTCGTGATGGTTTGTCTTGGTTGCCTTTTGCAGAAGGGCAATCCTGTGTTTGATTGGCAGGCCTGAGCCCACCATAGGAACTCTTGCTTCAGGCATGGGATCATTGGAATTTTGGTTTCTAGGCTGTGCTTGTGCTGGGACCACAAATTCTTTAGGTACCACTGTAGCTTTCTCATATGCAGCCTTGCATGAGGGACCAGTATTATGCAGGATGCCATGAAGCCTAGAGCTTGTAGCACTTTTCTTGCAGTTAGATGGTTCTGCTTTGTTAATGCCAAGAAGTAGAGAGGAAGTTGCTCTTTCTTTTCTGTAGTTAGAAATGCCTTTTGTTTTGATGTGTCCAGTTCTGCACCCAGAAAGGTTATTCTTTGGGATGGAATCAGCCTTGACTTTTTTGTATTGACTGTATATCCCAGGGCTTGCAGCAGGTAGATGACTCTTTGTAAGTCTTCTGTTAGCTTGTTTTTGTTGTCCGCTTGTATCAGGCAGTCATCCAGGTAGGGATAGATTTGAATCCCCTGAAGTCTGCAATGAGCAATTACTGATGCCAGGCATTTCGTGAACACTCTGGGCGCAGTAGATAAGCCAAAGGGCAATGCTGAGAATTGATAATGCTCTGATCCTGCAAGAAATCTGAGGTATCTTCTGCAAATTGGTCTTATGGGGACGTGCAGGTATGCCTCCTTGAGATCTAGAGTTACCAGCCAAGACTCCTTGCCCAGCATGGGAAGAAGCTGCTGTAGGGTCAGCATTTTGAATTTTGGAACAATGAGGAATGTGTTTAAAGCGGACAGGTCTAGAATAGGCCTCCAATTGTTTTCTTTTCTTGGTACCAGGAAGAGTCTTGAGTAAAATCCCTTTCCTTGCTCCATAGATGGTACCTTTTCCACAGCTCTCATTCTTAATAATTGAGATATTTGTTTTAGAGCTTCTGCCCTTTGAGTAGGAGGTAGGTTTGGCATTCCTCTCTTTCCTGGTAGAGTATGGAAATGGAACCTGTAACCTTGGTCTATAGTTTGCAAAATCCGTTTTTCTCTTGTAATGCAGTGCCAGTTTCTTGAAAATAAGGTTAGCTTTCCGCCTAAGGGTGCTTCTAGTTGTTCCCTGGTAGGCGGTGCCACCACCAAGTCACTGTGATTGAGTTGTTGTGGTGGTGGCTGTATCTGTGCCTTGTTGGTTGTTACCCTGCCACTGGCGACCCCTGTAGGCACCCCTGGATTGGTTTCTGCCTCTAGAGCGCCTATTCCTGCCTCTTTGTGCCTTAGAGGAGTCCTGAAAGGACCAATTCTTGGAGGGCCAGTTCCTGCTAAACCTTGGAGGTTGAACTTGTAAGAAATCTTTCACTGTTTGCACAGATTTTGCTTTCTCTTCCATCTTTTTTAGTACCTGCTGTGCAGGGGAACCAAATAAATTGACCTTGTCCATAGGTGCATCCAAAAGCTTTGATTTGACATGGTCTGGTAATGCCTGTTCTTTCAACCATGCATGCCTCCTGATAACTGTGCCAGTCATGACTGATCTAAAGGAAGCCTCCAGTGCATCATAGCCACATTTTAAAGAATGGTTACTAACCTGCTGTATGTTATGTACCATTTCTTGAACATACTTTTTAGTTAACTGGTCAAGCATAAACTCTTGATATTGAATCATATGAAATTGGCAGTTCAAAGCTCTAGCTGACAAAGTAGCAGAGGTGTAAACTTTTTTACCCCATCTCTCTAAGGACCTGGATTCCCTTTCAGAGGGGAGGGGGTTTTTAGAAGAAGTAGCTGCTACAGCTTTAGGACCCTGGGAGATAGTCTTTGGATCTGCAAAAGGAGCCTTATATAAGTGGTGATGAGTGTCCGGGACCCTGTAGTACCTATCGGGCTTAGCAGGTGCCGGAGGTAAAGAATCAGGAGCAGTGCAAGCATCATTAAATGCATCATCAACAACAGAAAGAACTGGAGGTATAGCTAAGGGCCTATGCTGTGGCAAATGTAGAAAGGTCCTAAGCCTTTTTCTAGAGTCTGAGAAATCTTGGCCCTGCCACTGAAATTGTTCCCTCATAGCATGCAAGGTTTCCCCAAAGGAAAATTCCTCAGGAGGAGAGGCTGAAGGGATGGACTCCTTAGCATCAGAGTCTTCGTAAGGAGAATTAGAAGCCTCAGGAGGGTCTGTATGTTCTGAGTCATCAGAGGAATCATCTGTGGATACTGGCTCAGGGGGCTCTGCTCTAGGCCTCTTTTCTGGAGGAGGGAGAGAGGCCCTGTCTGGATGAGGCTGGGCTCCACGAATTAAAGAAATGAGATCCTCTGCCAAAGAAAGCATATGGGAGCTGGTGCTGGGCCTGTGAGAGGGGGGCTTGGCAGGCACAGGTTTTGATGCTTTGGCTGCCTGGCAAAGGCCTTAATAGACATAGCTGGAGGAGGCCTAGCAGCTCCACGTGCAGGGGTTGAAATATCCAGGGGGATGGTGTCTGATAAATCCTGTGAAACCGCAACAGAAGGTTGGATTTCAGAAGCCGTTTCTACCAGGTTAGAAGAGGCCTCGGTAGAAGGCATGTTATCGGCTGAAGAAAGAACCGCTTGCTCGGTTTCGGCCTAAACCGAGACACTCGTGGTTTGCTTAACCGCGGTTTGGGCCGAAACCGCGGACCGCGAGTGTCGGTCCTTTTCTTTGCGTTTTTGGTTATTTGCGTAGTCGGAGGATCCGACGGCATAATGTAGGCAAAATCGGAGCCGAAAATCTGTTCGGCAAAGTCCGAACGACGTCTAAGCGTCTGCCGGTTAAAAGAAGCTCAGGCTAGACAAGCTGCTACGTCGTGGTCTGGGCCTAAACAATGTATGCAATAGGAGTGGAAATCTTTATGAGGTATTTGTTTCCCACAAGATAAACAGTTATTAACTTTCTCTGACATCGGCTGAGGCAAGAAAGAGTCCCCAACGGGGTACTTAGCTTTATAGAAGTCTTCGAAGTAGTATTCGGTAGTAGTATTCTCTGGATCTGACCGACCGGCACTTGCGAACAGCTTCTGCTTCGGGCGCCATGCAGCAAGAAAGACTGAGGAAAATGGCGTCGGCTGATGCCTTTATACCCGAATAACTGCCGCAATGACGTCGGGTGGAGTGCAACACCAGCCGAAGCCAGACCCAGACTTTGGAATCCGGCCGACCGAAGGGCTGCCTGACGACAGGACAACCCATTTGTAGACTGCAGATGCATCCTTGAAGGACATCTGCTTCTGCTTCGGGCACTCCGCGGCAAGAAAGACTGAAGAAAATGGTGTCGGATGCCTCATATACCCCTGGTGCTCTGACGTCAGGGAAGAAGCGACAGCAACAGACACCAGACCAAGACTTTGGAACTCTGGTCGACTGCGGGACCGGCTGACGGCAGGATAACCCAAGTGTGATGACTGCAGCAGTGTAACACGATGAACATCTGCAGTGGCAAAGCCTGCTTTGGATTCAGAGTAGAGAGGTAAGTGGTAGTGCTTGGTAAAAGTGTGCACTGACTCCAAGTTGCAGCCTCTAAAATGTCTTTGGTTGGTACTCCTCTGAGGAAGGCTGCTGAAGTGGCTGCTGCTCTGGTTGAATGTGGCCTAATGCCCTTAGGCACAGATTTGCCATGTTGTGAATAGCAGAAACGAATGCAGTGGCCTATCCATTTTGAAATGGTCTGCTTTGAGATAGCCTTTCCTTGTGATCCTGCAGCATATGCCACTAAGAGTTGCTCAGACTTTCTGAAAGCTTTAGTTCTGTCCAAGTAGAAGCACAGCTGTCGGTGTATGTCCAAAGAATGCAGGAGTCTCTCACCATTATTCTGTGGGTTTGGATAAAAAGTAGGCAAATGAATGGTTTGGTTAAGGACCACACTGGACACTACCTTAGGCATAAATGTTGGGTTCGTCCTCAGAGAAACCGTGTCTGGATGGAAAATGGTAAAAGGTTCCACAGCCATGAGTGCCTGTAACTCTGAGACTCATCTTGCAGAGGTTACTGCTAGCAGAGCCGTTTTCCAAGAACTTTATTTCAGCTGTTTTGGCTGGCTCGAAAGGCAGCAGTGTGAGTTTTTCCAAGACATAATTGAGGCCCCATGCAGGTATTGGAGCTCTCTTTGGAGGTCTTATGTTTTTGGCCCCTCTGAGGTACTGCCTTAGCAACGGATGAGAAAAATAGGTGGTTCCGTATTGTAATGAGCTGACATGGCAGAGGCATGGATTTTAATTGATGAAAAGGATAGGCCTTTGTCCAGCATCTCAGTTAAGTATTGTAAAATCTGAGGAATATTTGGTACAAACATGTCAATTCCTTGTGCCTGGTTCCAAGCACATAATCTTTTCCATTTTTCTGCATAAGATTTTCTGGTACTGGGCCTCCTGGTCTCCAAAATAACATCCATCACTGCTTTAGAGAGAGGTGTGTTCTGAATGGCTACATTATCCGCCATGCTGCCAGATTTAAGGTCCTGAGTTGGCTGTGCAGGATCTGATTGTTTCGCTGGGTCAGTAAGTGAGGAATTAGAGGTAATTCCAGGGTGGGCTTTGAGACGAGCTCTTTAGGATTGGGTACCAGTGCTGGCGGGGCCAGTCTGGGGCAATCAGAATAATTTTTGGCTTCTCGTCTGACCTTTAGGAGTACCTTGGGGAGGAGAGGCAGGGGAGGAAAGGCATATACTGTAAGGGTTTTCCAGCTGAATGATAGGGCATCCACTTTCCATGCTTGCTTGTGACAAGTCCTTGTGCAGAATCTCTGTAGTTGGTAGTTGTGAGGGGAGGCAAATAGATCAATGTCTAGGCATCCCCATTTCTTTGTTATCATGCTGAAGATTTGTGGATCCAGTTCCCACTCGTGGGGATCTGTGAGATTTCTGCTTAGTTCGTCTGCCAGAGTGTTTTTCTTTCCTGGCAGGAATTGTGCTTTAACACCAAATAAGGTATCATGCTGTAATGGAGCATCTAATAATTTTGCTTTAACATGATCAGGCAGATTCTGTTCCTTTAACCAAGCATGCCTCCTAATGACAGAATAACTGCAGCCCTGCAAGAGGCCTCCAGACAAAACCGCATTGCAATGTATGCTTTCCTACTTGTTCAGTTGCATGCAATAAATCCTGCATTTCCTTATTTTCTGCACAATCAGAATTTGTCAACATTTTCTGTTTTAGCAGTGACATTAAGTACTGCTGATATTTAAGCATATGAAATTGACAATTTAAAGCTTTCACAGCCAAAGTAGCAGAAGTGTAAACCCTTTTTCCCCCATCTGTCTAGTGCCCTCGAGTCCCTATCAGAGGGGATAGGGTTTTTTGCAGTAGAAGCCTTCACCTCTTTGGGACCCTGAGAAATAGTTTCTGGGTCAGAAGCAGGGTTTTTAATAAAGAAATTTATGTGAATCTGGAACCCTGTAGTATCTGTCTGGTTTAACAGGGGCAGGGGATAGAGTCAGGAGAAAGGCCGGACACTGAAAATACATAATCTACAATGTCTAACACAGGGAGAATAGCAAGAGGCCTGTGTTGAGGTAGTAAAAGAAAATCTCTAAGCCTTTTTTTTTTATTCTGAGTAGTCTTGGCTCTCCCAGTGGAAGTGCTCCCTCATGGTATGCAGGGTTTCCCCAAAAGAATAACCCTCAGGAGGAGAGGCTGAATGGATAGATTCTTCAGCATCAGAATCCTCATAGGGAGGAAGAGAGTATTCCTGTTCAGAAGAAGAGTCAGAGGAAATGGAAACCTGATCTGAAGATTCATATTCTGTCCCTTGCCTAGGCCTCTTGTCAGGAGGGGGATGGGAACCCCTGATCAAGGTAATTAGATCTTCTGCCATTTTGAGCCTCTGTTTTTTTTTAGACATGGAAGTCTGTCCAGGAGAATGCTGTACTTGTTCCTTTGTCTTTAGAACTGCTTTAGTCTTTGCTTTGGAAACTGAAGTAGGCTTTACATGTAACTGTGTAGGTCTGAAAGCACCCTCAGAAGCCGATGCCTGCTCAGCGGCTCCGGACACATCTGAGGGAATAGTTTCAGAGTGTCCAATACCTTGAGTATCCAGAGGCCTAGCTGTCTCCACGTGGGAGTCGTCAGCAGCCTGTGCTCTGAGGTAGCGGGCGTCAGGGGCTGCGAAAGTGTCTCACTGAGAAAGGGCGAACCGGCGACTGGCTTAGCAGAAGCCTCATCATCGGTTTTGGTCCTCGGATGCCTGTCCTTTTCTTTTTCCTTGTGCTTTTTATAAACTCCGGTCATCGGCTGTTCTGACGGCATTATATAATTGAATCTTCGGCCAAAGTAATGAAAAGCAAAATCGCACCGATGCTTAATAGTGCGTTGGTTAAATTTAGCACAAAACCGACAGCTAGCAACGTTGTGATCAGGGCCTAGGCAAGGAATACAGGAAGAATGAAAATCCTTATGAGATATTTGCTTCCCACAAGAAATACAATTGTTAACTTTTTCTGACATCGGTCTGGAGCAAGAAAAAAGTTTCCCCAATGGGGTACTTAGCTTTAATGAAGACTTCGGATCTGAAATTCATTTTTGAAAATCTCAGGAGTCGGCCGACCGGCATTTGCCAACTGCTTTTGCTTCGGGCACCGTGCGGCAAGAAAGACTGAAGAAAATGGTGTTGGCTGCATCTTTTATACCCCTGGTGCACTGACATCAGGGAAGAGGCGACAACAACCGACGCCGGACCTAGACTTTGGAATTCAGGCCGACTGCAGGTAGCCTGCCAGCAGGATAACCCAAGTGTAATGACTGCAACAGTGAAACACGATGAACATGTTCCTGTAAATCTTTAATTTCTGCACAGTCAGGGAGGGTAGTCCATGGTATGATGCTGGTATTTCAGCATGTGGAACTGACAATTTAATGCTTTAATGGCAAGAGTTGCATAGATATATACTTTTTTACCCCATCTAAGGCTCGAGAATCCCTATCGGGGGGGGGGGGGTGGTATTCTTAGCTGTAGTTGCTTTTATTCTTTTAAGCCCTTGGGAAATGACCTCTGGGTCAGTAGTAGGATTCTTGAAAATAAATTTGCGAGAGTCAGGGACTCTGTAATACCAGTCAGGTCTGATGGGAGAAGGAGGTAAAGTATCATAAGTTAGACTGGATTCCATAAAGACATCATCCACATCTAGAACAGAAATCTAAAAATTCCGAGTCTCTTTTTGGACTGAGGATAATCCTGGTATTCCCAATTGAAGTGCTCTCGAAAAGTATGTAGGGTTTCACCAAAAGACAAATCCTCTGGAGGAGAGGCAGAAGGAATGGATTCCTTTGCATTTGAATCCTCATAAGCAGATAAAGCCATGTCTTCATAATCAGAAACCTGAATCATTGGACTCTTGGTCAGATAAAAGTGCTGGGGAAAAGTCTCTTTCTTTCAGCAGGGGAAGGCTGGCTTCCCCTAATCAGCATGATAAGGTCTTCCACCATTTTAAGCATCTGTGATTGTGGCAAGGAATCAGGCGCGTGAGTTTGGATCTTTTTTTAGGCATAGCTCGTACTCTTGCCCTTAGAAACTCGGTAGTTTTAGAAAGAACTGAAGATGCAAAAGTCGGTTTGTGATGAATATTGGTACAGCGGAGAACTTCCTCAGAAGCCGGTGCCTGCACAGTGGCTCTGGACCAATCCAAGGTAGAGACATCTGCAGGTACCGTAGTCAGAGTCTTGCGGCATACCGGACTCCGAACGGGTCTCGGTAGTGGTCTGAGAATCCATCGATGTGGGCATCAGGGGCTGTGAAACTGCCTCACTGAGTACTGGCGACCAGCTTAATGGAAGCATCATCGGCAGTTTTGGACCTGTGCGGTCTTTATCCTTATGTTTTTTCGGAAGATCGGTAGTCGGATGACTTACTGAAGCCATTTCAGAATACGGAGATCAAGAGCGAAAGTATTTAGCTACAATAAGGGCCCGACGACGAATAGTTCGGTCGATGAACACAGCACAAACCAGGCAGCAAGGGACGTTGTGGTCTGGGCCTAAACAGGTGGCGCAGTAAGAATGGAAATCTCTGTGTGATATTTGCTTTCCACAGGTGAGACAATTGTTAACTTTTTCTGATATTGATTAGAGCAAGAAAAAATGGAGTACTTAGCTTTAGAAGACTTCAACTTCAATTTCTGAAAGGAAAACTCAAGTAGCTTCTGTCCGGCACTCGTGAGAACTGCTTTTGCTTCGGGCTCCTCAGCAAGAAAGACTGATGTAATGTTATCGGGTGTCTGTTTGTATACCACTGATGACCTGACATCAGTCCTCGAGCGACAGCAACAGACATAGAAATACTAAGGCTTTGGTATTCGGGCCGACTGAGGCCTACCCCTGGCAGGATAACCCCAAGTGTGATGACTGCAACAGTGAAACACGAAGAACAACTGGGAACCCTTTTGGGGTTGGAAGAGTGTGGAAAGAAAATCTGTATCCCTGGGACACTATGTTGGGGACCCAGCGGTCGTTGGTAATGATGGCTCAGGTGCTTGCTTGAAAGGAGAGTTTGCCTCCAGAGGGAAGGGGTGGGGGAGGAGTCTCATTGTGAGTTCTTACCATGAGGGGGTGGCTTAGAACTCCCTGGTTTTGAAGTGGAGGAATTCCACTGTTTTGATCTTTGCATTCCCTGTGGCTGCTGTCTGGGGAGTCTGCTTCCCCGGGGTATGGGCTGAACTGACCTGGTGGGAGCAGGAAAGGACCAGTGCTTGGAGGAGCAATGTCTGCTGAACCTGGGTTGCTGGACCTGTAGGAAATCCTTAACGGTCTGCATAGATTTAACTTTTTCTTCCATCTTTTTTAAGACCTCCTCTGCCTTAGTGCCAAATAAGTTGTCTTTGTGCAAGGGTACATCCAATAATTTAGATTTAACATGGTCTGGCAAAGGCTGTTCCTTAAGCCATGCATGCCTTCAAAGGACAGAACCGGTGACTGCTGCCCTGCAAAAAGCTTCTAGGGCATCAAAACCACAGTGTAAGGTGTGCTTAGTCATTTGACTTGCAGAATGCATTAACTTTTGTAACTCTCTAGATTCTGCACAAGGCGGAAAGGAAGACACTTTTTTTTTAGGAGTTCCATGGTATGTTGCTGAAATTTTAGCATATGGAACTGGCAGTTTAGTGCTCTGATAGCAAGAGTAGCAAAGGTGCATACTTTTTTACTCTGTCTAGTGCTCGGGAATCCCTATCATCTGAGGGGGTGGGGATTCTTAGCAGAGGATGCTTTAATTCCTTTAGGCCCTTGAGAAATTACCTCAGGGTCAGCAGTAGGATTTCTGAAAAGAAATTTGTGAGCGTTAGGGACTCTAATACCAGACAGGTTTTCTGGATGCAGGAGGGAGGGTGTCAGGAGTCAAACTGGACTCCAGGAAAACATCGTCCACAAAATCCAGGACTGGGAAAATGGCCAGGGGTCTGTGTTGTGGAAGATCAAAGAATTCCCTGAGTCTCTTTTTAGACTGAGGATAGTCCTGACATTTCCCATTGGAAATGCTCCCTTAAGGTATGAAGGGTTTCCCCAAAGGAAAATTCCTTGGAGAAGCTGAAGGAATGGAATCCTCATAAGCAGAGATGGGTTGCATGTCTTCATATTCAGATGCATCAGAGTCCTCAGACTCCCATTCAGACAAAACTACTGGGGACAGATCTCTCTCTTTTGGAAGGGGTAGCTTGGCTTCCCCTGATCAGCAGGATACGGTTTTCCACCATTTTAAGCATTTGAGACTGAGGCAAGGAAGCAGGTGTCTGAGATTGGGTCAGTTTCTTGGGTGTGGTTCATACCCTGGGTCTTAGAAACTTGGTAGTTTTTGAAAGAATGGTAGATGCGAAAGACGTCATCGGTTTGTGTTGACAATCGGTAGTGCGAAGTACTTCCTCGGGAGCCAGTGCCTGCTCAACAGCTCCAGATTCATCCAAGTGAGAGACAACCGCAGGATCCTTAGTCGAAGAAGAGTTTTGCGGCATACCGGACTCCGAAAGGGTCTCGGTAGCGGCCTGCAAATCCACAGAAGCAGGCATCAGGGGCTGAGAAAGCACCTCACTGAGGACCGGAGAACTGACGACTAGCTTAACGGAAGCGTCGTTGGTTGATTTGGACCTGTGCAGTCTGTCCCTGTCTTTATCCTTACATTTTTTTGGAAGATCTGCTGTCGGATGGCTTACCGAAGCCAAAGTGGAATTAGAGGAATGTAAGCGAAAATATCTAGCTACAATAAGGGCATGACGACATACAGTTCTGGCATTGAACAAAGCACAAAAGTGACAGCGAGGGACGTTGTGGTCTGACAAAGTAAGAATGAAAGTCTCGGTGTGGTATTTGCCTTCCACAAGCGACACAACTGTTAACTTTTTCTGACATCGGTTAGTGCAAGAAAAAAGGATCCCCAACAGGGTACTTAGCTTTAGAAGACTTCAGCTTCAATTCGGAAGGCGAAACTGAGGTAGCGGCCAACCAGCACTCGTGTGAACTGCTTCTGCTCCAGGCTCCGCCACAAGAAAGACTGCTGTAATGGAGTCGGCTGCCTTACTTTATACTACTGACTTGACATCAGTCCTGAAGGGACAGCAACCGACGCAGAAATACTAAGCCTCTGGTATTTGGGCCGGCCGAGGGCTACCCTGGCAGGGAATAACCAGAATGTGATGACTGCAACAGTGAAACACGAAGAACATCTAAGTTACAATTTGGGTTGGGAAGTTAAGCAATACAACAGCCTACATTCAATGAAAACAGTCCTACAACCAACTTTTACCAAACTACACAACCCACCCAACGGCACCTTTTCTGGAGTCTTCTTCAAAGGGCTGGGTACTGCTTCCATTCTAGAGGCAGCAACCTGGACATCTGTCCATACATTCACTAAACACTACAAATGGACCACATTTTTAGATCTAGAGCAGGGTTTGCTAGGACAATCATACATGGCTTCTTGTAAAACAGTTCCATACCACCCTCACCTTCTTCCCTTTGAACTTTGGCACTGACCCAAAGGTTACGAATACTGAAACATGGGAACAGAAGGACACAGAATAGTTGTGTAAAATCTTCCCATAACCACAGATGTCCTTCTCTTCCGTGTTGCAGTATTCTATCCCACCTCCCTACTCTTACATATAAAAATGCCTTGTTGGATGACACAGGACTTGTGCAGCTATCCTGGGACTGGGCTCCAAACTGGAGTGTTCAGTTATGAGGAAAGGTACATGCAGACGTTACTTATGGCCCACGCACCCTACGGCCAATGTCAGATGTCCCACATAGCTTGCAATGACTAAAGCTTTTGTATACTGGCCGGACGTTTGGGTAACTAAGCAGGGGATAACCCAAAGGTCATTATAGTGCAACATGGAAGAGGAGGACATCTATGGTTATGCTAAGATTTCACACAACTATTCTTTCTGCATGACAGCAGACTGGCCTGTTCCCTATCTTCCAGCTCTTGCCTCAAACAGGCAACAGGCCCTCTTACTGTGTGGGGAATGAATGGGCCTAGTTATTGCCCTATATAAAGGAGCTAATGGGCCAACTGGGAGCTAAAATAGGTGCTGCTGGTACCCAAGCTAACTTCTCTTCCTTGTAGCTGCTGTGACTTCAGCAACACTATGCTACCCAAGTGAGTTACTGTGTACTCCTGAGGAGTACATCCATGCAGTGGAAAACCATCTAGCGATTTAATGCTGCAAGATTCACCTCTTGACTCCTGTGCAGGTATCTAGCAGCAGAATCAACCACTTCTGCAAGGGCAAGCCAACAGTGCAGCTCAATTCATCCCTTCCCTATTCAGCTTGTCCAACTTCCTGTACAACTTCTCAAACATGGGTGGCCTGTGGCCTAGTCAGAGCTATTCACCCTTCCCTATTCAGCTTGTCCAACTTCCAGTGTTATTTCTAAAACACGGGTTGCCTGTGACCTAGTCAAAGCTATTCACCCCTTCCCTATTCAGCCTGTCCAACTTCCTGTGCTACTCCTCAAACACGGGTTGCCCTGCGGCCTAGGTCAGAGCTATTCATCCCCTTCCTTATTCAGCTAGTCCAACTTCCCATGCTACTTCTCATACACAGGTGGCCTAGGGCCTAGTCAGAGCTATTCATCCCATCCAACTTCCCATACTACTTCTCAAACACGGGTAACCTGTGGCCTAGTCAGAGCTATTCACCCCTTCCCTATTCAGCTTGTCCAACTTCCCGTGCTGCTTCTCAAACACGGGTGGTCTATAGCCTAGTCAGAGCTATTCACCCCCTCCCTATTCAGCTCGTCCACCTTCCCATGCTACTTCTCAAACACGGGTGGCCATAGTCAGAGCTATTCATCCCTTCCCTAGTCGCCCGTGCTACTTCTCAAACATGCGTAACTAAGGCCTAGTCAGAGCTATTCGCCTTGTCCAACTTCCCGTGCTACTTTTCAAACAATGGTGGCCTGTGGCCTAGTCAGAGCTTTATCTCCCACACCACACAAGGTTATTTAGTACACAGAGGTTTTGAACTGGCAAGAACAACTCAAAACAGAGCATGGCAATTGTATACCCAGGTATGCACCAGTAATACTTAAAACATACCAGCTTGGGGAGAATATTCTCTCATAAGGATACACGCACTGTTGGAGGGAGAAAAAAACAGCCAATAACTCTGGGCAAACATGCCACTATATCTATTTGATTTGCTGCTTATTTTACATTCTGCTCAAACTGACCATCATTATGGCCTTGCTTAGAACCATGTCTGGGTGTGCTGTTACACCTTTTGGTAGGGCATTACTTTGTTTTTCCAAGTATGGAGAAAGTACAGTTGTGTACACTTATCATAAATGTAACTGTTAGAGTGTAATCACTGTTGCAGTCATTACACTTGGGTAATCTGCTGGCAGGTTGCCCTCAGTCGGCCTGATTAACAAAGTCTTGGGTCCTGCGTCGGTTACTGTCCCTTCTTCCATGACGTCAGGGGTATAAAACATGCAGCCGATGCCATTTCATCAGTTTTTCTTGCCCCAGATGTCAGGTGCCCCTCAAATGGTGAGAAGAGAAAAAAAAAAAAAAATATAGATATATATATATATATATATATATATATATATATATATATATATATATATACACACACACACACACACACACACACAAGTATATAATTTAAAACGCAAAAAAATATACCTCCAAACAAAAGCAAATACACCAAAAAGGCTTTTAAGCATGGTAAAAGAAAGGGCAGGTATAATAAGAGAAAAACAGGGGGCTGGAGGGTGTGTAACCAGGACTGCAACAGTGAATACTCTTGAGCATCTGCATTTATGGTAAGTGTACACAACTGTAGTATGTTCTTCGTGCTTCACTGTTGCAGTCATTACATTTGGGTAGAATCCCAAAGCTATGGTTGGGAGGATGGATTTATACAGCATTAGGAGCAGCTATACAGCCCTGCAAGACCGCAGTAGCAAAGCCAGGTCTGGATTTAGAGAAAAGAGGTAAATGGTAATGTTTGGTGAACATATGAACTGAGCTAAAGGTAGCAGCTTCTAGAATGTCTCTGGTAGGAACCCCTCTGAGAAAGGCTGTAGAAGTAGATGCAGCCCGGGTGGAATGAGATCTGATCCCCTTGGGGATAGGTTTACCATGGTGCATATATAGCAGAAACAAATACAATGGTTTATCCATTTGGAAACAGCCTGCTTTGAAATAGCCTTTCCCTCTGCCCCTGCAGCAAATGCCACAGATAGTTGTTCAGATTTTCTTAGAGATTTTGTCCTGTTTAAGTAGAATCTAAGCTGTCTGTGTACATCCAATGAATGCAGAATCCACTCATCCTTGCTCTGTGGATTGGGAAAGAAAGTTGACAGATGAATGGTCTGATTAAAAGCCACATTGGATACCACCTTAGGCATAAAAGATTGATTGGTTCTGAGAGCCACCCTGTCCGGATGAAAAATAATGAAAGGCTGCACTGCCGTAAGAGCCTGTAATTCTGAAATCCTTCTAGCCGAAGTGACTGCTAAAAGTAAAGCTGTTTTCCAAGAGAGAAATTTTAGGTCCGCAGTAGCAGCTGGCTCAAAAGGAGGGAGAGCGAGTTTTTCCAAAACAAAATTGAGGTCCCATGCAGGAGTTCATGCTCTCCTGGGGGGGGGGGGTCTTAAATATTTGGCCCCTCAGATGCTGCTTTAGCAGAGGATGAGAGAAGAGAGGAGGTTCTGTGTTGCAATGAGCTGAAATGGCAGAGGCATGGATTTTTATGGAAGATAAAGATAAGCCCTTGTGAAGCATCTCAGTTAAGTATTGCAGAATCTGACAAATATTGGGCTTTGCTGTGCTTATTCCTTGTGATTCGCTCCAGGCACAGAATCTTTTCCATTTGTCAGCATAACATTTTCTAGTACTAGGCCTTCTAGCCTCCAAAATGACATCCATCACAGGTTTGCTGAGAGATGTCGAGGGTGACAGTTGATTAGCCACGCTGCAAGATTCAAAGCATGCAGAATTTGGTAGTTCTACTGAGACAGTAGGTAAGGTGCCGGAGGCAGGTACCATGGAGGAAGGTGTGACACTGCGCAGGAGTGGGTACCAGTGTTGGCGAGGCCAGTCTGGAGCAATCAGAATCATTTTTGCTTTGTCCTGTCTGACTTTTAGGAGGACTTTGGAGAGCAGAGGCAGAGGGGGAAAAGCATAGACTGATAGAGCATCTACTTTCTAAGCTTTTTTGTAATGAATTCTTGTGCAGCATTTGTACAACTGATAGTTCTGGGATGAGGCAAAAAGATCTATGTCTGGGCTCCCCCCCATTTGCGTGTCAACATGTTGAAAATAAGAAGTTATGTACTCACCATAACGTTCCATCTGAGTAGGTACCTTCATTTGTCTGCAACCTTTGGGATATGGATCCGATCTCGGATCCGAGCCGGCAACTTCTACCACAGCAAAGATCCGAGCTCCTAGCTCCTCCCTTTACCCATAATCCCCTGCCAACCCTGACTGACCTTAGATCAAGTTTGCCCCATATAACAACTTGCTAGTGTGTCCTGGAAGGGACTCATGTAAGACAACTCCTACCTAGAATCATATTGGTCAGGGGGAAGGCGGGTGGGATGGTTGCAGACAAATGAAGATACCTACTCAGATGGAACGTTATGGTGAGTACATAACTTCTTAATCTGAAGTAGGCACTTCATTTGTCAGCAACCTTTGGGACAGAGTCCCCAGCTACCTGAATCTTGGGTGGCCTTCATGGAAGGATATTCCGGAGCACTGCAGAGCCAAAGGACGCCCTACCTCTGGAGACAACATCCAGTTTGTAATGGCTGATAAAAGTATGGGATGAAGCCCAAGTGGCTGCGGAACAAATATCATCCAAGGGAACCCTAGATCTAAAAGCAGCCGATGTAGCAACGGCCCTAGTAGAATGAGTGCGGACTCCCTGAGGTGCAGGCCTTCCCCAATTCTGACATGCTAAGAGAATACAACTAGCTATCCATCGTGACAGGGTAACTTTAGAAACTGACTTGCCTAAGTTGGTTTTGGCAAAGGAGACAAACAACTGGTCGGATTGTCTATGGCCAGCCGTTCGATGAATATAAAAGCGCAGTTGTCTGTGCACGTCCAAAGAATGCAGCTTATATTCTCCTTTGCTCTGATAGTTGGGGAAGAACACGGGAAGATTAACAGATTGATTAATGTTTGCTTCAGAAGATACCTTAGGCAGAAAAGACGGATTAATCCTGAGGTAAACTCTATCCTGATGGAAGGCCAAATACTGTGGTTTGACAGAGAGCCTGAAGTTCAGAGACTCTCTTAGCTGAAGTAATGGCCACCAGAAAGGCCGTTTTCCAAGAGAGGTATTTGAGATCAACCGTGGCCGCCAGCTCGAAAGGGGGGGCTTGTCAAGGCCTGTAGAACTAAAGATAAATCCCATGGGGGTACTACCTCCCTGACAGGAGGTCTGAGGAGGAAGGTACCCTTAAGGAAAGCTTTACAGAGCTTGGAGGTAATAGGAGGGCCAGACTCATGCCCTACATGATAGTGCGAAATCGCTGCTAGTTGCACCTTGACTGTAGAACAGCTAGCCCCCTGATGAAAAAGGGTAGTTAGAAAATCCAAAACCGATGTTAAAGGTGCTGTAAAAGGATCTAAATGACGGTGCTCAGCCCAGATGGAAAAGCGTTTCCACTTACTCCGATAGACCTTTCTGGTGGATGGCTTGAGTGCTGCTACTAGAATGGCTTTGACTGGTGAGGAGAATCCGGGAGTCCTTATCAGGAGTGGAACTGGAGCAACCAAGCCGTCAGCTTGAGGTTGACCAGGTTGGGGGTCGGAAGACCCAGGGGGTGAGTAATGAGATCCAGAAGGGGATCCAGAATCCAGGGCAGATGAATCAGGTGAGACCATAGGTACGGGAACCACGTCTGACGAGGCCAGAATGGGGCAATGAGGATCATCTTGCTCCCCAACTGACTGGCTTTCTGTAAAAGTTTTAGCATCAGGAGCAGTGGAGGGTAAGCGTAAAGAAGACCGGGAGGTCAAGCATGTACTAGAGAGTCTCTCGGGGACTCCCCCAGAGGGAGGATTAGAGAGAAGTAACTGTTGCATTTGGTATTTGAGGGAGAGGCAAAAAGATCGCAACAGGGTTGCCCCCATTGGGCAAATATTCGCTCTGCTACTAGAGGATTGAGAGACCATTCGTATGGGGTCAGGATTGTACAACTGAGCCTGTCTGCTAGGATGTTGGACCGTCCCGGAATGTGCATCGCAATGAGAAAGCGGTTGGTGGATATCGCCCATTCCCACACTCTCATGGCCTCACGACAAAGAGGATAAGACCTGGTTCCCCCCTGTTTGCTGATGTACCAGACCACTGACATGTCCGTACGTACTGCAATCGTCCCAATCGGAAGAAGGTCGTGAATTGCCTGCAACGTCAAAAGCACCACCCTCATCTCTAAGACATTGATATGCAAGGAGGTCTCTATGTCGTTCCACGTGCCTTGGACCGTTCTGCCTGAATAATGCCCCCCCCACCCCAGCCGAGAAGCGTCCGTGGTCACTGTGGTGATGGGAGGAGGCATCGAGAATGGGCGTCCCGTGTGGAGGCTCGGGGACTGGAGCCACCACACGAGTGACCTTCTGCAAGTCTTGTTTAGGGGAATGGGATGGTACAGGGGGTTGCGAGACAGGGACCATTGCACCTGAAGGGTCCACTGCAGGACCCTCATATTCAGACGGGCCAAGGGCAGCAGAGAAATTGCTGCCGCCATGGATCCTAGAGCCCTCAGGACCAATTCCGCCGGTGGAGCTTGAAGTTGGAGGATGGCCTGTACATGCAACCTCAGGTTCTGAAGCCGATCTGGAGTCAGGAAAGCAAGCATTAGTTTGGAATCCAGTCTCGCCCCTATGAAATCTATTACCTGCGTAGGAGCCAGAAAGGATTTGGCCATGTTGACCGTCAATCCTAGACGTGTAGCAAGATTGAGGAAGTAATCCCTGCATGAACAGAGCAGATGCCTTGTTGGGACGGTAAGGAGCCAGTCGTCCAGGTACGGAAAAACCTGAATTCCCTGGAGTCTCAGGTGGGCCGCTATTGCCGCTAAGACTTTGGTGAACACCCTGGGGGCTGAGGTGAGACCGAAGGGGAGGGCCCTGAACTGAAAGTGACTGGCTCCCAGCCGGAAGCGGAGAAACCTCCTGGAGCATCTGTCCACTAGAATGTGATAGTATGCATCCTTGAGGACTATCGAGCACATCCAATCGTTCTCCCGTAACAGGGGGAGAATAGATTGCAGCATGACCATCCGGAACTTTTCTTTGGGTACTGCCAGGTTCAAGAGAGAGAGAGGTAGAGGATGGGCCTCAAGTCCCCCGTCTTTTTTGGCACCAGAAAGAACCTTGAGTAAAACCCTGATCCGAGCTGATCTGGGGGGATGGTTTGGATGGCTCTTTTTTGTAAAAGCTGCTGAATTTCTGTAGCAGCTGCCTCCCTCTGACTGGGTGGTACGTCGGGGAGGCTTCTGGTTTTGGGGGTTACAATAAAGGTAATTTGGTCACCTCTGGATATGATGCGAGGCACCCTGTGATCTGTTGTTATGGACTCCCACATTGCTAGGTGCCTCGAAAAATGCCCCCCCAACTGCCTCCAGAGTGGAGCAGCCGGGCAACCCCTCAGGGGCTCTGCATGGGCCTCTCAGAGAAGGGTTCTCTGGACCCAAAATTCCTGGGACACCCTCTCTGCCTCTAGGGCGGCGTCCTCCCTGTCCTCCTCTGCTACGGGAGGACTGGTTATCCGGAGCAGACTGGGATTGATGCGATTTCCGGAACCACATCTTCTTCTGATCCTTTTGGTTCTTGGAAAAGGACCTCTGGGGAGCAGAGAAGCGGACTCAGACGGCAGACGTCTTCTCGTCTTTCTCGCTCTGGACTAAAGTGTCGCGAACGGTTTTGCCAAACAGAGCAGAACCATCAAAGGGGGCATTCGCGAATGACGCCTTAAAGGGTTCCGAGAAGTCACAATGTTAGAGCCAGGCTTGTCGCCTCATGACCAGGCCGACTCCGCCAGCTCTAGCGGCTCTCTCAGTGGCGTGAGACAAAAGCCGCATTGAGGTGTTAGAAATGGACCGTAGAGTGGACATTCGGGAGTACAGTTTGTCCCCTTCCGACATGGACTCTGGGGGGGAGGCAGCGTATTCTTTTATTAGATCTCGCTGCATCCGGATGACGTGTGCCATATAGTTCAGCGCCCTCATCGAGAAGGTTGCTGAACTGAAGGCCCGCTTCCCAAGGCGGTCCATCACACGAGACTCCTTGCTCGGTGGGTGGACCGTGGGGCTCTCCTGAGCCAACTCTCTCTTGGTGGCCGCCGCCACCAACATGGCATCCACAGGGTGACCTCTGCTCCAATGGGTTCTCTCTGCGGGGGCACTCAAGATCCTGTCCGGGCGCTTGGGGACTGGCTCTACAGTGTCCGGCTCCCTCCAAGCCCTGGTGGCGATAAGGTCCACCAGGGGGTTGGGGGGAGGGGACACCCAAGAGGTAGATGGCCCTGCTTCGAATGCATCTAGGAATACGGACTCATCGGAGGAAGACTTGGGGACAGACCAACCCCCCCGATCCTAAGCATTTCCATGATGTCTCCAAAGGAGACATCCTCGGGGGTGACCCTGGGGAGCCTTCCCCTTCATCTAAGTCCGTATCTTCCGTAAGGGACTCGGGGGAGTCCACATGCCTCCTCTTACACTTAGACTTGTGAGGAACCTCCTCGGGTGGGCTGTCTGAGGAAGTCTCACCAGCAATGTCATGTTCCGAAGGAACACCCCGAGGCGCTGAAGCAGGCTGCCCCAAAGGTCAGGTGATGGGAGCCTGGACCAGCTGAGAGGGGAGTGCAGGGGGGAGCCGAAGCCAGGACCGGAGGTCCGGATGCACTCAACAGTGCCCTCGCCCCCGCAGCGAAAGCAGAGGGGGAGCCAACCTCGATCGGATCAGAGAGTCGACTCCCACCCGGATCCGAAGCGGGGACCGGACCCGGGGCCGAGACCATCGGATCCGAAGGACCTGCGTGCTCCGACAGGGATGGAGCCGAAGGCACACCGAATCCCTCGGATCCGAAGCTCGGCCCGCGGCTCCGAGAGGCAAGAGCACTCCCATCTGCAGCTGGGCCTGGATGAACCTCATCATCTGGTCCATGTCTGCATCCGACATGCTATAAGTGGACCTCAAAGAAGCCACCGAGGCAGGCCTGGAGTGCCGCCTCGATGACCTCGACGAGGACCGGGTCCACCCCCTCCTCGGGTCCCGGTGAGAAGCAAGGGGATCGGATCAGAGGAGGAGGCGATCCAGAAGCCCTGGAGGGAGAAGCCCATTTGGCGGGCGGGACCGAGGAGGAGTCCTCGGCCCGCTGCTTATGCTGCTTCTCTCTCCGCTTGTCTTTCTTGGCCTCCCTCTCCTCCGGAGCCGAAGCGGGAGGTTAAGTCCCGACCGGAGGGAGGGAGGCAGGAGTGGCCGCCACCGAAGGTTGGATAGCGGCCACAGAAGTACCGGAGGCCGGAGCCGGATCTGGGGGCAAAAGGCCCGCCAGAATCAGCTTCGACCTCCGGTCCTTAAGTGCCCTGGGGTTGAACGCCGCGCAGATCGCGCATCCAGAGGAGAGATGTTCAACCCCAAGGCACCTAATGCACAGTGTGCGGCCATCCGCCGGTGAAAGCTAATGGCCACACTCGGTGCACTTAGAAAAAATGGCTTTAGGGGCCTCTGACATTTTTAAATAAAGGAAAAACACTCACTACGCCCCTACACACACCACACACACACACTACAACCAGCGAGGAAGGGAGGAGAAAAAGGATCACAAAAAATAAAATTTAGTTAGCTAAAAAAGGGCTATAGGGGTACCTAACCAATCACTCTCACTCACAGCAAAAGAAAAAGGGAAGAAAATGGAAATTTTTTCCTCACAAAGTTTCGATCAACCAGGAGCTCAGGAACCTAGCTTGAAGCGCGGCAAACTAGATCAGAGGTCAGTCAGGGTTGGCAGGGGATTATGGGTAAAGGGAGGAGCTAGGAGCTCGGATCTATGCTGTGGTAGAAGTTGCCGGCTCAGATCCGAGATCGGATCCGTATGCCAAAGGTTGCTGACAAATGAAGTGCCTACTTCAGATCTTGGGGTTCCAGTTTCCATTCGTGTGGGTCCATAAGATTTCTGCTTAGTTCGTCTGTCAGAGTATTTCGCTTTCCTGGCAGGAATTGAGCTTGTAGTTGTATCTGACAAGTCAAGGCCGTGTTCCACAATGCCATGGCTAGTCTGCAAAGGGGGTAGGAATGTGTACCCCCCTGCTTGTTTATGTACCACATAACTGTGGTGTTGTCTGCCTTTATCATTAGTTGTCCTGGATGAAGGCAGTCCTTGAAGGCTGTCAGAGCATTCTGTACAGCTAGCATCTTTTCTGATTGATATGTAGGTGCATTTGATTTGGGCTCCATTTGCCCTGAAAGCACTTTCCTGCCAGATGAGCACCCCAAGCATAGTCTGATGCGTCTGTAGTTAGGGTTTGGGCGGCAGGGAGTGGAGTGAATGGCAGTCCCTTGCTTTGGTGTCAGGCTTCTGCCCACCATAGGAACTCTTGTTGCAGGCAAGGTATAATAGGAATCATTGTTTCCAGGCTGTGACAAAGTTGACTCCATAAACTTTTTAAGTACCACTGAAGTTTCCTCATATGCAGTCTTGCATATGGAATTAGAAGAATGCAGGAGGCCATGAACCCCAAGGCTTGTAGAATTTGTCTTGCAGATAGCAGGGTTTTTGTGGCCACCTGTTGGAAGTAAGTCACCAACTGAATTTGCTTTTCTGGCGTAAGGTAAGTCATCTGGGCAGTTGTATTCAAGCTTGTACCCAGGAATGTAATTTGAGAGGGTACCAGTTGTGATTTCTTTTTGTTTATGGTGTACCATAGACAAGTTAGAACCCTTTTTACAAAAGCCAGATGCTTTACAAGAATGTCCTTGTTTTCTGCCCGAATTAGACAATCTTCCAGGTATGGATATATCTGAATATTTCTTTGCCTGCAAAATGCAATTACTGGTGCCAGGCACTTTGTGAAGACCCTGGGCGCAGTAGATCAACCAAAGGGCAGTGCAGAGAACTGGTAATGCAAGTAGCCTGCTTTGAAGAGGAGGTATCTTCTGCAAGATTCCCTGACTGGGATATGTAGGTAAGCCTCTTTTAAGTCTAGAGTTACCAACCAGGCATCTTTGCCTAGCATAGATAGTAACTGTTGAGTCAGCATCCTGAATTTTGGAATGTCCAGAAATGTGTTTAGACCGGATAGGTCCAGAATCGGACATCATGATTTGTCTTTTCTGGGTACCAGGAAAAGTCTTGAATAGAAACCTTGTCCCTTTTCCCCTTCTGGTACTGGTTGAATAGCCCTCATATTCATGAAGGACAGAACTTCTTTCTGGGCCTCTGCCCACTGATTTGGGGACAGATCTGGCCATCCGTTTGGGATTGGCAACGTGTGGAAATTAAATCTGTATCCCTGGGATACTATATTTAAAACCCATTTGTCCTGGGTAATAAGTTGCCAGTTTCATGCATAAAGTGCCAGTCTTCCCCCCAAAGGGGTGGCTAAAAGGTAACTGCTTGGTGATTGTAGAGGAAAGTCATTGAGACTGTTTACCACAGGGAGGTGCCTTGCTGTTTCCAGATTTGGAGGTGGAGGCACCCCATTGTTTTGTTCTATAAGTTCCTTGTGAATGAAACCTGGAGCCTTTGGAATGTCTGGATTTGACCTGAGCGGCTCTCGAGGGAACTGGAAAAGACTAGTTCTTAGTAGGCCAGTGCCTATTAAATCTTGGCGGTTGCACTTGTAAGAAATATTTCACAGTTTGTATAGATTTAGCTTTATCTTCCATCTTTAACACTTCCTCAGCATTATTACCAAAGAGACGGTCCTGTTGTAAAGGAGCATCCAACAATTTTGTTTTAACATGGTCAGGTAGAGTTTGCTCTTTGAGCCAAGCATGCCTTCTTAGCACAGATCGAGTTACAGCAGCCCTGCAAGAGGCGTCCAAGGAATCACAACCACATTGCAAAGTATGCTTTCCAACTTGTTCAGCTGAATGTAATAAATCCTGCAAATCTTTATTTTCCACACAGTCAGAGATTAACATAATTTTCTGTTTAAGTAGTCCCATGATATGCTGTTGATATTTAAACATATGAAATTGACAGTTTAAAGCCCTGATTGCCAAGGTTGCAGACGTGTAAACCTTCTTACCCCATCTACCCAGCGCCCTGGAATCTCTATCAGAAGGGGTAGGAATTTTAGCAGTAGAGGCCTTAATTCCCTTGGGACCCTGAGAAATGGTTTTAGGATCAGCAGTAGGGTTTTTGAAAAGGAATTTGTGGGAGTCAGGGACCCTGTAGTATCTGTCTGGCTTACTAGGAGCCGGAGGCAGAGAATCAGGAGTCATACTAGATTCTGAAAAAAACAATCAACAATGTCTAGAACAGGAGGTATAGCCAAAGGCCTATGCTGAGGAAGAAGAAAATCCCCAAGTCTCTTTTTAGATTCAGAGAAATCCTGACTTTCCCAGTGGAAATGTTCCCTTAAGATATGTAAAGTTTCTCCAAAAGAGAAATCCTCAGGGGGAGAAGCAGAAGGAATGGAATCTTCTGCGTCAGAGTCCTCATAAGTAGGTATAGATAAATCCTGTTCAGAAGAAGAATCAGAAGAAATAGAATCCTGATCAGAAGATGCATAATATCAAGGTCTTGCCTAGGCCTCTTAGCAGGAGGGGGATGGCTACCCCTGATCAAGGTAATTAAATCTTCAGCCATTTTGCTCATTTGTTTTTTAGGCATAGGGGCCTGCACACGTGGCCCAAGCGTCGATTTTTTAGACACAGAAGTAGATTTTGGCCTTAGTTTTGAAGATGGCGTTGGTTTAATATACAAATCTTTAGGCCTGAAAACACCCTCAGAAGCCGGTGCCTGCACAGCGGCTCCGGACCCATCTAAAGTATTGACATCCGCGGGTTCAATACTTAAAGCATTTTGTAGCACACCGGACTCCGAATGGGTCTCAGAAGAGGCCTGCAAATCAAAAGTAGCAGGTATCAGGGGATGCGAAAGCGCCTCACTGAGTACCTGCGAACTAGCAACTGGCTTAGGAGAAAAGTCGTCAGTTTTGGATCTCGACGGCCTGTCTCTTTTTCTTTGCGTTTTTTTAGGTATTCCGGTAGTCGGACTGCTAACAGACAACATTTCTGGATAATTAAAGTGTGAGCCAAAATATTTTGAAGCAAAAATATACGGACGTTTAATAGTGCGTTGATTAAATTTAGCACAAAACCGACAGCAAGGTACGTTGTGGTCAGGGCCTAGGCAAGGAATACAGTACAAATGAAAATCCTTGTGAGGTATTTGCTTCCCATAAGTAATGCAATTATTAACTTTTACTGACATCGGTAAGGAGCAAGAAAAAGTTTCCCCAACAGGGTACTTAGCTTTTTACTTGAAGACTTTGGTTCTGAAACTCGAAAACGAAAATTTCAGGACTCATCTGTCCGGCACTTGCGAACTGCTTCTGCTTCGGGCACTGCGTGGCAAGAAAGACTGATGTAATGGCGTCGGCCGCATGTTTTATACCCCTGACGACCTAATGTCATGGAAGAAGGGACAGCAACCGACGCAGGACCCAAGAATTTGTTAATCAGACCGACTGAGAGCAACCTGCCAGCAGATTACCCAAATGTAATGACTGCAACAGTGAAACACGAAGAACATTCATTTACCGTTCTGCAACATTATACTTAATTTTTCATTTATATAACTACATACCTGCGCTCCTCAGTATGATGTGGGTGCAGTCATAAGCTCACTAGCTATTCCAACCAAATCACCTTACAAAGGCTTATAGCAGTCTTTTTCTGACATGACCTAGCTTTTGTTGTTGTACTTAAAAACAGAAATGGAAAAATATTACATGTGCAAAAATGCTTTAATTCGTATAAATTATGCTGAATTGTATTGCACCCAACACTACAAAAAAATTAGTTACACACAACAGCAGCAGCCAATGGGGCAAGAAGAGATCACAAAAAGTTGCCTTTTTCACTGCAGAACCTGCTACCTGCATATCAAAGTGAAGCGACCAACTTTCAATAATTATGAAGCCTGCCACAAAGCCAACATATGTCAGTTGCTATACTGCATAAAGCCTACCTTTTCTAGAACAAGACTTCAACACACACACACCTTTCTGTTTTATATTTATTGACTGAAAGGATGTCATCTGTACATATAAAAATTTCTATGCCACTGAGTTCTCAAAGAGACAAAACCCAGAAAAGAAATAGTTGTTTCTCAGGCTAGACTAAGCCAGTTCTGTAGTGCATTCTTCAACTTAATGCAGCACAGCTTCTCTGAAGCAGGTTATCATGTCCTGTGTCTCTGCAGTATTGATGCTGAGCAAAGTGGAGTGAGCAATGCTGACTGCTGATTCAATGCCAAGGATATCCAACTGTTCATCTTTACTGACATGCAGAGTCCAAGATGGTAAGAGAGGTTCTGCATCAGTCAGCTTAGTGAGTATGCCAGCTAACAAACTACCTGTATCACACTGGATGCAAGAGGATGATGCAAACGAAATACCATACAGTGATGATCACTGTGCACTTTATCTCAGTACGTGGAAAACATCAAAAACCCCACTCCTGCTCTTAGATGCAATATCCATAATGCAGTGCAGAAGCAAAAAAATGTGATCCTGATAAGGTTTACATCAGTGTTTTGTGGACTGCATCATGAAGACAGGCTGCGCTTTGAAGAAAAAATGCTGTTGTGTGGTTCTGCTTGCTTTAACTTGCTCTTCTTCTTCCCACCACCTACAAAAAGTGATTCATCTCTAGCCTGAGAAACTCAATTTAAATGCATCATCTGAAAACACTTTTCATTCTGTTAAAAATTAACTTCACTTCTTTACCTCGCTGTAAAATGCAAGAAACACAGAAAATGTTGAAATTTTACACAGTAATTGAAAAGACAGAAAAATAATGATTCAGATAAAAGCTGGCAGGAAGTTTAGAACAGAGTCAAGGACAATCAAAACACGTTTTTAAATCCCCCCATTCTATTTTTTACATAGTACTATAACATGACAGTAAGAATCAAAAGGACCAGCAGTCGGTGAAAAAGGATGCAGAAAGAAAAGGGGCATGATGGAGCAGAGCAAGCAAACAATTTCATTCACAGTGTCTTCTTTTAGTAGGCTCCACCTGAACTCAACACACAGAGAGAAGCTGAGGTTGCTCTCCAGTTCAAAGCAGGTTCTGGGGATCCCGTCTTCTGCTGTAACCATTTATTTACAAATGCAGGGGAAAAAAAAACACTGGAGGGCGTTAGGGAAGGTATCCATGTTAGGTACTCGAGTCCTTGAATAATGCCAAAGAGTATTCCAGATTAACGTGCCCTACAAAATCAAAAAGAAAAGCAGTTACTATGTGTGAATCAGACAATCAATATAAAAAAGAATGTTAATATCTGCAGCTAGTTTCATATCCAATGTCGCAATACGCAGTAAAAGTAATTATGCTCAACGCATACCAACACTGCAAAATGCACTAAAAACAAAGTTGCGTACTTACTATAACAACAGATACTCTTGATATCTGCCTGTACACACCAAACTGAAGGACTGGAAGCCATAGGCAGCAGCAGCCATTCATCATAGGCTTTCCTAAAGCTCAGGCTCCTACACCACTCTCAAAATCCCCTACCTTCCATCTTTTCTCCAGACTGGTGGCTATACACTTTATTCTGGTAAATTCAATCAAAACTCCAGAAGTCTACATACAGGGACACCTGATATACAGAAATTATGCACTTATAATACTAGACAGTCATTATCCTTAGTCTATCCAATTTGACCTGTGGGATATCGCCACCAGGCAAATAAAATCCGACAACCTTGGCTATCACTCTGACCTGTGGGATAATGCCACCAGGCAGCTCAAACTCAACAACCTCAGCTATCACTCTAACCTGTGGGGCATCACCACCAGGCAGATCAAACTCAACAACCTCAGCTATCACTCTGACCTGTGGGGCATCACCACCAGGCAGATCAAACTCAACATCAGCAGCTATCCCTCTGACCTGTGAGAAATCACCACCAGGCAGATCAAACCCAACAACCTCTGCTATCACAATGACCTGTGGGAAATCACCAGGCAGATCAAACCCAACAACCTTGGCTATCACTCTGACCTGTGGGATACTGCCACCAGGCAGATCAAACCCAATGACCTCAGTTATCACTCTGACCTGTGGGGCATCGCCACCAGGCAGATCAAACCAACAACCTCAGCTAGCACAGTGACCTGCGGGATATTGTCACCAGGCAAATCAAACCCAATGACCTCAGCTATCACTCTGACCTGTGAGCCATTACCACCAGGCAGATCAAACCAAACAACCTCAGCTATCTCACTGACCTGTGGGATATTGCCACCAGGCAGTTCAAACCCAACAACCTCAGCTATCACACTAACCCTGTGGGATCTCGCCACCAGGCAAATCAAACCCAACAACTTCAGCTATTCTGAAACACTCAAGCTCCTTCCCTGCTTCTATACTGAATCTTTCTCCACTGTACTCCTCAAACAAGTTTGCTACCTATTTAATCAGAAGTACAGGACAAAGGAATAGGGGGCAATCTTATGGGACAGGCTTTAGAGGAGGTGCACAAAGTCTGTGCTTTCAGTTGCTGAGGTGGATGGGCTAAGGACAATAAAGGTCTGCATTAAACTACACAACTTCCATATCTTACATAATCCGGTCTGCCCACTTCAACCTGTGGTACAGAATCTCCAGCTGTACACTCCTGGGTAAAATAAAGATTGGGATGCCCTTAAGGATAGTAGCCTAAAGGAGGACCTTGATCTAGAAACCATGTTCAGTTTACACTGCTTTACAAACTATGTGGTGCAGCCCATGTTCTAGAAACCACGTTCAGTTTACAGTGCTTTACAAACTATGTGGTGCAGCCCATGTTCTAGAAACCATGTTCAGTTTACAGTGCTTTACAAACTATGTGGTGCAGCCCATGTTGCCACAGCACAGCAGATTTTTTGAAGAATGCTGTAGAAGCAGTAACAGACCTTGTAGACTCTGCCCTGGGTTAGCAGATCTAGTTCACCTAATCGACAAACCAGACTACTGAAACCCGTATGGTTAAGACCATATGGTTGATAATTAAGTTAGTCGTCAATTAAAAGAAGCCAAACACCAGCAAACAATGTTTTTTGCAGGGGGCAAACCCCTCCTTGTCATGCACACCCCTGATAATCATATATACCAACTCAGAGATCACACTACCGTGGGGAAAAGGGCAAATTCCCTGATCCTCACTGCACTATGTTAAACCATTCTGAGTGAGATCAAACTAAACTGTCCACCAAATGATCTTGACCATATGGGTTTCAACAATCTGGTTCATCGATCAAATGAAAGGCATCCAGGTTTGCATACTAGAACCCTGTTGTCTGGATATCCATTTGGACAAGGTACCTTTGGATATTGTTTGGCTCAATTTAGGCGGTGAATAGCAGATAAAAAGTTTGTCATCTTTTCTGACAAGTTTTGGTACAATGCAAGTAAAACTGCCTGTGAACATAAAAAAAGAACAGTTAGTCTCTTAAATGAACAGTGAGAAAAAAGACAGGAAAATGTATAATTTGATTTAGAGTGGATGTGGAAGTGATCTTGGGCATAAAGAAAGGGCTGGTCCTCATGGAACCTATCTATGGGAAAGACTAGTCAAGGTGGTTTGACTGAATCATTGTTTAGTTCACAACTTCATCTGTCTGAAATAACTACTAGAAGTAAAGTTTTCCAGGAATATTTCACATTATGCGAAGTAGCAGGATCAAATGGAGAACAGCACATTCAGTACAAACTGAGGGCCCAAGAAAGCATGTTCCTTTGAGGAAGGCTCTGCGTACCCCATTGTAAGGCTACTGTTCACAACCTGAAACCACAGCTGAAAAAAACAGAAATGGTAGCCAACTGCACTTGTGGAAGAACGGGAACCTGCACTGAAAGGATAGGATAAGAACTGCAAAACTGAGAGAACTGGAAAAGAAAAAGGATAACCAAATTACAAAACCTTTTCCTTCTGCTTTTACACAGCTGATGAGTCACTGCTTTGTGCGATGGACAGAATATGGAACACCCTAGGATAAGCAGGATGGGTCCCCAGCCATGAGGTGAATTTGAGAATCCATATCGCTAGTCTGAGGGAAACGATGTCTGGGTGAAACTTACTGCACAGTTTCAGATCTAGGGAGCCACGGCACCTTTTTGAGGTGAGGCCAAAGCATGGGGAACCAAATGTAACGGTGTCAAGAAGAGGCTATTTGGATTACAGAAACTCTGCAGAGAAAAAAGGGGCATCAGAGGTAATGGGGAGGGGCATACAGACATCTGGGAGGCCATATATAGACAAAGTTCTTCGTCCCTGTGAAGGAATTAGGACAAAACAGCTCCTGTAACTTAATATGCTGGCTGGAGAAGCAAGATTAAGCTCAGCGATGAAAAGATCATTTGTGTTACTAATGGACAGAGACCAACTGGTAAGCCTATTCACCAGACAGCTGGGTCCATCCCAGGGTTACCACCTGTCCCACTTTGCGAGGGAAGTCCCTCTTTGGGCAGTTGTGTCCTGCAAAAAACTTGAAAAAATGGCAAATGTCCTTAGATTTCTGGACAAAAATATGGCAATAAAACAGTTATTCTGTATCTGAAACACCTAAATGTTTTAAGAAACAGAATAAGCAACTAAAATGCTACAAGAATAAGCATTTATTTAGGCAAAAAGTGAAGTTATGCCCTTTGTACTGGCCGTGGGTATATTCTGCCATGCAAAATCTGATGTTTGTACCAAAAATGCCCCACTTTGGACATTTGAAAAGGCGCAACCCTAGTCCATCCTGGAATGTGAGCTGCTCCTAGAAAGCAATGTGACAAAATCATCCACTTCTACACCCTCATGGCTTCCCAAAACAGGAGAAAGGACCTGGCTCCACCTTGCTTGTTGACGTACCATTAACCAGTAACATGACCAAAAACCAGGCAACAATAAAATTCACAAAAAAACAGTCTAAGGAATTACAACCACACAGGAAAAAAATCAAAATCAATTTACTGTATAAAACAAAATAAGACTAAACGCTTTTGTCAGTTTGTAACTTTTGACTTCATCAGAATCACTAAAATCTGCTCAACATACCAATTTTAAAATTCCGTTGTAAAGTCACATGACAGACATTAACCAATAACAAAAAAAACAGGTCAGACTTACGAATGATCTTAGTTTTATCCAAATAATACCTGTTTTGACCTGTCTCTGCGAATTAAAGGTATGAAGAAGCCTCTCTCTAGCAAAACGAGAAGATAAACAGGAAAGTAATTGTACTGCCTGATTCAAAGACAGCTCATTAACCACCGTGGGCATAAAAGGAGGATTAGTACACAGACACACATCCTATCTCTGTGGAAAAACAAAACAGGGATGGCCATAAGGGCCTGAAACTCAGAAACCTTCAGAGTAGAAGTAAGAGCAAGCAATAAGACAGTTTTCCAGGTACAATGTTGCAGAGAAGCTGAAGCTACAGATGCAAAAGGAGCCTGGGTTAATTTTTCTAAAAAAAAAAAAAAAAAAAGGTCCCATGGAGGAGGAATGGGCTTCCTCGGGGCCCTAAAATGCAGTAGCCTTTAAGAAACTGTCTGACTTCAAAGTGAGAAGCCATGAGAATTCTAGAGCAGACAGGCAGAAATAGCTGACAAATGGCCCTATACAGAATAGCCAAGCCAGACTCAAGCAACTCACACAAACAGGAAAGAACCAAAGGGACCCAAATGAAGAATGGTCCTGGTTATCAACATGTCACTAGACGGAAAATTTCTTCCATTTGGGCACAAAACTTTCTCACTGCAGGTTTTCTTGGCTCCTGTAAAGCCCTGAGCATGTCCTCAAAAAAACAGTTGCTGAAAAGGGATCAAAACCTTGTCACCAACAGTGTCAGTTGAAGAGTGGACAAGTGAGGATGGATGAGTGACCCCTTATCCTGTGTGAGGAAGTAAAAAGTACAGTTTTGTACCTACCATAAATGTAGATGTCCGAGAGGAATGCATCTGCAGTCTTTACAAATGGGTTGTCCTGTCGTCAGGCAGCCCTTCAGTCGGACGGATTCCAAAGTCTGGGTCTGGCTTCGGCTGGTGTCGCACTTCACCCGACGTCATTGCGGCAGTTCTTCGGGTATAAAGGCATCAGCCGACGCCCATTTTCCTCAGTGTTTCTTGCCCCAGATGCCAGGTGCCCTCTTGGATGGCTAAATTTGGATAAATGCCAAAGTTTCCAAATAGTAGAGAGCAAACACACAAAATAAACATGTATGTACATATATACACCATAATAGATCCCCCCCAAGCTAGCTGAAGATTGGTAAGTACCCTAGGAGTACCTCAGAGGGGAAGGAGGGTGGGTAATCCTGACTGCAGATGCATTCCTCTCGGACATCTACATTTATGGTAGGTACAAAACTGTACTATGTCCTTCAAGGATGCATCTGCAGTCTTTACAAATGGGTAGAATACCATAGCTAAACTAGGGGAGGAGGAAATGAGAATAGATTATGGTGTAGTCAGGATCCCTTGCAAAACAGCAGTGGCAAAACCAGCACGGGATCTAGAGTATAGAGGTAAGTTATAATGCTTGGCAAATGTATGCACGGAGGTCCAAGTAGCAGCCTCTATAATGTCCTTGGTAGCCACTCCTCGTAAGAAAGCTGTGGTAGTGGCTGTAGCCCTTGTGGAGTGAGTCCTGATGTTCTCTGGAGTTTTCTTTCCATGGTAGGAGTAACAAAATCTTATGCAATTTCCTATCCATTTGGAGATTGTCTGTTTAGAAATTGGTTTTCCTTCTTTTCCTGTTGCATATGCTACCAGAAGCTGGTCAGTTTTTCTATTGTTTTTTGTCCTGTCCAGGTAGTAGCGTAATTGTCTGTGTACATCCAAGGTATGTAAGAGCTTTTCTCCCCTGTTCTGTGGATTGGGGAAGAATGTAGGAAGGTGGATAGCCTGATTTAAAGAGACTCTGGATACCACCTTAGGCATAAAATAGAAGTTATGTTCTTACCATAACGTTCCATGTTAGTTGTCTTCTTCTCGCCTTCTTCTTGCTGGATGGGTTCGGAGCCGACCTCGGCTCCGACTCGGCCACTGTAAAAGCTCGAGAGTTGGTTCCACCGGCTCGAGGCTCCCCTTATATCCCACAATGCTAGGCGTGAGTTACCTCAGATCTCGTTTGTAAGCTAACCCCAGCTTATAACAGTAACAGAATAACTATAACAAAGTCCACCTCTAAACCAGGGAGAAAGAAGGGTGACCTACATCCTGATCCAGGAAATATGCACAACAGCATATACCTAAGAAAGAGGTGGTAGAAAGAGAGGTCACAATCACAACTCCTCTAGGTCTGTCCAGGCCAGGGGGAAGGAGGGTGGGACGCAAGAAGGCGGCGAGAAGAAGACAACTAACATGGAACGTTATGGTAAGAACATAACTTCTATATGTTAAGTTGTCTATCTCGCCTTCATTCTTGCTGGATGGGACCGCGTCCCTAGCACCTTGTCCCGGGTGGCCTAACGGAACAGACTCCTGAGAACAGTGGAACCAAAGTTAGCTCTATGCCTAGAAGCTAAATCCAACTTATAATGAGAAATGAAAGTGTGAGGAGTAGCCCAAGTAGCCGCTGCACAAATGGTGTCAATAGGCAGTCTGTCTTGGAAGGCTAAAGAAGTAGCCAAAGCTATGGTGAAATGGGCCTTAGGTTTATTAGGCAGCTTTTGGCGTCTAATTTCATAAACAAGGGAAATCAGAGATGTTAGCCATCTAGATAATGTTACCTTTGAAACTGAAAGTCCCTTTCTGCCTTCTGCATATGAGACAAACAGCTGGTCAGATTTTCTGAATTGTTTTGTTCTATCCAAATAGTACCTCAACTGACGATGAACATCTAGCCAGTGTAATTTTTGTTCAGACCTATTGGAATATTCTGGAAAAAAGACAGGGAGGTCAATGCTTTGATTTAGGTTAGACGTCGAGACTACCTTAGGCAAAAAGGACGGGTTGGTTCGTAAGGATACCCTGTCCTTATGGAACAAAAAATAAGGAGGTCGACAGCTGAGTGCATGAAGTTCCGAAACTCTTCTAGCTGAAGTAATAGCTACCAGAAAGAGAGTCTTCCATGATAGCAATTTTAAAGAACAGGAGGCTGCAGGTTGAAGGGGAAGAATCAAAGAAGTAAGAACTAAATTTAGGTCCCAAGGAGAAGGAGGATTTCTTATAGGAGGTCTGAGTAGAAAAACTCCTTTCAAAAAGGCTTTGCAAAGCTTGTGGGACATTATGGCAGACTCTGAAATACCCACATGAAAGTTAGAAATAGCTGCCAATTGAACTTTAAGAGTAGAAGGAGATGAACCTGCATGGAAGAGTTCAGCTAGAAAATCAAGGACTATTTGGATGGAAGCAGTGAAGGGATCTATGTCCCTTCCTTGAGCCCAATATGTGAAGCGTTTCCACTTACTCAAATAAATCTTTCGGGTGGAAGATTTATGGGAAGCTAACAAAATATCTCGAACAGAGTGAGATAATTGAGGAAGCCTTGCTAAGGTTGGAACTGGAGGAACCAAGCAGTGAGGTTCAGAGAGGGAAGGGAGCGATGAAACTGACCCGACTGATGGATCAAAAGATCTGGAACTAGGTCCAGATGCCAAGGTCGCTCAATAGAAATTGATGTAGAAAGGGGAACCACACCTGTCGAGGCCAGTAAGGAGCAATGAGGATCAACGTGGCCTTCTGAGCGATAGCTTTCTGTATCACTTGAGAGATTAGTGGGAAGGGAGGAAATGCATACAGAAGTCCCTGGGGCCAAACTTGGACTAGAGCGTCTCTGCTGGGCTGGCCTGGTAAAGGGAATAGTGTGAAATAATCTCTGCACTTGCTGTTTTGGGGAGTAGCAAAAAGGTCGCAGCAAGGCTGACCCCACTTGAGAAAAATTTCTCTCACAACAGAGTCTTTCAGAGACCACTCGTGAGGCATGAGGATAGCTCTGCTCAACTTGTCCGCGATCTGATTGGACTTCCCGGGGATGTGCGTTGCTATCAGAAACCGCTGAGAAGAAATCGCCCATTGCCACAGCCTGAGTGCTTCTCGACACAGGGGGTAGGACCTGGTTCCGCCTTGTTTGTTGATATACCACACTACAGACATGTTGTCTGTCTGGATTGCAATAGTTCCCAAGGGAAGAGAGTCTTGAAGGGCTTGCAACGCTAAAAACACTGCTCTCATCTCCAGAACATTTATGTGCAAGTGGCATTCGTCTGGTTGCCATGTGCCCTGGACAGTCCTGCCCTGATAATGCCCCCCCCCCACCTGATCAGGGAGGCGTCCGTTGTCAGAGTAGCAACCGGAGGGGGAGGAACAAAGGGTCTTCCCAATAAGAGCTGAGGGGAAGACATCCACCACAGGAGATGATTTCTGCATGTCTGCGTAATCACAATGGTGTGGGACATTGGAAGTTGCTGGTATGACCATTGTGTAAAGAGCATCCATTGAAGGATTCTCATGTGGAATCTGGCTAATGGAAGCAGAGGAATGGCAGCCGCCATAATTCCCAACACTTTCAGAACTAACCTGGCTTTGATTCTGTTGTTGTTGAAGAGGAATGAGACCAGTTTGTGTATGTCTGTTATTCTCTGATCTGTTAGTCTCGCAGACATGTCGACTGTGTCTAGATTTGCGCCTATGAAGGTAATAGTACGACAAGGCGACAAAACAGACTTTTCGCAATTTATTGAAATGCCTAACTTTTGACAAATGCGAAAGGTGTAATCCCTGGCCATTAGAAGAAGATGCTTGGTGGGAGCTGTGAGGAGCCAGTCGTCCAAATATGGAAACACCTGGAATCCTTGTCGTCTCAGGTGAGAAGCTACCACTGCCATGCATTTGGTAAACACCCGGGGGGCAGTGGTGAGACCAAAGGGCAGGGCCCTGAACTGAAAATGACTGGTTCCCAGCCTGAAGCGGAGGAATCTTCTGGAGCGTCTGTTCATTTTTATGTGATAGTACGCATCCTGAAGGTCTATAGAGCACATCCAGTTTCCTTTTCCCAATAGGGGAAGGATGGACTGCAGTGTGACCATCCGAAAACTTGTTTTCTTGACTGATCTGTTCAAGATACTGAGATCCAAAATTGGTCTCCAGTCCCCTGTTTTTTTTTGGAACTAAAAAGAACCTTGAGTAGATTCCGGATCCTTGCTGGTCTGCTGGAACTGGCTGAATTGCTCTTTTCGCAAGCAGCTTTGAAATTTCTAAAGCCGCTAGATCCCTTTGAGCGGGTGGAACATCTGGAAGGGATTTTTTTGATTGGTTTGGAATGCGAAGAAAGGGAATGGAATAGCCTTCGGAAATGATGGACTGTACCCATTTGTCTTGAGTCAGGGATAGCCAGGCTTCTGGGTACAGTGACAATCTTCCCCCGACTGCCTCCGAAGATGGGCAGTCGGGCAACACCTCAGGGATGCTGAAAGGGCTTATCAGAGAAGGCTTCTCGATTGCCCTGGTTCTGCGGACCCCCCCTGCCTCTAGGGCGACGTCTACCATTGTTATTCCCGCCTCTGCCTCTGGCGGGAACCGACTCTGTCGTCAGGTGAAGACCCTTGAGATGGTTTATGGAACCACATTTTTCCACTTTTCTGACCTTTGGGGTAAGGCCTAGAAGGAGTAGAAAAACGGACTCCGACGGCAGAAAGAGTCTTGCCATCAGTCTCGCACCTAGTCAAGGTTTCTTTCACCTGAGGACCAAAGAGAGATGATCCATCGAATGGGGAATTAGTGAAAGACGTTTTAAAGGGGTCCGCAAAGTTGCATAGCCGCATCCAGGCATGCCTACGTAAAGCCACACCTGTCCCTGCGGCCCTGCTCGCTCCATCAGCCGCATAAGAGAGGAGGCGCATGGAGGAGTTGGCTATGGAGTTCAGGGTAGCCAGCTGAGTGTTCATCTTATCTTGAAACCCCGCAGCCGTAGGATCCTTCAACATGTCACTCGCTTCTTTGATCAAGTCCCTTTGAAGACGAGTAAAATGGCATAGGTAGTTCAGCGAGCGCATTGCAAATGTCGCTGACGAGAACATCCGCTTCCGCACCTGTCCATGGACCTAGATTCCTTGTTAGGTGGATGGACAGGCACTGAAGGATCAGCTAGTTCCTTCTTAGTGGCAGCAGCAACCACCATAGCATCCACAGAAACTCCTTTTGTCAAAAACTGTTTATCTGCTGGTGCTGTTATGAATTTAGAGGGTCTCCTGGGAGTGGGGTCCACGAATCAGGAGCCGTCCGTCCTTTTGCTACCACCTGCATGAGGGGGTCAAAGGGTGGAGATACCCAGGAGGTGGAAGGACGAGAGCCAAACGCCTCAAGGTACACAGATTCATCCTCCGAAGGGTTTAGGGCTGGCCAATTTCCCTCTGCTTAAGGATTTCTAGAATGTCTGCAAAGAGACATCTTCAGAAGGGGAACGGGGAACCCTCGGAATCCTCTAAATCTGTGTCAGAGGTGACGGACTCAGGTGAGTCTATGTGTTTCCTCTTACACTTTCTCTTCCGAGGGGGCTCTTCTGCCAAATCAGGAGAGGCCTCGGAAGAGGATGAGATCCCCACAGGGGATTCCTGAGGAGCTGGCTCTCTGCGGTCCGGGATGAGGGAGTGAGTCGACTTGACCTGAGGCACCGAAGAGGGGGGGGGGCAGACGGAGCCGACTGAGGGGTAGAACCTGGTTCTAACACACTCCGCATGACCTCGAACGCACCCCTGTCAGGCAAAGCCAGAGGTCCCCGCTCCGAAAAGCTAAGAACCTCCCTCGGCACCGACAGTGATGGCTCCGAGGCCGATGTCTGAGCCGAACTCACCAGCGCCAAAGCGCCGAGAGGGAGAGCGGGGTCGGACAATGGTCCGATGCCACTTACCCCCTCGGAGCCGACGATGGAAGTCCGGCGCCGAGATTCTTCTAAGGAAGAAATCGGAGCCGACGATGGAGCCGAAGACAATTGTATCGGCTCCGACGCTACCACAGTCTCGGTTCCGAAACGCCCCGGCTCCAAGCTCAATGGAGTCGGAGGAGGAACATATTGAGGGACAGGGGCAGACATCGACTGATGAGTCGGGCTCTGAAGCATTTGGGCCAGTGCCTCGGACTTAAGAAGTCGACTCACTACCCTCTGAAGGTCATGGTCCGACAGCCTCGATGACCTAGAGGAGTGAGATCTATGGCTCCGTTCAGACAGCAGAGGAGATGCTGGAGCCGAATGAACGGAGCCAAGGGATGGAGACCTAGACCTCTTCCTAGATGTCGGTTCCGAGATTTTGGTCGGAGCCGACACGGAAATGTCTAATACCTCGGCTCCAGCCGGAGCCGAGGAAACCACAGAAACTGTAGCCTGAGACTTATCGGCTCCAGCCGGAGCCGATGTAGACGGAGGTTTCGAAGCCTTAGGTCTCGGCTCAGTAGCTGGAGCCGAGGACCTAGAAGCCTTGGAGGGCTTTCCCGAAGAGACAGTTAGGGAATCCTCAGGCTTTAGTAAACCTCTCAGTATCAGTTTGTTTTTTCTTTCCTGCAGGACCCTGGGGCTGAAGCCGTGGCATACAGCACAGGAGTCCTGCAGGTGCAAAGGTCCCAGGCAGTAGACACAAGAAGTGTGACCGTCTGTCAGAGACATTTTCTGACAGCACGCATCACACTTCTTGAAGCCTGAGACCTTTGAGTCTTTAGACATATTAAAGTGTAATCACACACACACAGTCAAACACACTGATTACACCCTATCCTAATTTAAACTCAAAATATAAAACTATCAAGGTTTTAAATTAAGAGCAGAAACACACACACACACCACTAGGGGATGAGGGAAGAAGGCCAGAAGGCCCGAGGGAAGAACTTATAGTTCTTGTGGAAAATAAAAGGGATTTTAGATAGAAGTAGGAGGGAATCCACTAAACTAATGGAAACAAGTGATAAAATTAAAGTTAAAGGGGTTTAATTACACTAACTTTAGTTCAAAGTCACTTACCAAGAAGCCGGTAGAAAACCAACATCTCGATCGCTGTAGCGGCAAACGAGATCTGAGGTAACTCACGCCTAGCATTGTGGGATATAAGGGGAGCCTCGAGCCGGTGGAACCAACTCTCGAGCTTTTACAGTGGCCGAGTCGGAGCCGAGGTCGGCTCCGAACCCATCCAGCAAGAATGAAGGCGAGATAGACAACTTAACATTGTAGGATTTGTTCTCATGGACACTATCTTGATGGAAGATCAGGAAGGGTTGTACTGCCATTAATGCCTGTAGTTCAGAGACCCTTCTTGCTGAAGTTATTGCCAGCAGGAAAGCAGTCTTCCAGGATAAGTATTGCAATTCTGCTGTAGCTGCTGGTTCGAAAGGAGGTAGAGTCAGTTTTTCTAGCACAAAGTTCAAGTCCCATGCTGGCAATGGAGGTTTCCTGGGAGGTTTTACATTTTTAATTCCTCTCAGAAACTGTCTGAGCAGAGGATGCGAGAAGACAGGAGGATCCAAGCTGTATTCTGCTGAAATAGCTGATGCATGTATCTTGATGGAGGAATAGGACAGGCCTGTATGGAAGAGCTCGCCAAGTACTCCAGGATGTTGGCTATGTTCACCAGTGCCACATCTTCCCCTTTGCAGTACTCCAGATGAGATATCTTTTCCATTTTGCTGCATAATTCTTTCTTGTTGAAGGTCTACGAGCCTCCAGGATTATGTCTTTAACCCTTTGGGATAAATTTGGGTTAATTGCTGTTATGTAATGTTCCAGGCAGTTAGCTGCAGAGTTTTTAGGTTTGGATGCAGAATGTTGTAGTTGTTCTGTGTCAGCAGTAATGGGATCAGGGGCAGTGTCCATCTTTGTTCCCGGGACATGCTCCTCAGCAGTGGATACCAATGTTGTCTTGGCCAGTCTGGGGCTATCAGAATGATCCTCGGACGTTCCTCTTTGATCTTGAGAAGCACCTTGTGCATCAAAGGAAGTGGGGGGAATGCGTATGCTGTTAGGCTTTTCCAACTGAAGGATAGGGAGTCCACCTTCCAAGCAAGTGGGTGGTAAGTCCTTGTGCAGAATTTCTTCAACTGGTGATTGAATGGGGATGCAAACAAGTCTATTTGTGGTAATCCCCATTCTCTTGTGATGGTTTTGAAAATGTCCGGATGCAGCATCCATTCGTGGGCATCTGTTGTAGTTCTGCTTAATATGTCTGCTAGAATGTTTTCCTTCCCTGGTACATAAATTGCCTGTAACTGAATGTTGTAGCTCAGAGCCACATCCCATAGGTCCAGTGCCAGCCGGCATAGAGGGTATGAGTGTGTGCCTCCCTGTTTGTTGATGTACCACATAACTGCGGTGTTGTCTGTCCTTATCATCAACTGGCCTTCTTGGAGAAGAGGTCTGAATGCCTGGATTGCCAATTTTACTGCCATCATTTCTTTTAGATTTATGTGCAGATGCAGCTGGTCTTGAGTCCATAGGCCTTGAATGCACTTGCCCATCATGTGTGCCCCCCATCCGAGGTCTGAGGCATCTGTCGTGATGGTTTGTCTTGGTTGACTTTTGCAGAAGGGCAGTCCTGTGTTCGATTGACAGGCCTGAGCCCACCATAAGAACTCTTGCTTCAGGCATGGGATCATTGGAATTTTGGTTTCTAGGCTGTGCTTGTGCTGAGACCACAAATTCTTTAGGTACCACTGTAGCTTTCTCATATGAAGCCTGGCATGAGGGACCAGTATTATGCAGGATGCCATGAAGCCTAGAGCTTGTAGCACTTTTCTTGCAGTTAGATGGCTCTGCTTTGTTAATGCCAAGAAGTAGAGAGGAAGTTGCTCTTTCTTTTCTGCAGTTAGAAATGCCATTTGTTTTGATGTGTCCAGTTCTGCACCCAGAAAGGTTATTCTTTGGGATGGAATCAGCATTGACTTTTTTGTATTGACTGTATATCCCAGGGCTTGTAGCAGGTAGATGACTCTTTGTAAGTCTTCTGTTAGTTTGTTTTTGTTGTCCGCTTGTATCAGGCAGTCGTCCAGGTAGGGATAGATTTGAATTCCCTGAAGTCTGCAATGAGCGATTACTGATGCCAGGCATTTCGTGAACACTCTGGGCGCAGTAGATAAGCCAAAGGGCAATGCTGAGAATTGATAATGCTCTGATCCTGCAAGAAATCTGAGGTATCTTCTGCAAATGGGTCTTATGGGGACGTGCAGGTATGCCTCCTTGAGATCTAGAGTTACCAGCCAAGACTCCTTGCCCAGCATGGGAAGAAGCTGCTGTAGGGTTAGCATTTTGAATTTTGGAACAATGAGGAATGTGTTTAAAGCGGACAGGTCTAGAATAGGCCTCCATTTGTTTTCTTTTCTTGGTACCAGGAAGAGCCTGGAGTAAAATCCCTTCCCTTGCTCCATAAATGGTACCTTTTCCACAGCTCGCATTCTTAATAGTTGAGATATTTGTTTTAGAGCTTCTGCCCTTTGAGAAGGTGGTAGGTTTGGCATTCCTCTCTTTCCTGGTAGTGTATGGAAATGGAACCTGTAACCTTTGTCTATAGTCTGCAAAATCCATTTTTCTCTTGTAATGCTGTGCCAGTTTCTTGAAAATAATGTTAGCTTTCCGCCTAAGGGTGCTTCTAGTTGTTCCCTGGTAGGCGGTGCCACCGCCAAGTCACTGTGATTGAGTTGTTGTAGTGGTGGCTGTATCCGTGCCTCGTTGGTTGTTACCCTGCCACTGGTGACTCCTGTAGGCACCCCTGGATTGGTTTCTGCCTCTAGAGCGCCTATTCCTGCCTCTTTGTGCCTTAGAGGAGTCCGGAAAGGACCAATTCTTGGAGGGCCAATTCCTGCTAAACCTTGGAGGTTGAACTTGTAAGAAATCTTTTACTGTTTGCACAGATTTTGCTTTCTCTTCCATCTTTTTTAGTACCTGTTGTGCGGGGGCACCAAATAAATTGACCTTGTCCATAGGTGCATCCAAAAGCTTAGATTTGACATGGTCTGGTAATGCCTGTTCTTTCAACCATGCATGCCTCCTGATAACTGTGCCAGTCATGGCTGATCTAAAGGAAGCCTCCAGTGCATCATAGCCACATTTTAAAGAATGGTTACTAACCTGCTGTATGTTATGTAACATTTCTTGAACATACTTTTTATCTAAAGATTCTTCAGAGGACAGCTTTTTAGTCAACTGGTCAAGCATAAACTCTTGATATTGAATCATATGAAATTGGCAGTTCAAAGCTCTAGCTGACAAAGTAGCAGAGGTGTAAACTTTTTTACCCCATCTCTCTAAGGACCTGGATTCCCTTTCAGAGGGGAGGGGGTTTTTAGAAGTAGCAGCTGCTACAGCTTTAGGGCCCTGGGAGATAGTCTCTGGATCTGCAAAAGGGGCCTTATATAAGTGGTGATGAGTGTCCGGGACCCTGTAGTACCTATCGGGCTTAGCAGGAGCCGGTAAAGTATCAGGAGCAGTGCAAGCATCATTAAATGCATCATCAACAACAGATAGAACTGGAGGTATAGCTAAAGGCCTATGCTGTGGCAAGTGTAGAAAGGTCCTAAGCCTTTTTCTAGAGTCTGAGAAATCTTGGCCCTGCCACTGAAATTGTTCCCTCATAGCATGCAAGGTTTCCCCAAAGGAAAATTCCTCAGGAGGAGAGGCTGAAGGGATGGATTCCTCAGCATCAGAGTCTTCGTAAGGAGAATAAGAAGCCTCAGGAGGGTCTGTATGTTCTGAGTCATCAGAGGAATCATCTGTGGCTACTGGCTCAGGGGCTCTGCTCTAGGCCTCTTTTCTGGAGGAGGGAGAGAGGCCCTGTCTGGATGAGGCTGGGCTCCACAATTTATAGAGATGAGATCCTCTGCCAAAGAAAGCATATGGGAGCTGGTGCTGGGCCTGTGAGAGGGGGGCTTGGCAGGCACAGGTTTTGATGCTTTGGCTGCTTTAGCCCTGGCAAAGGCCTTAATAGACATAGCTGGAGGAGGCCTAGCAGCTCCACGTGCAGGGGTAGAAATATCTAGGGGAATGGTGTCTGATAAATCCTGTGAAATCGCAACAGAAGGTTGGATTTCAGAAGCCGTTTCTACCAGGATAGAAGAGGCCTCGGTAGAAGGCAAGTTATCGGCTGAAGAAAGAACCGCTTGCTCGGTTTCGGCCGAAACCGAGACACTCGTGGTTTGCTTAACCGCGGTTTCGGCCGAAACTGCGGACCGCGAGTGTCGGTCCTTTTCTTTGCGTTTTTTGGTTATTTGCATAGTCGGAGGATCCGACGGCATAATGTAGGCAAAATCGGAGCCGAAAATCTGTTCAGCAAAGTCCGAGCGGCGTCTAAGCGTCCGTCGGTTAAAAGAAGCACAGGCTAGACAAGCTGCTACGTCGTGGTCTGGGCCTAAACAATGTATGCAATAGGAGTGGAAATCTTTATGAGGTATTTGTTTCCCACAAGATAAACAGTTATTAACTTTCTCTGACATCGGCTGAGGCAAGAAAGAGTCCCCAACGGGGTACTTAGCTTTACAGAAGTCTTCAAAGTAGTATTCGGTAGTAGTAATCTCTGGATCTGACCGACCGGCACTTGCGAACAGCTTCTGCTTCGGGTGCCACGCGGCAAGAAAGACTGAGGAAAATGGTGTCGGCTGATGCCTTTATACCCGAAGAACTGCCGCAATGACATCGGGTGAAGTGCGACACCAGCCGAAGCCAGACCCAGACTTTGGAATCCGGCCGACTGAAGGGCTGCCTGACGACAGGACAACCCATTTGTAAAGACTGCAGATGCATCCTTGAAGGACATCCTGTGAGGTAACTTGTGGTGACTGCCTGTGGCCAAATGCATTAAGATGGGAACCACTGCTGTCTTTACCAAAAGGGAGTCACTAGCAAGATTTCTGGGGAGTCTAGCTGACTTTTCTGCAGGACTCTTGGAAGTAAGGGAAGGTATAAAGAAACACCACTTTCCAAGGAAAAGAAAGGGCATTCATCTTGCGCACCAGATGGCATAACACCTTTGAACAGAAGAGAGGAAGCGGTCTGTTCAGAGGGGAGGCAAAAAGATCGACCAGAGGAATACCCCACCTATGGACAATGTCTGTGAAGCATCCATTTGTGAACTTGCATTTTGGGCCTGCTCAAAGCATCTGCCACTAGATTGCGCTCTGAAGAAATGTACATTGCCTGAAGAGTTAAGTGATAACTGAAAGCCAGATTCCAGGCCTGAAGAGCCAGCCTGCAGAGAGGGTAAGATTTTGTGTCCCCTGCTTGTTGACATAACACATCACCGTGGTGTTATCTGTGTAAACCTTCAGAGGGCCTGGAGAAAGCATAGGGTGAAAAGTCTGAAAGGCCAGAATAAGGGCTCTGATCGCTTTGATGTTGATATGGTCTAACTTGTGAAGGGAGGGGGGTTAAAAAGACCTTGAACTTTCGGCTGACCACAGAAAGCCCCCCACCCCAAGTCTGAAGCATTGGTAAGCAGTTCTTGAGAAGGAAATGGCAGGCTTGGGTTGATGGCAAGTTGCTGAAACCACCACTAGAATCTCAACTTCAGACAAGGAAGGAGAGGTACTCTGAAATCCAGAGAGTGGCGCTGATGCTAAACTGACCTGAGGTACTACTGAAGCTTCCGCATATGCATTCGGGCAAGAGGGAGCACTGGAATAGAAGCCATGAATCCCAGGGCTCGAAGAAACTGACTGAAATAGCAGGCAGAGGAAGAAGAGACAGAAAGAAGGCGGTCAAGGACAGAACTTTTGGAGGAGATGCCAGCATTGGCTCTGTCTGAATCCTGCAACCCAGATGCACCAGATCTTGAGGAGGAGTCAGGACAGACATTTGGAAGTTGACGGTGAACCCTATTCTTAGAAGAGCTATGGCGAACTCCAGATCTTGTAACAGGCAACTGATAGAAAGTGCCTGAAGCAACAAGTCGTCTAGATAAGCAAAAATCTAAATGTCTTGGAGCCTGCAAAAGGCAGTTACGGGCACTAAGCATTTTGTGAATACCCTTGGAGCAGTAGAGGCCAACTGGCAAAGCAGAGAACTGCAAATGACAGCAACAGAGAAATTGAAAAATTTCCTGAAAACAGGATGAATAAGAATTTGAAGGTAAGCATCCTTCAGATTCAAGGACAACAGAAAAGTCTGGGGGTATTAAAAGAGGAAACAGGGTTTGAAAAATAAGTCTCTGAGAAGAAGGAACTTCAGGGAAGGCATTGAGCAGGGAGAGATCCGGAATAGGTCTCAAAGTGCCCTCCTTTAGAGGAATCAGGAAGATCATGGAGTAAAATTCCTACTTGGGAAGGAGGGACAGGCTGAATAGTTTCCTGGTCCACCAGGACCCAAGGACCTCTGAGAAATGAGGAAGATGTTCCAGAGGAGGTTGAGAAATCCCTGAAAAGGGGGGGGGGGGACTTACACACCATGAAGTTACCCTGATGGATGACGGAACCCTAGGTGATGAGATGCCAGTTTGGAAAACAAAGGGAGAGCCCAAGAGACAAGGAAACATGGCCGGTGGGGTGGGTGGGAGATGTCAAAGAGAAGCAGGCTTGCCAGGTAAAGGAAGCTTTTGGGTACAGAATCCTGAGAAGACTTAGCTGGAGGAAAGTATTGTTGTGTAAGAACTTATCAAACATTAGATGTCCTTTTCTTCTATATGCTGCTGTATCCATAACATCAGGGAGTTTTTGCCTCTGGTGAACTCTCATGTCCGACCGTTATACAAAAGTTAAATGCTACTGCTAGGGTGCATGTGACGTCCCGCGTCTCTCTCTCAGACATCGGTCGTAAACAGATGTCAGGTATAAAGTGGACATCAGCACGCACCTTCTTCAGAACAGAATGCCACCGGAGTCAGCAGCTATAGAGTGGGTACTCCAGGAGTCAGGCAAGTTTGAGGGGGAAGGCTGGGTGGGAAAGTATACAGCAGCATATAGAAGAGAAGAACATTTCTGATCTGTGATGTACAATAAGGATCTTTTTTTTGTTTGTTTATTTTTACTAGTTATTGCTTATTCTAGCCATTTAAAGCATTGTTTATTATCTGTTGCATACTTTTTACTGTATTTTACCACTAAAAACTAATCTGCAAGGTTGTACTAAAATTGTCTGCCTTACAGGGCCTGATAAATAAGGTTTTTACTGTCACACTGTTTGCAAAGCTTTTTTCACTGTGTGAAAGGTATCAACTGGAAAATTTCTCCATTTGTTGAGCATCTGTGTGTTTGTTCTGATTTCCTGTCAAGGAGTGCATCATACAACTGATTTGTTTGCAGTTAAAAGCATTCTTTCGTCTCCTTGCTCCTATTTCATTTAGTGGTTCACTGCTGCTTTTCTGCTGTGATAAACATTTATGTAGTGTTTTCTGCCTAATACTTGGTGGCTTTGCAGTTACCCGCCCCTACAGTAAATTTGATCGGGGACGCTCTTCCCAGTCTAGTGTCATTAGCTTATTCGACAGAATACAGAGAGAACATATGAGAAGGCCAACACACTTAGTTTCTTAACCTTGAATTATCTTCTGTTTCTCCTTTCTCCCTTTCCACTTTACAAAAAAAACACTGCTAGAATCTACCACTGCTACTGCAACTCCTTGTGTTCTGAGTGTGTGCTGCTCATACAATCTGGAAAAATAGAGCTGATAAGTTTTTTTGACACTTTTTAACTGTCCAGAGTTCTGCACGGTCTTAATTTTGCTTGACTGAATTATTTATATATTTTCTGGCATTGTTTTCTGATGCTCTAAGTGACTCCATCTTGATTTTTGTCCTAATTTACTGCCTTCTGCACTTGTTTTTAGTTATTTTTTTAATTTAATTGCATTTAAGCTGTATTTGCTTTAATATTGCTAAACACTCAAGTGTGCTAGATTGCACTACATGTGTTTTTACTGCTGATTTAGATGCTTTTCTGTAATAAAAAAAAAGTTCCAAGCTTGTTTCCTGCCTTTCCTGTAACTAGTCAAGTCCATAAACATATTTGCTGTACACCCAGGACTGTTTGTAAGCTTCTGTGCCCCCCAAGCCTTTCTGTGTCGGAGGGAAGCCTTCTAGCTCATCAGTGGGAGTGGTAAGCACTAGGTAGCCTATCTACCACAAGAGTGGATTCTGGCCCAGAAACTGTAGTTTATTGGCTGTTTGGGCAGTTTTTTTCCACCCCCTTCAACTTTCTGGTTTAAAAGCCTGCGTTTGAGTGGGTTTGCACTTGTTTAAGCTCTGCACTGTGGCGCCGAGCTGAGGCAAACAATTAGTGGTGCCAGAAAGTTTGCTTTTCAGTTTTTCCCTTAGATCTTGCTAGTTCTTTCTCTCTTGCACTTCAAATAGCATAATCACTGCACTTCGATAGGTTTTTGTACCATGTTTAAAGGGCAGTTCCCTGTGCTTTCTTCTATTAACCTGATGCACTTGGCCATTCCGAGGCAGTGCAGCAACTGCCTCATGTACAAAGACAAGTATCCTCTTACCTCCCAACACTCAAGATGCACTTATATCACCAAACTGGAAGCTATGCACTCTCCAGCCAAGACCGGACTAGCTGGTCAAGAGGAGAAGGTCAACACCTGCACGACACCACATGGAACACACAGCCCTCCAGAACACCCAATATCAATAAAAACAAACCACACACCCACCTTCGCAGTAGAATAGAAATTTACCCAGACACCAGAGACCTCCAAGACAGAAATGCACTCGACCACCACAACACAGCACAAATTACAGGGCACATAGCTCACCTCCACAGTGTGCCCCTCAACCTAAGCCCCTACGGCTAAACACCTAGCCCAATACACTAATCACAGGTGACTCAATAATGAGGCACACAGATGTCCCACTCGCTAGGTTGAATAAGGAGAAGGTAACAGTCAGTTGTTTATCAGGTGGTAGAATCTGACAACACACACACACACGTCACTCCACAACACTGCTGCTGCATTAAAACTGAAGTTGCTGCTGGTTGCTGGTGTATTTTGTGTTTTTTTCAACCTAGATTGGTTTGGTGTTTGATATTCATCAAGGATACCTACACCTCCAGGTTAGTGGCGCAGCATACCACCTCTGAGATCATCCATGTGCAACTAACATCGGGCAAATCTGCAATACAAATTGTGGCCTGCTACAGATCACCTTCCATGACACAGGACCACCACTCCGCCTTTCTGGAGACATTGGAAAACATGAAGGTCCTACTGAACACCCTGATATTGGGCGATTTCAATTACCCTACATATTGGACCTGGTCATCACCAACATGGGCGACAGGTTTTCTGCACCGGAGGTCAACATGTCACTGGTTAGACTATAAATTAATCACTCTGGATGTCCACACCACACCACCACCCCCAACCAAAGAAACCACAGTGAAAAACTTTTCTATAGCAAACTTCACCTTACTTAAGACAGAGGTGGTAAGTTTCACAGCCCCCACGCTAAAGGATAACAGTGTCCAAGATGCAGGAACCTTTACAAATGCACTCTATGAGCACCTACAAGGATGCATGGATCATGCCATCCCTAGCAAAACCAAAACTCACTCCCCTAAGAGAAGGAAACCAGTCTGGTGGACTCCTGCCATAAACAGGCTATACAATAGGAGGAGGAAACTAGTTCAGGAAAAAAAGCAAATCCCAAGAAGGAAAGACATCCCTGATCGGTATCAGTAAGAAACTAAGGTGACACCTACTCCCTTCTTTATCTATGTCAAGAATCTAAGTGGCAACTGGCAGCAGATGTGCTCTGAGCTAGTGCAAAATAGCACAAAATATACTGAACCTACTGATATTGCCAACATCCTGGCAGATAGATTCAGTGCAAACTTCACCCCAAAAAGGGTCCACAACAATACAGGAAAAGTGTACTGCCCCGGAAATCACAGACGCACAGGTGAAAACAGCCCTTTCAAACGTCAAAAGCACAGCGTCAATGGGGCCAGATGGTGCCCCAGGCTGCGTCTTGCATGAACTACGGACTAACCCCCCACCTAAACACACTGTTTAACCTCAGCCTCTCCACAGGCTACGTGCCCATAGAATGGTGCACAGCAACGGGTATTCCGCTCCACAAAGGAGGGGCCACAACTGACCCTGGTAACTATCGCCCCATAAGCCTGACTAGCCTGGTCTGCAAGGCTATGGAATGCATCATCATGGAACTCATTAACAAAGACATTGGGAACCTCCAAACACTTGACCCGACCCAGTTTGGCTTTGTTAAGGGCAGATCATGCCTACTAAACCTGGTTGACTTCTTCGAGACAGTCACCAAGGCCACAGATGAGGGGAAGGTGGTTCACACAGCCTACCTTGACCTCGCCAAGGGTTTTGACACCATTCCCCACTAGAGAATTATAGAAAAACTCACCAGCCTGAACATAAACCCCTACGTCACGAGATGGGTTGCCAACTGGCTTACAGACAGAACTCACACGGTAAGAATAGCGGGCTCCAGGTTCGACTCTAAACCAGTCACAAGTGGTGTCCCACAAGGCTCGGTCCTGAGACCACTACTGTTCAGCATATACTTCTCAAAGTACAGGCAAACACAGGAGGACAATGGCTAACCAAGTTCGCCAATGACTGCAAAAGTACAGTTTTGTACCTACCATAAATGTAGATGTTCGAGTGCTAATACAGCTGCAGTCATAACAGATGGGTTTTCCTGCCGTCAGGCGGGTCCTCGGTCGGCCGAATTCCAAAGTCTAGGTCCGGCGTCGGATGTCGTCGCTTCTTCCCTGACGCCAGTGCGACAGGGGTAATAAAAGAACCAGCCGGTGCCATTTTCTTCAGTTTTTCTTGCCCCAGATGTCAGGTGCCCCCAGAAGGGAGGCAAAACATAAATTTATGTAATAATGCAATGCAATATAATCAAAAAACAGTAGCTGCAAGCAAATACACCATAAAAGAATACCCCAATCAGGTTGTATGAGGAGGTGTTAGCCATTACGCCTGTCCCAAGAGGGGAAGGAGGGAGGGAAGCCTGGACTGCAGCTGTATTAGCACTCGAACATCTACATTTATGGTAGGTACAAAACTGTACTATGTTCACCGTGCATACAGCTGCAGTCATAACAGATGGGTTGAATCCCAAAGCTAAAAAAGGGGTGGTAGGCACTAAGAGGAACTAGGAGGAGCCAGGATGCCTTGCAAGACTGCAGTGGCAAAGCCCGCTCTAGATTTGGAGTATAATGGTAGGTGATAGTGCTTGGAGAAAGTATGTACAGAACTCCAAGTGGCTGCTTCCAAAATATCTTTGGTAGGAACCCCCCTGAGGAAAGCTGTAGAGGTAGCTGTGGCCCTTGTGGAGTGAGATCTGATGCCTGTAGGTACAGTCTTACCATGAAAAGAGTAACAAAAGCGTATGCAGTGGGCTATCCATCTTGAGATTGCCTGTTTGGAAATCGGCTTCCCTTGAGCACCTGTAGCATAGGAGACAGAGTTGCTCTGATTTTCTGAAAGGCTTTGTTCTATCCAAATAATAACGAAGCTGTCTGTGAATGTCCAAGGAATGTAGTAGTCTCTCCCCTTTGTTTTGTGGATTAGGGTAAAAGGTAGGTAGGTGGATAGCCCGATTCAAGGCTACCCTGGATACTACCTTTGGCATAAATGAAGGGTTGGTTCGTAAGGAAACTCTGTCCTGATGGAAAATGATGAAAGGCTGCACAGCCATGAGGGCTTGTAGTTCCGAAACCCTGCATGCTGAGGTGAAAGGCAGAAGGAAGGCTGTTTTCCATGACAAATATTGCAGTTCTGTTGAAGCAGCAGGCTCAAAGGGAGGCAGGGTCATTTTTTCCAGGATGAAATTGAGGTCCCAAGCAGGTACTGGTTGCTTCCTTGGGGGTTTTATATTCTTAGTCCCTCTGAGGATCTGTCTTAAGAGAGGGTGAGAGAATAAAGGAGGATCAGTGTTGTATTCTGCAGAAATGGCTGAAGCATGGATTTTGATGGAGGAGAATGAAAGTCCACTGCTTAGCATCTCAGCTAGGTACTGTAATATTTGAGGTAGATTCAGTATTCCAGGATTCTGACCCTTCTGATTCTAGGCACAAAACCATTTCCATTTTGCGGAGTAGGCTTTTCTAGTAGAAGGCCTTCTGGCCTCCAAAATGACATCCTGCACCTCCTTGGAGAGTAGGGTCTGTTGTGAATTTAAGGAATCCTCCATGCGGCTAGATTGAGTGTTTTCAGCTGACTGTGAAGAGTTTTGAAGTTGTGCTGAGTCAGTAGAAGAGGCATTAGAGGCAGGATCCATGGTGGGGAATGCGTCAGGCTCCTCAGGAGTGGGTACCAGTGTTGTCTTGGCCAGTCTGGAGCAATGAGAATCATCTTTGGTCTGTCTGCTCTGGCTTTTAATAGAACTTTGGGCAGCAGAGGAAGAGGTGGAAAGGCATAAACTGTCATTGTTGTCCAACTGAAAGAGTGCGTCCACTTTCCAGGCCTGTGGATGAAAGGTCCTTGAGCAGAATTTTGTCACTTGGTAATTTCTGTGGGTGGCAAAGAGATCTATGTCTGGCCTTCCCCATGCTTGAATTATTTTTGTAAAAACTTGAGGATGCAACTTCCATTTGTGTGGATCTGTCATATTTCTGCTTAGGTTGTCTGCCAGCGTGTTTTCCTTGCTTGGCAGGAACTGTGCTTGAAGTTGGATTTGTAATTCCAGAGCCATGTTCCAAAGAGACATGGCTAGCCTGCATAGGGGATATGAATGGGTTCCTCCCTGTTTATGTACCACATCACTGTGGTGTTGTCTGTCCTTATCAATAGTTGGCCTGGATGCAGTAGATCTTTGAAAGCCATAATAGCATTTATTACTGCTAGCATTTCCTTTTGATTGATGTGTAGGTGCTTTTCTTTTTGGGACCATTTGCCCTGAATGCACCGATCTGTCATGTGCGCCCCCCAGGCGTAGTCCGAGGCGTCTGTTGTGATGACTTGATTTGCTTGAGGCTTGCAGAATGGGAGACCTATGTTTCTTTGGCATGCTTGAGCCCACCACAGAAATTCCTTTTGAAGACATGGAATCAGTGGTATAACTGTTTCCAAACTGTGGCTGTGTTGAGACCATAAGTTTTTTAGGTACCATTGAAGTTTCCTCATATGCAGCTTTGCACATGGGATTAGCAGGATGTAAGATGCCATGAATCCCAGAGCCTGCAGGATTTTCCTTGCAGTCAGCCTGGTGAAGGTTGCCAGTTTTCTGAAGTACTGAGTTAGTTGCCCTTGTTTCTCTGGCGTGAGGTAGGCCATCTGGGTGTTTGTATTCAAGCTGGCACCCAGGAAAATTATTGTTTGAGAGGGTATTAGTTTTGATTTCTTTTTGTTGACTGTGTATCCCAGAGAATTCAACAACATTATTACAAACGCCAGGTGTTTCAGAAGCATGTGTTTGCTGTCCGCTTGGATCAGGCAGTCGTCCAAACATGGGTATATTTGTAACCCTTGAAGTCTGCAGAAGGCAATTACTGATGCCAGGCATTTCGTGAACACTCTGGGCGCAGTAGACAAGCCAAAGTGCAATGCAGAGAATTGATAATGGGTTGAACCTGCAAGAAATCTGAGGTATCTTCTGCAATCTTGTCTGATTGGGACATGCAGGTATGCCTCCTTGAGGTCCAATGTTACCAGCCAAGACTCCTTGCCCAGCATGGGAAGAAGCTGCTGTAATGTGAGCATCTTGAATTTTGGTACGAGTAAATATGTGTTTAGGATGGATAGGTCCAAAATAGGTCTCCAATCTTTGCCCTTCCTTGGTACCAGGAATAGTCTGGAATAAAAACCTTGACCCTGTTCTTGTGCAGGTACCTCTTGAATAGCTTTCATGTCCATGAGATCTGAAATTTATTTTTGTGCCTCTGCCCTTTGATTGTGCGGCAGGTTTGGCATGCCTCTCATTTTTGGAAGGGTGTGAAAGTGGAATCTGTAGCCTCTGTCTATAATGTCCAGGATCCATTTGTCTTTTGTGACAATATGCCAATTTTTCGAAAATAACGCCAGTTTTCTGCCTAAAGGTGCTGCCAATTGAGCCTTGCTTGGCATGCAAAGGGGAAAGTCATTGGTTCTGCTTTCTGAATGGCTGTGAACTATCCTCACCATCTCTTGGTGTATGTGCTTGCCATTGTCTGCCTCTAAATGATCCTTGAGATTGCCCTCTACCCCTCGGGCGCCTGTATTTACCTCTGAGGTCTGTCCGCGGCTGGAAAGGACCAATTTTTTGAAGGCCAATTTCTACTGAAACGTGGAGGTTGTACCTGTAGAAAATCTTTCACTGTTTGCACTGATTTTGCCTTTTCCTCCATTTTCTTTAATACTTCCTCAGCTTTAACACCAAACAATACATCTTTTTGAAGAGGTGCATCTAGTAATTTAGCTTTGACATGATCTGGTAAGGTTTGCTCTTTGAGCCAAGCGTGTCTACGTATGACTGATCCTGTAACAACAGCTCTACATGAGGCCTCTAAAGCATCAAAACCACATTGCAAGGTATGTTTACCCACTTGCTCTGCACTATGCAACAAATCCTGCAACTCTTTCAAATCTGGTTGTTCAGGTTGCGACATTTTGCTTTTCAACTGAGATAATAAAAACTGTTGATACTTTAATATATGGAACTGACAGTTTAATGCCCTCATGGTTAAGGTGGCCGAGGTGTATACCTTTTCCCCCCACCTTTCTAAAGCTCTGGAATCTCTCTCTGAAGGTAATGGATTTTTGGCAGTGGAGGCCTTAATTCCCTTGGGACCCTGTGAAATAGTTTCTGGGTCAGCCGCATGGCTTTTGTATAGAAATTGGTGTGAATCAGGAACCCGGTAATACCGGTCAGGCTTGACTGGAGCTGGAGGTAAGGAATCTGGGTTAAGGCTGGCCTCTGAATACACATCATCTAGTATGTCTAAGACAGGAGGGATAGCCAGAGGCCTGTGCTGAGGGAGCAAGAGGAAATCCCTGAGCCTTTACTTGGAGTCTGAATAATCTTGGCCTTCCCAGTGGAAGTGTTCCCTCAAGGTATGCAAGGTTTCCCCAAAAGAGTAGTCCTCCGGGGGGGAGACCGAGGGAATGGACTCCTCTGCATCAGAATCTTCAAAAGGGGAGTAAGATTGTTCCTGGTCTTCAGAATGTTCTGAAGTAATGGAGGCCTGGTCCGAGGAAGGGTATTCTTCCTCCACTCTGGGCCTTTTGTCCGAGGGGGGTTGAGAACCCCTGATAAGAGTAATCAAATCCTCAGCCATTTTGAGCATCTGCTTTTTAGGCATGGGGCCTTGAGAGGGTCCCTGTGGAGCTTGTCTTTTAGTATGCATGGCTGCTTTAGATTTAGTGAAAGCCTTAATGGAAACAGAAGAAGGCGGCCTGAAGACACCTTGAGAGGTGGCAGGCCTGTCTAAACTCTGAGTTTCCCCGCCAAGAGTGGCTTCGGTATCTGTAGTCGGAGTGTGGGCCGAAGAGCCTGCGACCTCGGGCACAGAAGACACCGCTAATGAAGTGTCTTCGGTAGTCAGGGGCTGCGTAGGCGCCTCGCTGAGAACCGGAGCACCTGTAGTCGGCTTTAGCGTGGTGTCGGTAGAAGTCGCGGACCTCGTATGTCGGTCCTTATCTTTGCGTCTTTTGCTCAAAACTGGAGCCGGAGTATCCGACGACATAATGTAATTAAACTTTTTGCCAAAATAGTGTTGGGCGAACTCCGCCCGACGCTTAATAGTGCGTCTGTTGAATGTAGCACAAAAACGACAGGTCGAGACGTCGTGGTCTGGGCCTAAGCAAGGAATGCAGAGGGAATGGAAATCCTTATGCGGTATTTGCTTCCCACATGAAATGCAATTATTAACTTTGTCTGACATCGGTCTGAGGCAAGAAAAGTTTCCCCAACGGGGTACTTAGCTTTCAAGAAGACTTCGGTTGAAAAATATTTGTAATCTCAGGAGCTGGCCAACCGGCACTTACGAACTGCTTCTGCTTCGGGCACCGCGTGGCAAGAAAGACTGAAGAAAATGGCGTTGGCTGGTTCTTTTATACCCCTGTCGCACTGACGTCAGGGAAGAAGCGATGACATCTGACGCCGGACCTAGACTTTGGAATTCGGCCGACCGAGGACCCGTCTGACGGCAGGAAAACCCATCTGTTATGACTGCAGCTGTTTGCACGATGAACATCTGGGAGCCATAATTGACTCTCCGGCTGACATGGACATTTTCCAAAAGGGCCTTACTGAGACAGACACCTGGTGTCAACGTCATGGTCTCAAGCTAAATGCCAAAAAATGCATATTCATCCCCTTTGGGAAAAACAAAACACCCATGAATTACCACACAGGTGGCAGCCCCCTTAATGCAGAAGAGGTAATAAGAGATCTGGGGACCCAGAGAGATAGTAATCTCTCCTCTGATAATCATATTGCCAAAGTAGTCAGGAAATCCTTCTATGTAGCCCATCTAATTACTAAAGGGTTCGCATCTAGAAATAAAGAGGTTATAGTGCCCCTCTACTCGTCACTCATCAGACCCATCATACAGTACAACGCCCCATTTGGGATGTACCTCAAGACACTTCCAACAGCTGGAAAGACCACAAAAGTACCTCACCAAGAGGATTACTGGCCTCAAACAAGTCCTATGCAGCCCGACTGAAAAAACTCTGGCTGTACTCAGTGGCATATCGCTTACTCAGAGGTGATCTCTGCCTGACTTACAAAGCCATGTCCAACTCAGAATTGATGGACATGCTCCACCTAAAGAAATCCGAGCGAGAGCCACTCGCTCTAGTGGGTTAAACCTCGCCACAACAATAAATAGAACATGCTGGAGGGATAGATTCCCATCACAGAGACTCCCCCATGCTTTGGAACAAAATTCTTAACTACATTAGGCACAGCCCCTCACTAACACTCTTCAAGAGAAACCTTGACGAGTGGATGGGTAACAGAAAATACACCCCTGGGATCACTTCATTGGCTCTTCTTGACAGAGGCTCAGTTAATTAACCAATGGGGCAGCGAAAGCTGACACACTGGCTAGGCTTATAAATGCCCTCGGGCAGATAGCCTAGTACTTAACTATGAACCTATGAATCAGCACCCCATCACCCACAGCGTAAGGTTCAGTGTGGACAGTTGGGGATGTGTGTTCCCTTAAGGAACCAGCGCCCCATCACCCACAGTGTAAGATTCAGTGTGGATAGTTGGGGGTGTAAGTGTTCCCTTACGGAATCAGCACCCCATCACCCACAGTATAAAGTTCAGTGTGGACAGTTGGGGTGTAATAGCGTTTCCTTAGGGAATCATCACCCCATCACCCAAAGTGTAAGGTTCAGTGTGGACAGTTGGGGGTGGGTGTAAGAGTGTTCCCTTAGGGAAACAGCGCCCCATCACCCACAGTGTAAGGTTCAGTGTGGACAGCTGGGGTGTAAGAGTGTTCCCTTAGGGAAACAGCGCCCCATCACCCACAGTGTAAGGTTCAGTGTGGAGAGTTGGGGGTGTCCCCTTAGGGAATCAGCGCCCCATCACCCACAGTGTAAGGTTCAGTGTGGACAGTTGGGGTGTAATAGTGTTCCCTTAAGGAATCAGCACCCCATCACTCACAGTGTAAGGTTCAGTGTGGACAGTTGGGGGTGGGTGTAAGAATGTTCCCTTACAGAATCAGCTCCCCATCACTCACAGTGTAAGGTTCAGTGTGGACAGTTGGGGGTGTAATAGTGTTCCCTTAGGGAATCAGCACCCCATCACCTACAGTGTAAACTTCAGTGTAAACAGTTGGGGGTGTAATAGTGTTCCCTTAGGGAATCAACCCCATCACCCACAGTGTAAGTTTCGGTGTGGACAGTTGGGATGTAATAGTGTTCCCTTAGGGAAGCATCACCCCATCACCCACAGTGTAAGGTTCAGTCTGGACAGTTGGGTGTGCAAGAGTGTTCGCTTAGGGAACCGGTGTCCCATCACCCACAGTGTAAAGTTCAGTGTGGACAGTTGGGGCTGGGTGTAAGAGTGTTCCCTTAGGGAATCAGCACCCCATCACCCACAGTATAAGGTTCAGTGTGGACAGCTGGGGGTGTAAGTGTGTTCCTTTAGGGAATCAGCACCCTATCACCCACATTGTAAGGGTCAGTGTGGACAGTTGGGGGTGTAATAGTGTTCCCTTAGGGAATCGGTGCCCCATCACTCACACTGTAAGGTTCAGAGTGAACAATTGGGGGTGGGTGTAAGTGTTCCCTTAGGGAATTAGCGCCCCATCATCCACAATGTAAGGTTCAGTGTGGACAGTTGGTGGTTTAATATTGCTCCCTTAGGGAATCAGCACCCCATCACCCACAGTGTAAGGCTCAGTGTGGACAGTTGGGGGTGTAAGTGTTCCCTTAGGGAATCAGTGCCCTATCACCCACAGTGTCGGGTTCAGTGTGGACAGCTGGGGGTGGGTGTAAGAGTGTTCCCTTAGGGAATCAGCACCCCATCATCCACAGTGTAAGATTCAGTGTGGACAGTCGGGGGTGTAATAATGTTCCCTTAGGGAATCAGCGCCCCATCATCCACAATGTAAAATTCAGTGTGGACAGCTGGGGATGGGTGTAAGAGTGTTCCCTTAGGGAATCAGCTCTCCATCACAGTGCAAGGTTCAGTGTGGACAGTTGGGGGGTGTAATAGTGTTCCCTTAGGGAATCAGCGCCCCTTCATCTACAGTATAAGGTTCAGTGTGCACAGTTGGGGGTGTAATAGTGTTCCCTTAGGGAATCAGCGCCCCTTCATCTACAGTATAAGGTTCAGTGTGGACAGTTGGGGGTGTAATAGTGTTCCCTTAGGGAATCAGCGCCCCATCACCCACAGTGTAAGGTTTAGTGTGAACAGTTGGGGGTGTAAGAGTGTTCCCTTAGGGAATCAGTGCCCCATCATCCACAGTGTAAGGTTTAGTGTGGACAGTTCATAGGTAGGTACTAGGCTATCGGCCCAAGGGCCTACGTAAGCCTAGCCAACAAGGTTCCCTAGCTTACCCCACCCAAGAAAGTTATTTCCCTGTGCCAGTGTCGAGCAGAAACACAGAAGTGATCCCGGGGTGTATTTCCTATTTCCCATCCACTAATCAAGATTTTTCTTGAAGAGTGCTCTGGGACACAAATCTATCCCTGCAGCATGTCCTGTTTATTGTGGTGACAAGGTTTAGGTCCCTAGATCGTCGAACTCGGAGGGATTGGGATTTCTTTAGGTGTAGTATGTCCAACAGCTCCGGGTTTGACATAGCTTTATATGTTAAGACAGAGATCACCTCGGAGTAGGCGATATGCTACGTTGTAAAGCTGGCGGTTTTTGAGACAGTCAGTGTAGGGCATTTGTTTGAGGGCAGTAATCCTCTTTGTGAGGTACTTCTGTGGCCTTTCCAGCTGCTGAAGACGTCTTTTGAGGTACATTTCAAAAGGGGCATTGTACTCTATTAAGGATCTAATGAGTGTCGAGTAAATGCGAACAATGACCTCTCTCTTCCTGGATGAGGAACCTTTTATGATGGTGTGCCACATAGGACTTCCTGACTACTGTGGCGATTTGACCATCAAAGGAGAGACTACTCTCCACCTGGGTCACAAGGTCTCATCACACATTCGGTGTTAAGTAGATTGCTGCTTATGTGGTAGTTCATGGGTACAGAGGTTTTAACAAAGGGGATGACACTGCACTTTTTGGCATTGAGCTTGAGGCCATGGCCCTGACACCAGGCATCTGTCTCAGCGAAGCCCTTCTGTAGGATGTCCACATCATTTGGGAACTTGACTATGGCTCCTAGTTTGTAGTCGTCTGCGAACTTCGTTAGCCAGAGGCCTTCTGTGTTAGCCTGTACTTCAGAGAAGTGGATACCAAACAGGAGAGGTCCCAGGACAAAACCCTGTGGTACTCCACTTGTCACTGCTTTGAGGTCAGATTTGGAGTTTGCAACTTTTACAGTGTGGGTTCCATCAGTGAGCCAGTTGGCAACCCATCTTGTGACGTAGGGATTTATACCTAGTTTAGTGAGTTTAGCTAAAATTGCAGAATGGGGGGTGATGTCGAAAGCCTTGGTGATGTCAAGATAGGCTGTGTGAACCACCTTACCTTCATCTATGGCTTTGGTGACTGGCTCAAAGAAGTCGAACAGGTTCAGGAGGCATGATCTGCCTTTCACAAACTCGAATTGGGTGGGATCCAGAGTTTGGAGGTTACCAATGTCTTTGTTTATGAGTTCCATGATGATATGTTCCATGACCTTGCAGACCAGGTTCGTCAGGCTAATAGGTTGATAGTTCCCGGGATCAGTGGTGGCTCCCTCTTTGTGGAGTGGGACAACTGTTACTGTGCGCCATTCAGTGGGCACAAAGCATGATGCGAGTCTATTATTGAACATGGTGCTTAAGTGGTGAGCCAGTTCGTTCTGAAGTTCATGTAAAACGCAGCCTGGAATGTTGTCCGGTTCCATGGATGCTGTGATTTTGACTTTAGAGTGTGCAGCTTTTACCTGCGTAGTTGTGATTACAGGGACTCTGCATTCTTCCTGTATAAATATGGGTCCTTTAGGGGGCGGGGTAAAGTTAGCACTGAGCCTATCTGCCAGGATGTTGGCAATATCAGTTGGTTCTGTAATTTTCGTGCCGTTGTGCTGTAACTCGGAGCAGATCTGGGTGTTGCCATAGAGATTCTTGACATAGCTATAGAATGCTTTGTGGTTGCCCTTAGAATTAGTGGCGATTTTGTTTTCGTAGCTAGCTTTGGAAGATCTTATAACGGATCTCAGCTTCTTACTGAGGCTGACCAGGGAGCTCCTCCACTCATGGGATTTTACTCTCTTTTGCAACAGTTTCTTCCTTCTGTTGTACAGTTTGTTTATGGCAGGGGACCTACCAGATTGGCTTCCTTTTTATGGAGGACAGCGTCTTGGTTCTGTTTGGGATAGCACGATCCATGCACCCATATAAGTGCTTATAGAGTGCATTTGTGTATGATTCAGCAGTTGTAACAATTGTCCATCTGCATGGGTGTCATGAAGTTCACCACTTCTGTCGTAAGAAGCATGAAGTTGGCTTTGGAGAATTTTTTTACCGTGGTTTCCTTAATGGGGGGTGGGGGCGGGATGTGGATATCAAGGGTGATTAGCTTATGGCCGGATCGGACCAACAAGGAGTTGACTTCAGGTGTTGAACACCGGTCACTCATGTTGGTAATGACTAGTTCTAGGATATTGCTGCCCCTGGTGGAGGGTGTGGATAAGCTGATCCAGGGCATTGGAGTTTATGAATTCCAGTTGGGGGTGTAAGAGTGTTCCCTTAGGGAATCAGTGCCCAACCACTCACAGTGTAAGGTTCAGTGTGGACAGTTGGGGGTGTAAGAGTGTTCCCTTAAGGAATCAGCACCCCATCACCCACAGGGTAAGATTCAGTGTGGACAGCTGGGGTGTAACAGTGTTCCCTTAGGGAATCCACACCCCCATCACCCACAGGGTAAGATTCAGTGTGGACAGTTGGGGGTGGGTGTAAGAGTGTTCCCTTCTCCAGCGTGAGCAGGTCCATTCGTTGGGGTAACCTGTGGCAATTGCCCTTGGCTAGATGTAGTAATAGGGGAACCAATGCTGCCTTGGCCAACAGGGAGTCACTAGCAAGATTTGAGTCTGTTCCTTCTGAATTTTCAGTAGGTTTCTTTGTAGGAGAGGGAAGGAAGGATGCATAAGTGTACATCCCCTTCATGAGATTGACAAAGCATCCACCTACCATGCTTCTGGGTGTGGTGCCCTGGAACAGAAGGTTGGCAGCTGTCTGTTCATGGGGGAGGCAGAGAGATCCACATCTGAAATAACACATCGATGGACCAGGTCCAGAACCAGGTCCCTGCTCAGCATCCACTCGTGTGACAGGGTCATGGTTCTACTTAATGAGTCTGCCATCACATTGTCTGCAGAAGGGATGTACACCGCTTGGAGGAGAATCTGTTTCTCCAGGGCGATTTCCCAGGCCTGCGGTGCTAGTCTGCACAGGAGGTAGGACCCCCCCCCCCCGGTTTTGTTAATGTACCACAGTACCGTGGTATTGTCCGTGTACCACCTCAGAGTACTTGGTAGAAGCTGTTCTTTGAAGATTATATCAAGGCTAGTATCAGGGCTCTCATTTTCTTGATATTGATATGGTCTTTCTGTTGAGTGAGGGTCCATGTGTTCCTCACTCTCCATTCTCCTAAGGTTGCACCCCACCCTGTGTCTGATGCATTTGTAAAGACATCCTATTTGGGGGGCATTGGTTGTTAAGAGCAAGCCAGGATTTGACTGAATCTTGTTATCCACCACTTCAGTTCCCTGCCCAGGCGATGGGATCATGAACTCTAGGGGATGTAGGTGTTGCTTCTAGACTGTTTGCAAGTACCACTGGAATTTCCTCATGTGAATGTGAAATCTTGTCAGAGGTGCCATGAAGATAGTCAAGGCCATGAATCCTAGGATTCTGAGGAATTTCCTGGTCAAGATGGCTTTGAGAGGAAGAATTTCCCTGAAGTAAGAAGTGAGCATCACAATCTTTTTTGGGGGAAGGCAGGCCATTATCTCCCTTGTCAGAATCTAACATCTCAGGAACACCTGATCCTGTGAGGGTATCAGGGATGATTTTTTGAGGTTTACAGTAAATCTCAGATCTGTTAAGAAGGAGATAATGTCCAGGTGTTGTAAGGCCATGGTACTTGACGCAGCCTGAATGAGGATGTCATCGAAGTAGGGGAAAAGTTGTATTCTCTTTGTCCTGGCAAAGGCCATGACTGGAGCCACACATTTTGTAAATACTCTTGGGGCCAGAGAGAGACCAAATCGTAAAGCACAAAACTGAAAGTGTGAAAAATCCACTGAGAAGCGGAGGAATTTTCTGAAAAGTGGATGGATTAGGATGTGTAAGTAGGCATCCTTTATATCCAAGGATACTAAGATGACTTGTGGAAGGATCAGGGGCAGAAGGGTAGGTAGAGAAAGCATCCAAAAGGAGGGAACCCGGAGAAAGGTGTTAACGTGTGATAGATCCAATAGATCTAGGCTAGGCCTCTAGGGGCCTTCCTTTCTGGGGACCAGGAAAATTCTTGAATAAAACCACTTTCCTCTTGCAAGTGAAGGGACTTCCTGCATTGATCCCTGAGTGAGAAAGTTCCTGCAGGACTGCAGGAAAGAATGGCAGTTGGGATGGGGGGGGGGGGGTTAGGAATGCCTTTGGTAGTAGGTCTTGTCTGGCCTCCCAAGTTATGAAGTATCCCTGCTTTATGATAAATAGGACCCAAGAGTCCAGGGTAACCTGCTTCCAAGCAGGGAGGGAAGAGGGAGAGGTGCATGGAAAGAGGGGTGTCTGGGTTAAGAGCCTGGCAGTCACAGGCTACCAGGCTTCCCCTGAAAGGACTGTTTAGATGGAGTGGAAGGAACAGACCCAGAAGGAGGCGGTTTCCTGTGGTCCTTTCTGGTCTTAGGTGACATTTTCCTAGCTGAGGTTCTCACAAAGGAGGTTCTGGCAGGGTAATTCCTTTGAAAATGTGGGACTGGGGAGACAAATATGTCTCGGTTCCTTATCTTTAGTCTGGAAGGCCTTGAAGAGGTCAACAGCAGCTGTACCAAACAAGTCTTTATTGTCTAGAAGAGCGTACAGGAGTTTAAATTTAATGTCATCAGGCAGGGGCTGCAATCTAAGCCAAAAGCATTTCCTTATGACAGATCCTGAGGTGGCAGCCTTAGATGAAGCTTCTACACCATCGTAACTACACCTGATGGAGTGTTTGGTTACTTGGGTGCAGGAATTCAAAAGACTGGATATTTTGGCCTTGGCAGGGGAGTCAGGGAGCTCCCCCAATTGTTTTACCACATCTGCCATCAGAGCCACAGATTTGGCCATGTGTCTTGCAGTTGATGGCTCTTACTGCTAAGGTGGCAAAGGTGTATATTTTTTTTCCCAGCCGCTCCATCAGTCCACACTTTTTATCTGAGGGCAGTAGAGAGGTGGAAGGAAGTAATTTAGAAATGTTATCAGCAGCCACAGTAATAACTGAAGGGTCTGCAGACAGGGCTTTGTAGAGGAATTTTTCTTCATCAGGGACCTTACAGAATCTATCTGGGTGTCTGGGTGCAGGGGGCTGTGAATCAGGATTTTTTGAAGCAGCCAGGAAAGCAGGGTGTACTGGGGGGATACAGCAGAGGGGCTAGAAGACTCCAATTGGAGTAGTTCATAACATCTCTTTTGGGTCTTGGTGACTTGACTGCTGTCCCACTTGAAGTAATTTTGCATTTCTGTAATGGTCTCACCAAAAGTGAAGTCTTCTCCTGGGGAGTCTGTGCCGTTGGACTCTTCCTCTGGGGGAGGCATATCCCAGAGGAGAAGCAATTTGAGAAGAATAAGTGATGGATTCATCATCAGATGAATCCTCTTCTCCAGAGAAGACATCGGGAGCAGGTCCTTTAGGGGTAGAGGCCGAAGAGTCCTGGGCTGGAGTCGGGGCCTGACATAAGGCCAAGAAGGCGTTTAGAAAGCCTTGGGTGAAGGCCTAAAAATCCGTTAGCTGTTCGACGGAAGGGGTAGATGGAGGATGAGAAATATGCTTAGTCTTCTGTTTTCTCTTTTTATGTGACTCAGATGGTGAAGAATTGAGAGATATGATGAAGGGTAGGAGGGCTGGACAACACTTCACAACATCAGAGGCTGAATCTTCTCGCACAACAATCTGAGACCACCCACGCGGACCCTCGGAAATTATGAGCCTAGATTCCCCCTCGGTGACCGAATCAGGTGCCTGCGAATCTCTCTGGGACGTGACCTTGGGTGCTGTACTGGCGTCCTCCAGGCTATCTACCAAAGGAAGATCCGAGGACTCCAGCTTGGACTTCAGGCCGTCACCGGCCTTGACAGGTATGGCTGAAGTGGAGGGAGCCAGCAGTCGGTTCAGGCTTAGACTTTTTCACCTTCTTGACTGGAGGCTCACCAGAGAAACTTTTAGTTATGTACTCACCATAACTTCAGATGTTTGGGATCCATCTCGCCTACATTCTGACTGATGGGTTCGGAGCCGATCCCTCGGCTCCGACTCGGCACGCTTATGCCAAAGAGCGAAGTCTCTTATTGGCTGAGCTTACTATATCCCAGGATGCACCACTACCAGTCCCCCAGATCTAGTTTGTCCGCATACATGCACACATGCACGCCCTGCTTATATAACATCGTCAGATGAAACAAGATAAAACAGTAGAACTCAAAACCGTTCAATCTCTTCTGATCTCCAAGGCAGGGGAAGGAGGGTGGGTATTAGGAATGGTAGATGGATCCCAAACATCTGAAGTTATGGTGAGTACATAACTAAAAGATGTTATGTGATCCTATCTCGCCTACATTCTGACTGATGGGACAGCGTCCTAGCACCTGAATCCTGGGTGGCTCACTGGAAAACACTCCTGAGTACCGTGGAACCAAATGATGCTCGCCTTTAGATGCCACATCCAATTTATAGTGGGAAATGAAAGTGTGCGGATTTGACCAAGTAGCCGCAGCACAAATCTCCGATATAGCGAGCTTGGAATGAAAAGCTATAGAAGTCGCCATAGCTCTGGTAGAGTGAGCTTTGATAGATGTTGTAAGTTGCTTATTCAAGAAGAATAAGCCTGAGTTATACAATCTCTAATCCATTTGGAGATAGTAGCTTTTGTAATGGTTTTACCCAATTTATTGTCTGAGAAGGACACAAACAATTGGTCTGACTTACGAAATTGCTGAGTCCTGTCTAAATAGAAGCGCAATTGCCTGTGAACATCCAATTTATGGAGAGTGTATTCTGCTTCATTGGAGAATTTTGGGAAGAAAACTGGTAGCTCTAGAGATTGTTGAAGACAGAGATTAGAACAGACCTTTGGGACAAAGGATGGATTAGGCCTAAGTGATACTCTATCCTTGTGGAAAATCAAGTACGGTGGTTTAATAGATAGGGCTTGAAGCTCTGAAACTCTTCTTGCAGAAGTAATTGCAACTAAGGCGGCAGTTTTCCAAGACAGATATTTTAACTCACATGTAGCAGCCGGTTCGAAAGGGGGAGATGTTAATGCACGAAGCACCAAATCAAGATCCCATGGAGGCGCAGGATGAAAAACTGGGGGTCTTAACAGGCCCGCACCCTTAATAAAAGTCTTGCATAATCTGCTGCTCATCAATGGAGGATCCATGGATTCGTGGAATTTAGAGATAGCCGCCAGTTGGACTTTAATAGTAGAGACAGAAGATCCTTGATTAAACAGGGATGTTAAGAATTTCAAAACTTCCGGGATCGGAGCAGTGATAGGGTCTAAGCCCCTGAGTTGAGCCCAGATAGCAAACCTCTTCCACTTACTGAGGTACAATTTGTTAGTGGTGGGTTTGTGGGCTGAAGATAAAATGTGAATAACTTCCGGGTCTAATGTGTGACTTCTGACTAAAGTCGGAAGTGGAGGAGCCAGGCTGTCAACTTCAAGGAGTGTAGGGACTGATGCTGTCGTCCCGACTGATGGATTAGCAGATCCGGAGTTAGATCTAACACCCAAGGTTCGCCCCCCGCATGTTTCTTCAGGTAGGGAAACCATACCTGACGAGGCCAGTATGGAGCAATCAGTATCATTGTGGACCCCAATTGAGAAGCTTTTTGAATGACTTTGGAGAGAAGTGGTATCGGAGGAAAGGCATAAAGTAGCCCTGTTGGCCAAGGTTGTGCTAGAGCATCCATAGCTGCTTCCCTTTGATGTGGAGTCAAGGAGAAGAACCTTTGCACTTCGTGTTTAGTGGTGTTGCAAATAGATCGCAGCACGTTCCCCATCTCCTGAAAACCTGAGCTGCTACTGTTTCGTTTAGGGACCACTCGTGAGGAGAGAGAATTGTCCTGCTCAATTTGTCTGCCAATATATTTGATTTCCCCGGAATGTGGGTCGCTACCAAGAAGCGGTTGGTAGCTACAGCCCATTCCCACACCCTCATGGCCTCTCTGCAAAGGGGTAAGATCTGGTCCCTCCTTGTTTGTTTAGATACCAGACCACCGACATGTTGTCTGTGTGGATGGCGATGATGCCCTGAGGAAGAAACTTGTGTAAGGCCTGTAGGGACAGAAGTACAGCCCTCATCTCCAACACATTGATGTGGAGAAGACCTTAGCCTGGAAGCCAGGAGCCCTGAACTAACCTGCCCAGACAATGCCCCCCCCCCACCCTATCTGGGAGGCATCTGTCGTCAGGGTAACCACTGGAGAGGGAATAACAAAGGGCTTCCTTGATTTAGATTGGATGTCTGAAGCCACCAGCGAAGGTCCCGTTTGCATGTTTCTGTAATCATGATGGGATGATTGAGGGGAAGGTCCTGAAAGGACCATTGAGTTGACAATAGCCACTGAAGAATCCTCATGTGCAATCTTGCCAGAGGAACTAGAAGAACCGTGGCAGACATTGAACCTAAAACTTGTAGGACCATCCTGGCTGGGGCTTTGGATCTTGAAATCAGAGCTTGAACTTGGCCCTGTAAAGTTTGGATCCTTTCGGTAGGAAGAAAAACGCACATCAATTTTGAGTCTATCTCTGCTCCTATAAACCTTATGCGTTGAGAGGGCAGCAAGACAGACTTTGACCAATTGAATGTAATCCCCAGGGTAGCACCCAGGGAGATGGTGGCTTTGAGGTTGTCCATTAGTAGATGCCTGGTGGTGGCAGTCAGGAGCCAGTCGTCCAGATAGGGAAACACTTGGAATCCACGACTCCTCAGGTGAGCAGTCACTACTGCCAAACACTTGGTGAACACCCGGGGCTGTGGTGAGACCAAAGGGCAGTGCACAAAATTGGAAATGACTGACTCCCAGGCTGAAGCGCAGATACCTCCTGGACGCCTGATGTATCGGTATGTGATAATAGGCGTCCTTGAGGTCTATGGAGCACATCCAAACATCCTTCTCCAACAATGGGAGAATGGATTGTAACGTGACCATTCGGAATTTGGATTTCGTGACGGATTGGTTCAGTCTGCTGAGATCCAATATTGGTCTCAGGTCCCCTGTCTTTTTTGGCACTAAAAAGAACCTGGAGTAATTTCCGGATCCGATCTGGTCTGTGGGGACCGGTTGGATGACTCCTTTTTCTAGCAGCTTTAAAGCTTCTGCGGCTGCAATTTCCCTTTGACTGGGTGGTGGGTCCGGGATTTTTTTTTTTGGACGGTGGGGGTGAGCATGTGAATGGGATGGTGTAACCTCCGGCAATGATCCGAAGCACCCATCTGTCCTGAGTGATTGACTCCCAGGCTTTTAGGTGCTTGGCAAAACGGTACCCGACTGGCTCCGGAGCAGCACAGCCGGGCAATCCCTCATGATGTGTGGGAGGCTGAAGAGCCACGAAAGGACTCGCGGTCTCCAGAATTGCGGGGCCCTCTGCCGCCTCTGGGACGGCGTCTCCCAGAAAAATTTCCCCGTCCTCTGCCTCTGGAAGGGGAATCTTCCTGCTGTTGAGGAAAAACTTACGTGATTTACGGAACCACATCTTCCCCTCCTTTAGCCTTGGGATAAGGCCGAAGGGAGTGGAATAACGGGCACCTACGGCAGATAAAGTTTTTCCCTCTTGCTCACAGCGGTAAGGGTGTCTTTAACCTTAGGTCCAAACAAAGAGGACCCATCAAAGGGAGCGTCGTGAAGGAAGACTTGAAGGCCTCCAGAACTGACACAAGCGGAGCCAGGCTTGTCTCCGTAGAGCCACGCCTGTGCCTGCCGCTCTACCCCCTTCGCCGCATAGGAAATGAGCCTCATGGACGAGTTAGAAATTGACGTAAGGATAGCCAACTGAGAGCTAACCGACTGGGCTAGCTGCTCAGGTAGGTTACCCGAGAGGGAATCTGACAGCTCCTTGACCAGATCCCTCTGAAGCCTGGTAAAATGTGCCAAATAATTCAGAGACCTTAAAGTAAAGGCCGCTGAAGTCAGGGTGCGCTTCCCGTACCTGTCCATGCTCCTAGACTCCTTATTAGGAGGATGGACGGACGTTGAAGCCTCTGCCACGTCCAGTTGTGTAGCAGATGCCACCACCATGGCATCTACAGCCACGCCTTTAGTGAGGAACTCCTTCTCGGGTGGGGCAGACAAAAATTTATTAGGACGAGAAGGGACTGGTTCCACGGTATCTGGATGTTCCCACGCCTCGACAAACTAAATCCAGGAGCTCGTCAAGAGGCGGAGACACCCAGGAGGCGGAGGGCTGAGCCCCAAAGGCCTTGAGGAGCACTGACTCATCAGCAGAGGGGGGTTTGGATATCCAGCCGCCTCGTTGTTTGAGGATCTAAGATGTCTGCAAATGAGACATCATCCGAGGACGACTTCGGGGACCCCTCCGCATCATCAAGATCAGTGTCCGATGTAATAGACTCGGGGGAGTCCACGTGCTTCCTCTTGCACGATCTCTTCCTTGGGGGTTCCTCCGAAGACAACTCCGAAGAACCCTCAGGAGGAGGGGAACCCCCAATGGGGGTAACCTCAGGCCCAGGGGCTCCGCTGCCTACGGACAGGGGAACTGCCAAAGACCCAGTCTCCACGCCCAGGGAAGGTGCCGGTAAAGCTGGAGAGATGGCCGAAGACTTGGCCAAGGCACTCCTCATAGCTCTGAAAGCCGGACCCCCAGAATCCTGGGAGTGTCCGGTCCCCGGAGCCATGATAGCCGACGGAAGTCCCGCAGCCGAAGCACCGAGAGGGAGGCTCGGAACCGAAAGCATAGGTCCCGAAACATCACCCCCGGGTCCAGCCGAAGAAGTCCGTGTACCAAACTCGGACCCGAAGGCCCGGGTTGGAGTAAGGGTCGGAGCCGACCCTAAGATCTCCACCGGCTCCAGCAGCACCTGCTCCGACGAAGCCGAAGCGGTCGGAGGAGGAATAGCAATGGGATGGGCATGGGCTATCGGCTCCGAAGCCAACTGGGTTTTTGAAAGACTGGGGACTGGAACAGTCTTTGGAGCACCCTGTCTATATCCGAATCCGACATCCTCGATGACTTAGAGGATACTGAACGGGTTCGAGATGGCCTCTCCAACGGCCCCAAAGGGCTAGGGGACCAGCTCCGAGGCGACTCGATGACTATCGGCGCCGAAGGAATACCCACACTAGTTTCCATCGGTGCCGAGGAGGACTTCGGCGCCGAGGAGGAAGTGTCTGAGCGGGCAACCCTTGTCGGCTCCGAGACCAGTGGAGCCGGCGAAGGTGACCCGCCTCGATGCCCCAGCCATCGGCTCGAAGCCAGAGGAGTCGAGACTGGTGGCATCGAGGCAGACGTTCCGCCCTCGGCTCCAAGTCCTTGGAGCCGAAGGAGGAGCCTGCCTATGTCTTTTGGCGGCGGATCCGACGGACTGGTCGGAGCCGGCCTTTTCTTTTAGCTGGAGAAGGAGAGGATGCTAAAGCTTCTTCAAAGGAGGGTTTTATTAAGCCTTTAAGAATGAGTTTATTTTTCCTCTCCTGGAGGACCCTCGAGGAAAAAGTGTGACACACGCTGCATGACTCTTGTAAATGTTTTGCACCCAAACAATAAACACAGAGAGAGTGGTCATCTGTGATTGACATTTTAAAATTACATTTGGTGCATTTTTTGAAGCCCGAAGGCCTAGGATTTTGAGACATTATGACCAATAATTCAGTAATTCTCTGATAGCAAGTAACAACACAATCGTAATTTGACTTGACTTAACTGACTCTACAAAAATCAGTTTACAACTGCCGATTTAAACAATCCGAACAACAAAAAACTCAAGGGGGTCTGAAACCCCAAAGGTTTGAGAGGGGTTGACTGACCGGGAAAGGCCCTACAGATGAAGGAGGCCTGAAATCAGAAACCAACGCCCAATCACACTACAAGTTTTCACAAAAAAAACTCCAATCACTACACAAAGCACAGAGTAGCCGTTAAAACAGCTTTTTATGACAGGAACAGCAATTTTATGACAGAAAAAAGTAAGTAAAATACTACTCAGCTCAGCCAGCTCGAGACCACGTCTTCGCTAGTTAGCGGCAAACGAGATCTGGGGGACTGGTAGTGGTGCATCCTGGGATATAGTAAGCTCAGCCAATAAGAGACTTCGCTCTTTGGCATAAGCGTGCCGAGTCGGAGCCGAGGGATCGGCTCCGAACCCATCAGTCAGAATGTAGGCGAGATAGGATCACATAACATCCAGACATTGGATCCATACGAGAAGCATCGTTTAAGCCGCTGATTCTCTAGTTATATTTCAGTGCTCCTAAGCGGCTTGTATGGGTTTTGGGGACAAAGGCCTGACAAATACTACAGGTGGTATGGTCATGTGCTTGGCCTAAGCAAAACAGGCAGAGCTCATGCTAGTCATTATGTGGAATTTGCCTTCCACACCTACACTTGTCCTTCCTACCTGACATGAACCCAAAGCAGTAGCACACAAATAAAAAAAAAAAAAACCCTACGGGGTACTTATCTGAAGTTGTATGGTGAGAAATCACTTTTTCCGAAGAAGTGATGACTGGAGCTGGCAGTCACAGAGGCGGCAGGAAAAGGTAGGAAGGTGCTTGCTGATGTCTGCTTTATACCAGATGTCCACTTATGACCGACGTCCAAGAGAGAGGTGTGGGGCGTCACGGGCACCCTAGCGGTAGCATTTAACTTTTGTATAATGGCTGGACATACGAGAGTTAACCAGAGGCAAATTCCCTGACGTTACGGATACAGCAGCATATGAATAGGAGGACATCTATAATACCACTTTTCCTGCCTTCAGTGGCCAGAAGAGGTTTGCCTGTGAACAAAAGCAGGGCTAGAAGGATAATTGCTTTGGAACTTGTGGAAAGGGGACACAAAAATATGTTTAAGGCCTTGCAAAGCCTTACCTTTTTCTTGGAGACAACATCCAGCAACTTGGCCTTAATGGCTTCAGGTAATGACTGCAGGCAAAGCAAAAAATAACACCTCATGACAGACCCACAGGCAGAAGCTCTGGAGAAGGCATCAGCCACATCACAGTTACACACTTGATAGAGTGGCAAGCCACCTGAAAGGCACCACCCAAAACAGAGCAAAATATTTTGTCTCAGAATCAGTGAGGAAGGAAAGAACCTGCCAAGCCTGGGCAATCAAGGCTACAGCGCATCTGTTCATGTGGGGCTGGTAATTGCTGGCCCAAAAGGCCAAAGCAGCAGCAGTATGAACCTTCTCACCAATTCTCTCCATTGCTCTTGTGACGATGTGAGGTATTGCCAGCTATGCCAGGAAAAGCAGGGCTGTGGATGTGTAACATATACCAGTACAGTTAGCTGGAATTGTGTAAAGAATTATGTCATTTGCAGATCAAACTGATTTGTACAGATGCTTTTGTTGAAAAATGTATTTGTAAAGCTGGCTGTGTTAAAAACGTACCAACAGTATGCTCTGCTGGACAGAAAAATAAATGTACATGCATTACTGTAACTGTTTAAATATCTACGTTTTAACAGAAAATGCTGAAAGAGAAAGAATAGTTATGTAAAATCTTACCATAACCACAGATGTCCTTCTCTTCCATGTTACAGCATTCCAAATCCTTGGGTTATCCTCTCTTGCTACCCGAATGTCCCCGAATGTCCATCAGTATACAAAAGACTGTAATCGCTGCAAAGTATGTTGGATGTCTGACGGCGGCTGAAGAAACATGGGCCATAAGAATGTCTGCACGTACCATACCTCAGAACTAAGCTACCTAGTTGGACCCCAGTCCCAAGATAATTGTATCAGTCCAGTGTCATGTTAGAAGGGAGAGTTTAGTGAAGAAGGGAGGGAAGGAATACCGCAAGAGGGAAGAGGAGGACATCTATGGGTATGGTAAGATTTTACGCAACTATTCCATGTCCTACTATTTTCATGTTGCAGTATTCCAAACTCTTGGGTGATTGCTAAAGCTCAATGGGAAGAAGAGTGTGGAGTCTTGCATCTGTTTTCTAGGAATCCATGGAATATTGCCCTGGCAAATCCTGCCATAAATGTGCAAATATGGTCCAATCTGTAATGTTTGGTAAAGGTGTGGACAGAGGTCAATGTAGCTGCTTCTAAAATGGAGGCAGTATCTAGTCCTTTAAAGAAGGCTCCAGATGAAGCCATAGCTCTAGTGGAATGAGCCTTTCTTGGATCCTAAAGATTTTGCACGGTATGAGTAGCAGAAGGAAATTGCCCTGAATATCCAGACAGAAATGGTCTGCTTTGTCATGGCTTTCCCTGGAGCCCTGGGGTGAAATGAGACAAACAAGCGGTCCGATTTCCTGAAGGACTTGGTCTTGTCAAGGTAAAATCTAAGTTGTCTGTGAACATCAAGGGGGTGTAAGACTCTCTTACTGTCATTCTGTGAATGAGGGAAGGCAGCGGGGAGGTGAATACCTTGGTTTAACGATAGCTCATTGACCACTTTAGCATGAAGGAGGGACTGGTCCTAAAGGTCACCCTATCCTTGTGAAAGGTGAGAAAAGGAGGAATTGCAATGAAGGCCTGTAGCTCTGACACTCTTCTGGCTGATGTCAGGGCTATCGGGAGTACAGTTTTCCCAAGTACAGTGTTTTAGAGAAGCTTTATATGCTGGTTCAAAGGGGACAACAGTGAGCTTCTCCAAAACATAGTTCAGGTCCCATGGGGGTGGAACTGGCTTCCTGGGGGACCTGAGATGCAGCACTCCCTTCAGGAATGACTTTGCATGCAATCGAGACACCAAAGGGGGATCCAGAGGCAGACAAGCTGAAATAGCAGCAAGGTGGGCCTTAAGAGTATACCAACCCTGTCTGCAATAGTTCACACAGGTATGACAATACCAAGGGACATAGGTTCATAAATGTGTACTAGGCTAATGGCCCTGGAGCCTTTACAAGCCTAACCCATAGGATTACCCTGGCATCGTGCCACCCAACCTTAGTTCCCAGACCCTCTGTCGAGTAGAGCCACTGCAGTGATTCTCGGGGTGAATTTTCTATTTCCCATCCACTCATCAAGATTTCTCTTGAAGAAGGCCAGTGAAGTGCTCTGCTTGACATGTATGGGAAGTCTATTCCATAGCAAGGGCAGTCTCTGGGTTATGAACCTGTCTCTCTCCAGCATGTTCTGTTGATTGAGGTAATGAGGTTGAGGTCTCTAGACCATGTGGTGCGGGGGATTGGGATTTCTTTACATGTAGCATTTCTAACAGAGCTGGGTCAGACATGGCTTTGTAAGTCAAGCAGAGATCGCCTTCAAGTAGGCGATATGAGATGGACAATAGTTGGAGTTTTCTGAGTCTGTTCATATAGGACAAATTTTAAGGCCTAGGATCCTCTTTGTGAGGTACTTTTGAGGCCTATCCAGTTGTTGTCAGTGTCTAGTGAGGTACATGCCAAATGAGGCATTGTACTCTATGATTAGCCTAATGAGGGAAGAGTAGAGGGAGACAATGACCTCTTTCGTCCTGGATGCAAAACCCTTAGTAATGAGATGTGCCACACAGAAGGACTTTTTGACCACAGTGGCAATGTGGTGATCAAGAGAAAGGTTGCTGTCAACCTGTGTTCCCAGATCTCTTAACACCTTCTGTGTACAGTGGAGTACCATCGATGTGGCAATTCAAGGGAATTGGGTTTTTCCCTAAGGGGGATGACTGCATTTTTTGGCACGGTTCTGACACCGGTCGTTGGTCTCAGTGAGGCCTTTCTGTAGGAAGTCAACATCACTTGGGAGAGTTAATAATAGCTCTCAACTTGCAATCGTCTGCGAACTTTGTCAGCCAGAGTCCCTTCGTGTTGGCCTGGACTTCAGAGATGTAGATACCAAACAGGAGAGGACCCAGGACCGAACCTTGTGGGGACTCAACTCGTGACTGGTCTGCAGTCTAACTTGGATTCAGCTACTTTCACACTGTGGGTTTCATCTGTGAGCCAGACTGCAACCCACATAGTGATATAGGGGTTGATGCCTAGCTTAGGGAGTTTTTCTATGATTCCTGAGTGGGGAATGGTATCAAATGCCTTGGCCAGATCAAGGTAGGCTGTATGAACCACCTTGCCTACATCCACAGCTCTGGTGACTGACTCAAAGAAGTCAACCAAGTTGAGCAGGCATGATCTACCCTTCACAAAACCAAACTGTGTAGGATCCAGAGTTTGGAGATTCCCTATATCCTTATTAGGTCCATGATGATGCGTTTAGTAGCTTTGCATATCAGACTTGTCAGGCTAATGGGGCGAAAGTTCCCAGGGTTTGTAGTCGCTCCTCCCTTGTGAGGAGGGATGACTGTAGCAGTGCACCATTTGGTAGGGACAAAGCCTGAGGTGAGGCTGTGACTGAACACAGCCTGGGATATTGTCAGGTCCCAAAGAAGCTGTATTCTTAGCCTTGGACAGTGATGTTTTAACCTGTGCAGCAGTAATAATGGGTGCCTGCCAATCTACTGGTATTTTGATTGGTCCTTGGGGGGGGGGGGGGCAAAGTTGGCACTGAATCTGCTGGCCAGTATACTGGCAGTATCTGTTGGCTCGGTATAGGAAGTACCATTGCTCAGAGCAAATCTGGGTACTGCCATAGCCAAGCTGCAAGATTCAATGTTGAGGGCTGAGGGTGCAGGATTTGGTTCTCCTGCTGAGACGGTAAGGTAGGTGTCTGAGGCAGGTGCCATGGAGAAATTTGTGACACAATGCACAGGAGTGGGTACCAGTGTTGGTGTGGCCAGTCTGGAGCAATCAAAATCATTTTTGGTTTGTACTGTTTGACTTTTAGCAGAACTTTGGAGAGCAGAGGCAGAGGGGGAAAGGCATAGACGGATAGGTTTTTCCAAGTGAAGGACAGAGCATCCACTCTCCAGGCTTTTTTGTGAGGAGTTCTTGTGTAAAATTTGTTCAACTGGCAGTTCTGGGGTGAGGCAAAAAGGTCTATGTCTGGGCTCCCCCATTTGCTTGTCAACATACTGAAAATCCGTGGTTCCAGTTTCTATTCGTGTGGGTCCATGAGATTTCTGCTTAGTTCGTCTGCTAGAATATTCAGCTTTCCTAGCAGGAATTGATGCTTGTAGTTGTACTTGGTAACTCAAGGATGTGTTCCACAATGCCATGGCTAGTCTGCAGAGGGCGTAGGAATGTGTGCCTCCCCCCTGCTTGTTTATGTACCACATAACTGTGGTGTTGTCTGTCTTTACCATTAGTTGTCCTGGATGAAGGTAGTCCTTGAAGGCTGTCAGAGCATTCTGTACAGCTAGCATTTCTTTTTGACTGATATGTAGGTGCATTTGATTTGGGCTCCATTTGTCCTGAATGCACTTCCCTGCCAGATGAGCCCCCCCCCCCCCATGCATAGTATGATGAGTCTGTAGTTAGGGTTTGGGCGGCAGGGGGTGGTGCGAATGGTAGCCCCTTGTTTTGGTGGCAGGCCTCAGCCCACCATAGGAACTCCAGGCGTAGGCAAGGAATGATAGGAATCATTGTTTCCAGGTTGTGACAATGTTGACTCCATAAGCTTTTTACGTACCACTGAAGTTTCCTCATATGCAATCTTGCTTATAAAATTAGAAGAATGCAGGAGGCCATGAACCCCAAAGCTTGCAGTATTTGTCTTGCAAATAGCAGGGTTTTTGTGGCCACCTGTTTGAAGTCACCAAATGAATTTGCTTTTCTGGTGTGAGGAAAGCCATCTGGGCAGTTGTATTTAAGCTTGCACCCAGGAATGTAATTTTTTGAGAGGGTACCAGTTGTGATCTTTTTGTTTATGGTGTACCCTAGACAAGTTAGAACCCTTTTTACAAACGCCAGATGTTTTAAAAGCAGGACCTGGTTTTCTGCCAGAATTAGACAGTCGTTCAGGTATGGATGTATTTGGATATTTCTTTGCCTGCAAAATGCAATTACTGGAGCTAGGCGCAGTAGATAAGCCAAAGGGCAGTGCAGAGAACTGATAATGCAAAAAGCCTGCTTTGAAGCGGAGGTATCTTCTGCAAGATTCCCTAATTGGGATATGCAGGTAAGCCTCTTTTAAATCCAGAGTTGCCAGCCAGGCATCCTTGCCTAGCATAGGAAGTAACTGGTGAAGAGTCAACATCTTGAATTTTGGAATGTCCAGAAAGGTGTTTAGAGTAGACAGGTCCAGAATTGGATGCCATGATTTGTCTTTTCTGGGTACCAGGAAAAATCTGGAATAGAAACAGTGTCCCTTTTCCTCTTTTGGTACTAGTTGAATAGCCCCCATGTTTAGGAGGGAAAGTACTTGTTTCTGAGCCTCTGCCTACTGATTTGGGGGCAGGTCTGGCCACCCGTTTGGAGTTGGCAATGTGTGGAAATGAAATCTGTATCCCTGGGACACTACATTAAAAAGCCATTTGTCCTGGGTTATAAGTTGCCAGTTTTTTGCATGAAGAGCCAGTTTTCCCCCCAAAGGGGCAGCTGAGAGGTAAGTGCTTGGTAATTTTAAAGGAAAGTCATTGAGACTGTTTACCATAGGGAGGTGTCTTATTTCCAGATTTGGAAGTGGAAGCACCCCATTGCTTAGTTCTGAAAGTCCCTTGGGACTGAAACCTGGTGCTTTTGGAGTATCTGGGTTTGGCTTGAGTGGATCTGGAAGGAGCTGGAAAGGACCAGTTCTTAGTAGTCCAGTGCCTACTAAATCTTGGAGGTTGCACTTGTAAGAAATCTTTCACAGTTTGCATAGATTTAGCTTTACCTTCCATATGTTTTTAGAACTTCTTCAGCCTTATTGCCAAACAGACTGTCCTGATGCAAAGGAGCATCCAGCAATTTTGCTTTAACATGATCAGGCAGAGACTGCTCCTTAAGCCAAGCATGCCTTCTAAGAACAGACCCAGTAACAGCAGCCCTGCAAGAAGCCTCTAAAGTATCAAAACCACATTGCAAAGTATGTTTTCCAACTTATTCAGCTGAATATAATAAATACTGTAAATCTTTTATTTTCCACACAGTCAGAAATCAACATAATTTTCTGTTTAAGCAGTCCCATGATATGCTGTTGATATTTTAGCATATAAAATTGACAGTTTAAAGCCCTGATTGCCAAGGTTGCAGAAGTATAAACCTTTTACCACATCTCTCCAGCGCCCTGGAGCCTCTATCAGAAGGGGTAGGATTTTTAGCAGTAGAAGCCTTAATGCCCTTGGGCCCCTGAGAAATGGTTACTGGGTCCGCAACAGGATTTTTGAAAAGGAATTTGTGGGACTCAGGAACCCTGTAGTATCTGTCTGGTTTACTAGGGGCCGGAGGCAGGGAATCAGGGGCCATACTGGATTCCGAAAACACAAACAATGTCTAGTACAGGAGGTATAGCCAAAGGCCTATGCTGAGAAAGAAGAAGGAAATCCCTAAGCCTTTTTATGGATTCAGAAAATTCCTGACTTTCCCAGTGGAAATGTTCCCTCCTTAAGGTATGTAAAGTTTCCCCAAAAGAAAAGTCCTCAGTGGGGGAAGCAGAGGGAAATGGAATCCTCTGCACCAGAATCCTCATAAGTAGGTATGGACAAATCCAGGTCATTAGATGAATCAGAAGAAACAGAGTCCTATTCAAAAAATTCATAGTCAAGCTCAGCTCTAGGTCTTTGGGGGGGGGGGGGTTGACTACCCCTAATTAGAGTAATTAAATCTTCAGCCATTTTGATCATTTGTTTTTTAGGCATAGGGGCCTGAACATGCTGCCTGGGCGTCATGTTTTTACACACAGATCGAGATTTAGGCCTTAGTATTGAAGGTGGAAACTGTTTAATATGCAAGTCTGTAGGCCTGAATACACCCTCAGAAGCCTGTGCCTGCACAGCGGCTCTGGACCCATCCAAGGTAGAGACATCTGCGGGTTCCATAGGCGAAGCATCTCGCGGCATACCTGACTCTGAATGGGTCTCAGTAGAGGCCTGCGAATCAGAAGTAGCGGGTATTCAGGGACTGCGAAAGCGCCTCACTGAGTACCAGTGAACTAGCGACTGTCTTAGAAGCATCGTCGGCAGTTTTGGACCCCAATGGCCTTTTTCTTTGCGTTTTTTCGGTATTCCGGTAGTCGGATGGCTAACCGACGTCATTTCTGGATAATTAAACTGAGAACCAAAATATTTAGAAGCAAAAATGTTCCGACGACGGATAGTGCGCTGATTAAATAAAGCACAAAACCGACAGCAAGGTACATCGTGGTCAGGGCCTACACAAGGAATACAGTACAAATGAAAATCCTTATGAGGTATTTGCTTCCCACAAGTAATGCAATTATTAACTTTTACTGACATCGGTAAGGAGCAAGAAAAAGTTTCCCCAACGGGGTACTTAGCTTTTAGTTGAAGACTTCGGTTCTGAAACTCGAAAATGAAAATTTCAGGAGTCTGCCGACCGGCACTTGCGAAGTGTTTCTGCTTCAGGCACCGCATGGCAAGAAAGACTAATGTAATGGCGTCAGCTGCATATTTTATACCCCTGACGACCTGACATCATGGAAGAAGGGACAGCAACTGACGCAGGACCCAAGACTTTGTTAATCAGGCCGACTGAGGGCAACCTGCCAGCAAATTACCCAAATGTAATGACTGCAACAGTGAAACATGAAGAACATCTGAGGTGGAGGGAAGCAGTGGTGAAGGCTTATCAGCCGAAACTGATACGGTGCCAGAGTCTGTAACAGGCCATTTAATAAGAAATCTAGCTGCCTCAGGAACCTTGTAAAATCTGTTAAGCCTTCAAGGGGCAGGAGGCTGAGAATCAGGGCTCACAGAGGCTGCATTAAAATCATCCAGAAATGCTGGCAAGACTGGAGGGATAGCTGAAGGAGTAGGAGTGTCCATTTGCAGAAGTTCGTAATACCTTTTTTGTACCACTGACATCTCAGTGGAATCCCACTTAAAGAACTCCTTAATTTTGGACATGGTCTCCCCAAAGGTGAAGTCCTCACCTGGAGTCTCTCTGTTTCAGCAGAATCCTCCTCTGGACAGGCATAACCAAGGGGAGATGGCAATTGAGATACACAGGGCAGAGTGTCTTCTGAAGAGGAGTCAGAGGAATCCTCAGCTTCAGGTGGAGGAATGTCTCAAGTCTGAGGCCTAGGGCTAATTATGGGGGGATCCACTGGGGAGGGATAAAGGTGTAGCAGGCCTAAGAGCCATGAAAGCATTGAAGAGACTGATAAAAAGGCTTGCCAGTCTGGTTGGCTCTCTGCAGGAGGAGAAACATGTTTTGACTTCTGTTTTCTTTTCAGGGAAGGCCTACAGGGCGTAGGGCCCAAGGTAGGTCTAAGTACACCAGGTTCTGCAGCAGTGGAAGGATCTATCTGGATGGCTGGTACAAGCCTAAGTTCCCCCCTCACATTCTGTAGCCAATGTCTGCATTACCTTCACAGACGTGCTTCTGCAGCTTCCTCAACAGTACCCACTATACCAATATCGGCGGTTTCTGAACGTTCTTCCAGGCTCACATTGGCCACACGAGGGTCGTTGGATGGGGGAGGTGCAGCAACGAATTCAGGCCTAGCAACTTTGGCCTTTTTTTTAGATGGCTCGACAGGCTGACCGGACAGCCCCTCCATAGCTAACATTAAGCATTTAAGACGCTGATTCTCCAAATAAATGTTGAGGGTGTGCAGATGGCGGAGTGGGGTCTTAGGGAAGAAGGCCTGACAGATCGCACAGGTCCTGTGGTCGTGTATAGGCCCTAAACAGAAAAGGCAAAGCTCGTGGGCATCCTTATGGGGGATCTGACGACCGCACTTGCGCATTCCCTTCCTGGATGACATGAACCTAAACAGGCATGCAGTGACCCAAAAGAACAAAACATCCTCAACGGGGTACTTACCTTTGAAAAAGATGATCCGACGGCTGGTGCGGCAGGAACAGCTGGCGCCTGACTGGTGGCACAAAAGTTCTAAGGTATGGTATGTGCAGACGTCATTTATAGGGCCCAAGTTGCCTTAGCCAACGTCAGACGTCCCACGTGCTTTGCAGTGACTACAAGCTTTTGCATACCTGGCAAACATTCGGGCAGCAAGAGAGGATAACCCAAGAGTTTGGGATACTGTAACATGAGAACAGAAGGACATCAGGTTGAAAAACAGTAAGAAATTAAATTACTGGACCTAGGCCATAAAGATATCTCACAGTTTTGAATGAAGCCAGAGACACGTCTAAGTAGTATGGTTTATTAGCTCCTGTCGGAAGAGTGGAAGTGTTTTATGACTTCCAGGAGCTGCACCAGATCTTAGCAAGGCTGTGTGTGTGTGTGTTATTGACACACAGGTGCCAAGTCTTAGCAGCTTCTAGAAAGGGGGGGGGGGGGTTGCATGGGAACTAGAAGTCAGATAACCATATGATGGACTCCAGAACGACATCACATACATTAAAATAACGTAAAACTAGGTGAAACTGAAGTTTCATGGCACTCTGTTTTGGAAACCCGACATAGAAGGATCGCTCACCTACTTCATCTTGTCTTTCTGTATTATGTAACTTAACTAGGGAATAGTAACTCTTGAGATCATTTAGGAAAATACAGTGAGATTAAGTTAAGCACTGTTTTTCTGTATCTGTGTAAATCTATTCATCTGAGATATTTTAATATTTCCTGTGGTTGAAACTCTGGCGTTTACTGTAAATAGACATTTAGTATTTTTACATTCTTTTATTACTTATTATTAAATATATTAAAACTTTTTGTTGCGGCTGGTCCTTTTGAGAATATTGTAACCTTTGAGAGTACTCGCATCTGTTTGGTGACTCTGAGGCCACTCCTGAAAGCCTTACTACACTGGTTAAATTACCATTCGTATTAATATTAATTTCACTCAGTATAATTGGGTACCCTTGTAGCAGCCTTAGAGTATCTGGCTTGGGAGTGTCTGGTGACAGCAAATACCTTACAGTTTGTTCAGAAAGTGGCATAGGTAGTAAACCTGCACCAGCCTTTCCCAGGTGTGTGCGTGTGTGTGTGTGCAAATTAAATCTCAAAGAGTGTGTGTATCAGCTACTTGGAGCAGGGACAAACAGCACTGGTTTCAGAGAGAGTGAGTGGTGGAGGACTTGGCTTGGACACTTGGCTGAGGAGTTAACTCTGTAGCTGTGCCAGTGGGAAGCCTTACTGGGGACCTGGGAAGAGACAGAGAAGAGAAACCCAGATCCCAGGCCAAGTGTGTTCTCTGTGCGCTCTTAAGGGATACTGTGCTGCATCTGGAAATACTGAGTGCATCCATTTTTGTTCCAAGTGAACATAATTCTACAGTGTCAGTGGTGAGGACTCAGGCTCCTTGATTATATCCTTATCTGAAGACAGAAACCTGGAAGAGGGCAAAAGTTGACACCCACAGCAGGGTCAGCAGGAGGACACAAATAAGAACTGACAATCCTCAGGAGCCTTAAAGAACCTGAGAATCAGGAGACTTAAAAGCAGCTATAAAGATGTTTAACAAAGCAGCCAACACAGGAGGTACTGAAGAAGGTATAGGAGTATATCCACCTGAAGCAGCTCATACCTTTTCTGGATATCAGACACTTGATAAGAATCCCACTTGAATCATTCTAGCTACTGTCTCCAAAAGATAACTCCTCAAAAGGGCAATCAGGACTAAGACTCCTCTTCATCAGAACCACAAGTCAAAGGCAAAGGCAATTGGGAAGAATAAGACAAGGACCTAACATCAGACTCCAAACCCTCATCTGAGGAATTGGGTTCCATAGTCCTTTTGGAAGGAGTAGAAGTCCAAGGGGGAGAACAGGGAAAAAAAAACATGAAAAAACTTCAAGGCCATTAAGGCACTAAACAGGCCCAGTGTAAACTCTTGCCATTTCCTTCAAGGATCTATACTGCATACAGAAGTAAACTTAGTCTTCTACCATTTCTTGGTAGGAACGTCAGAGCTAACAAACACAGAGGGTTCTGAGCTTTGACTAGATTCAATGAGAGTACCATAAGCCTCTTCCCTGACAAGAATCTGCGGAATCTATTCAGGACCCTCAGAGATAACCAACCATGGTTCACCCTCAATGTCTGGAGCAGACACCTGCAAATCCTCAGAGGACATGCAAAAGGAAGGATCCTTGACTTGCTTCTGACAGGGTTGGAGCAGAGGAATCTGAAACAGACGCTAGATGGCCTATAGAGCTATCACCCAGTTTTAGAGAACCGTCTGGTGGAGGCTGGACAGCCAAAGAATCTAGCCGAGACTTCCTGGCCTTCTTACTTAATGGTAACCTTGGGGGTTAGAAGAGTCTGCCATGCTACCCTTGGCTAACAGTTTCAGCTTCGGGTTCTTGACACAGAAGTTGGTTGTTTTCCTTGGTCATCTAAGAGGCTTAAGCACAAAGGCTTTACAAAATGCTACAGGACATATGGTCGTGGTAAGCACCATGACAAAAAACACTGTGATGATCCTTATGGGGAATCTGCCTCCCACACTGACATTTTTCCTTCCTTGATGACATGAACTCTAGCCAACTAAAAGAGAAAAAGACCAAAAGAAAAAAAGACCCCAACAGGGCACTTATCTAAAGGCTAGGTATTCAGCACAACAAGAGTGTGTTCAGACTGACGGTAAAGTAGTTCTGGTTAACAGCGAACATACACTAACTTTATGCCCTACATCTTGAACAGGATGTACGGCACATATAAGATCTAAAGGCTTTGGTAATAATGACCAGATGTTGGACTATGCTTGGCAGGAGATCCCCATGTTGAAGAATACTGCAACAGTTATAGGACATCTGTGGTTCTGTCCAAAGTGGGATGAAAAAGATGGGAAGTTTGTTATCTGTGTAAAAATTATGTCAATGTTTAGGTCACTGAAGAGACTATAGTAACAAAGTAAAACAAATTTTGTCCTTAATGTCCGTACAAAAATATAATGTAAAACATTTTTGTACAGAATAAAATCTAGGATATTTTAAATGCGAAGCAGAGGGAACCTTATCACGGACTGGTTTACATACTAGTAATCAAGGTTTTATATTGTGACAAAACAAATAAGACTGGAGAAAAGCAAACTAAAAAAGTTAATGTGATCGTGAGCAGCTGGGGATTTAAAAGTGTATTAATCACATATGAAGAATTAAAGGATATTCCTGTTTTTATAGAGGTGAATATCTAATGTTTTTGTTTAAGCTACAAACATTATTTAAACAAACAGGCTTGAAAAACATGAGAAAATGATGAGAGACTGAAAATTGTTACTACCCTGCATATGCAAAGTTATTAGCAGTTTGATTCTTATTGGCACATGACTCTGACAGGAGATAGAGAGCAAGAAGGTACAAGCAATTAATAAGAGGCCTGACAAGTGTGTTTTGTGTGAAACCTACAAGGATTCTTTCTTGAATCTGAAAAGTTACTAGCTTTTCCCCCATTAGCAAATACCTTCAGTTGAAGACAGTGTCTGCACAGGAACAAGCAATTTATCGTGTTAAGTCTGAAAATTATGTTCTGAGTTAAGGCACAATATAATTATCTTTTAAAGGCGGAAACTGGAAAGCCATCCAGTGGAAAAAAAATGAACGCTGAAACTGTGGGAAGTAGAGTTATACTAATCACTTCACAGTCGCCTTAGTATTTTAACGTATTAAATGTAAAGGAAAGATAAGTAAAATCTTACCATAACCATAGATGTCCTTCTCTTCCATGAATTAGTATTCTACTTGTGGGTTTAACCTTCTTCCTCCCGTTTGTCCGGCCAAGTTTAAAAAGATTTTCAGTCCCTCTTGGTGCACCGGACGTCTGACATGGCTGCAGGAACGTGGGCCATAAAAGTGACGTCTGCACATACCAGCCCTCAATACATAGTAAAAGCCCCAGTCGGAGCCAGTCCTGTAAGGGCATAGCCTGTTCAATATCACTCTGGACAGAAAGTGCAATCATACAAGTAGGGATTGTGGGTGGGAAGGAATACTGCAACATGGAAGAGAAGGACATCTACGGTTATGGTAAGATTTTACACAACTTTCCTATGTCCTTCTATTCCAATGTCGCAGTATTCTACTTGTGGGTGAGTGCAAAAGCTCACTTAGGATTGGGAGGTGGCCTAGATGAGGTTTCCAGGAATCTGTGTAGGATAAACCTGGCAAACCCTGCCTCTGGAGATCTGGTCCAGTTTGTAGTGTTTGGTGAAGGTGTGAACGGAGGACCAAGTGGCTGCCTCAAGTATGGAGTTGGTGTCTAACCCTTTAAAGAAAGCTCCGGAAGAGGCCATTGCTCTGGTGGAGTGGGTCTTGACATTGCCCTGCAAGGTCTTACCATGGTGTAAGTAGCAGAAGAAAATAGGTTCATAGGTAGGTACTAGGCTATCTGCCTGAAGGCATTTATAAGCCTAGCCGAAATATGTTGACTTTTGCCACCCCCTTAGATTAGTTCCCTGTGCCTCTGTCCAGCAGAGCCATTGAAGTGATCCCCGGGGTAAACTTTCCGTTTCCCATTAACTTGTCAAGGTTTCTCGAAGAGTGTTAGCGAGGAGCTCTGCCTACTATAGACTGGATTCTTGTTCCAGAGCATGGGAAGTCTCTGGGACAGGAATCTATCCCTCCAGCAGGTCCTATTTATTGTTGTGGTGAGGTTTAGATCCCTAGATTGTGTGGCTCAAGGGGATGTGGTTTTCTTTAGGTGGAGCATGTCCACCAATTCTGGGTTGGACATGGCCTTGTATGTCAGGCACAGATGACCTCTGAGTAGGCGGTATGCAACCGAGTACAGCTGGAGTTTCTTCAGTTGAGCTGCATAGGGCATCTGTTTGAGGCCAGTGATCCTCTTGGTGAGTTACTTCTGTGGTCTTTAGAGCTGTTGCAGGTGTCTTGTAAGGTACACCCCAAATGGGGCATTGTATTTTATGATAGGTCTGATGAGTGATGCGTAGAGGGGCACAACGACCTCTTTTGATCTGGATGCAAACCCTTTTATGATTAGGTGGGCCACATAGAAGGATTTTCTAACTACTTTGGCAATGTGATTATCAAAGGAGAGATTACTATCTACTTGGGTACCCAGATCCCTTATTACGGCTTCCGTACTTAGGGGGCTACCACCTATATGGAAGTTTGTGGGTACTTTGTTTTTTCCAAAGGGGATGACTATGCACCTTTCTGGCATTTAGCTTGAGGCCATGGTTTTGACACTAGGTATCTGTCTCAGTGAGACCCGTTTGGTGGATGTCTGTTAGCCGGAGAGTCAATTATAGCCCCTAGTTTGCAGTTGGCTGCGAACTTAGCCATAGACTTCCTGTGCTTGCCTGTACCTCTGAGAAGTATATGCCGAACAGGACGGGTCCTAGGACTGTGCCCAGGGGAATGCCACTTGTAACCGGCTTAGAGTCAGACCTAGCTCCCGCAACTCTTACTATGTGGGTTCTGTCCGTGAGCCAGTTGGCAACCCATCTCATGATGTAGGGGTTTATGTTCAGGGTGGTGAGCTTGTCTACAATACTAGAATGGGGAATGGTGTCGAAGGGCTTTGCGAGGTCTGGGTAGGCTGTATGGACCACCTTTCCCTCGTCTATAGCCTTGGTAACTGTCTAAAAGAAGGCCCGGGAGGAACCAGGCCAAAATGGTCTGTTTGCTCACAGCTTTCCCCAAGGCCCTGGGGTGGAAGGAGACAAACAGCTGGTCTGATTTCTTAAATAGTTTGGTTTTATGAAGATAAAACCCAAGTTGTCTGTGGATGCCTAGGGAATGTAGCATTCTCTCACTATCTCCCTGTGGGTTAGGGAAGAAAGGTGGATGGGCTGGTTTAAGGATAGATCATTCACTACTTTGGGAATGAATGACAGGTTTGTCCTGAGGGTCACCCTGTCCAGGTGGAAGATTAGGAAAGATGGTGTAGCCATAAGAGCTTGCAATTCTGAAACCCTTCTGGTGGAAGGAACTACCAGAAATGCAGTTTTCCATGTGCAAAATTTTAAGGTGGCCTTATCTGCTGGTTCAAAAGGGGCTAGATTGAGTTTTTCTAGAACATAGTTTAAGTCCCAAGGGAGGGGGAGACTGTTTCCTGGGTGGTCGCAAGTGTAACACACCTTTGAGGAAAAGTTTGGAAGGGAGTCTGGATGCAAGGGGTGGATCCACGGGGAGGCAGGCAGAGATAGCAGATAGGTGTGCCTTCAAAGATGAGTAAGACAACCTTGTCTGCATGAGTTCACACAGGTATGACAGGATGAGAGGCATATCGCCTTCTAGAGAGTCCAACTGTCTTGTGACACCAAATACAAACTTTTTCCATTTACAGAGATAGGACTTCCTTGTGTTGGGTTTTCTGGCCTCCAAGAGGACAGTGAGTACATCCTTGTTATATAGGTGTCTGAAGGGGATCAGAATCCTATCAGCCACAGGGTGAGGTGCATGGATTGCCACTGTGGTTGTATCTGCACCCCCTTGCTCTGTGTGAGCAGGTCAACTGAATGGGATATCTTGTGATCGCTCTTGGACAGGTGAAGAGGAGGGAACCAGTGCTGTCTTGGCCAGTAGGGAGTCACCAGCAAGATTTTGGGAGAGTCCTGCTGAATTTTCAGCAGGACCCTTTGCATCAATGGGAAGCGGGGAGGCATTCAGGAATTTCCCCTTCCAGGTAATCGAGAAGGCATCAGTTGCTAATGCCTTGTGGTCTGGTGTCCTGGTACAGTAGCCAGGAAAAGTACAGTTGTGTACCTACCATAAATGTAGATGTTAGAGTGTATTCACTGTTGCAGTCATTACTCTTGGGTTATCCTGCTGGCAGGCTACCCGAAGTCGGCCAGAATTCCAAAGTCTAGGTCCGGCGTCAGTTGCTGTCGCCTCTTCCCTGATGTCAGTGCGCCAGGGGTATAAAAAGATGCAGCAGACACTATTTTCTTCAGTTTTTCTTGCCCCAGATGTCAGGTGCCCCCAAAATGGTAGGCTAAAAAAAATTATGCCAATACTTATGCATGCAGTAAAATAAACATTTCCTTCATCTACAAGCAAATACACCACATAGGTTGTATAAGATAGAGAAGTACAGGCAAGTCCCAGCAAAGAAAAGGGGGGTGGTGGGTGGGTAACCTGGACTGCAACAGTGAATACACTCCAACATCTACATTTATGGTAGGTACACAACTGTACTATGTTAATAGTGTTTTCACTGTTGCAGTCACTACTCTTGGGTTGAATCCCAAAGCGGAGGTTGGGTGGCTGGGCCTAAATAGGATTAGGAGAGGCTATAAGGCCTTGCAGAACTGCAGTGGCGAAGCCTGCTCTGGATTCAGAGTAGAGAGGTAAATGATAGTGCTTTGTAAAAGTGTGCACTGAACTCCAAGTTGCAGCCTCTAAAATGTCTTTGGTTGGTACTCCTCTGAGAAAGGCTGCTGAAGTGGCTGCTGCCCTTGTAAATGAGGCCTAATGCCCTTGGGCACTGATTTGTCATGTTGTGAATAGCAGAAACGAATACAGTGGCCTATCCATTTTGAAATAGTCTGTTTTGAGATGGGCTTTCCTTGAGATCCTGCAGCATATACCACTAAAAGTTGCTCAGTTTTTCTGAAAGCTTTAGTTCTGTCCAAGAAGAAGCGTAGTTGTCTGTGTATGTCCAAGGAATGCGGAAGTCTCTCACCCTTATTCTGTGGGTTTGGATAAAAGGTAAATGAATGGTTTGGTTAAGGGCCACACTGGACACTACCTTAGGCATAAATGTTGGATTTGTCCTTAGAGAAACCCTGTCTGGATGGAAAATGATGAAAGGTTCCACAGCCATGAGTGCCTGCAACTCTGAAACTCGTCTTGCAGAAGTTATTGCTAGGAGCAGAGCTGTTTTCCAAGATAAAAACTTTATATCAGCTGTATTGGACAGCTCAAAAGGCGGCAGTGTGAGTTTTTCCAAGACACAGTTGAGGCCCCATGCAGGTATTGGGGCTCTCCTTGGAGGTCTGATGTTTTTGGCCCCTCTAAGGTACTGCCTTAGCAATGGATGGGAAAAAAATAGGAGGTTCCGTATTGTAATGAGCTGAAATGGCAGAGGCATGAATTTTAATTGATGAAAAGGATAGGCCTTTGTCCAGCACCTCAGTTAGGTATTGTAAAATCTGAGGAATATTTGGTACAGATGTGTCAATTCCTTGTGCCTGGTTCTAAGCACAGAATCTTTTCCATTTTTCTGCATAACATTTTCTGGTACTGGGCCTCCTGGCCTCCAAAACAACATCCTTCACTGCTTTAGAGAGAGGTGTGCTTTGAATGGTTACATTATCCGCCATGCTGCCAGATTTAGGGTCCTGAGTTGGCTGTGCGGAATCTGATTGTTTCGCTGGGTCAGTAAGTGAGGAATTAGAGGCAATGTCCAGGCTGGGCCTTGAGACAAACTTTTTAGGATTGGATACCAGTGCTGGCGTAGACAGTCTGGAGCAATTAGAATCATTCTTGGCTTCTCTTGTCTGACCTTTAGGAATACCTTTGGGAGGAAAGGCAGAGAAGGAAAGGCATATACTGTTAAGACTTTTCCAGCTGAATGACAGGGCATCCACTTTCCATGCTTGCTTGTGATAAGTCCTTGTGCAGAATTTCTGTAGTTGGCAGTTGTGAGGGGAGGCAAATAGATCTATGTCTGGGCATCCCCATTCCTTTATCATGCTGAAGACTTGTGGATCCAGTTTCCACTCGTGGGGATCTGTAAGGTTTCTGCTTAGTTCGTCTGCCAGAATATTGTTCTTTCCTGGCACGAATTGTGCTTGCAGGTGTACTTGTTAAGTCAATGCTGTCTCCCACAAAGTCATGGCTTGTCTGCAGAGGGGGTAGGAATGTGTGCCTCCCTGCTTGTTTATGTACCACATGAATATAGTATTGTCCGTCCTTATCAGAAGTTGGCCTGGATGGAGTAGATCCTTGAAAGCTGTCAGGGCATTCTGAACAGCTAACATCTCTTTTTGATTGATATGTAGATGCATTTGGCTTGTGGACCATGTGTCCTGAATACATTTTCCTGCCATGTGTGCTCCCCAGGCATAATCTGATGCATCTGTTGTTATTGACTGCCTGGCTGTGGGTAGAGTGAATGGCTGTCCCTTGTTGAGGTGACAGGCATGTGCCCACCATCGAACTTCCTGTTGCAGGAAAGGAATGAGGGTAATTAATGCTTCCAGGCTTTGACAATGTTGAGTCCAGACACTTTTTAGGTACCATTGAAGTTTCCTCATATGCAGTCTGGCATATGGAATTAGAAGAATGCAGGATACCATGAAGCCCAAAGCCTGCAGAATTTTTCTTGCAGATAACTGGGTCCTTGTTGCCAACATTTTGAAGTAAGAAGTTAGTTGCCTTTGTTTGTCTGGCATGAGATAAGCCATCTGGGCAGTTGTATTTAAGCTTGCACCCAAGAATATTATCTCTTGAGAGGGTACTAGTTTTGATTTATTTTCATGTACTGTGTACCCTAGGCAAATTAATAATCTTTTTACGAATGCCAGATGCTTTAGTAGTGTCTCCTTGTTCTCTGCTTGTATAAGGCAGTCGTCCAAGTAAAGATAAATTTGAATTCCTGTGTCTGCAAAATGCAATTACTGGTGCCAAGCATTTTGTGAAGACCCTGGGCGCAGTAGATAAGCCAAAGGGCAGTGCAGAGAATTGGTAGTGCATTGAGCCAGCTATGACTCTGAGGTATCTTCTGCAAGATTGTCTGATTGGTATATGCAGGTATGCCTCTTTTAGGTCCAAAGTTACAATCCAAGCCTTCTTGTCCAGCATGGGCAGAATCTGCTGCAGAGTTAACATTCTGAATTTTGGAACGTCCAGAAATGTGTTTAGAAAAGACAGGTCTAGTATTGGTCTCCAGGCTTTGTCCTTTCTGGGAACTAAGAAAAGTTTTGAGTAAAATCCTTGTCCCTGCTCTTGCTGTGGTACTTGCTGAATGGCCCTCATGTGCATAAGGGACGAAACTTGTTTTTGTGCCTCTGCCCATTGACTGCGTGGCAGGTTTTGCATACCTTTTGCCTTTGGCAGGGTGTGAAAGTGGAACCTGTAGCCCTGGGACACTATATTCAATACCCATTTGTCCTGGGTGATCATGTGCCAATTTTGAGAGAAAAGTGCTAGTTTTCCCCCTAAGGGGGCTGCAAGAAGATAAGTGCTTGGTGCTGGCAGTGGCAAGTCATTGGGACTGTTTCCTGTATGGCTGTGCTTTGTCTTCTCCAGTTTTGGAGGTAGAAACGCCCCCCTGTTTAGGCCTGTATGAGCCCTGGGGCTGGGATCTGCCTCTGGGACGTCGCCTCTTTGTGGCCTGTCCGACACTGGAAAGGACCAATTCTTTGTAGGCCAGTTCCTGCTAAATCTTGGTGGCTGTACCTGTAAGAAATCCTTTACCGCTTGCATAGATTTCGCTTTGTCCTCCATTTTCTTCAAAACCTCCTCTGCTTTAACACCAAATAAAGTATCATGCTGTAATGGAGAATCTAATAATTTTGCTTTACATAATCAGGCAGATTCTGTTCCTTTAACCAAGCATGCCTTCTAATGACAGAACCCGTAACTGCGGCCCTGCAGGAGGCCTCCAGAGAATCAAAACCACATTGCAATGTATGCTTTCACACTTGTTCAGTTGCATGCAATAAATCCTGTATTTCCTTATTTTCTGTACAATCAGAATTAGTCAACATTTTCTGTTTTAACAGTGACATTAAGTATTGCTGATATTTAATCATATGAAATTGACAATTTAAAGCCCTCACAGCCAAAGTAGCAGAAATGTAAACCTTTTTCCCCCATCTGTCTAGTGCCCTAGAATCCGTGTCAGAAGGGATAAGGTGTTTTGCAGTAGCAGCCTTAACCCCCTTGGGACCCTGAGAAATAGTTTCTGGGTCAGCAGCAGGGTTTTTATAAAGAAATGTATGTGAATCTGGAACCCTGTAGTATCTGTCTGGTTTAACAGGAGCTGGAGGTAAGGAGTCTGGAGAAAGGCCGGACTCTGAAAATACATCTACAATGTCTAGCACAGGGGGAATAGCAAGAGGCCTGTGCTCAGGAAGTAAAAGAAAATCTCTAAGCCTTTTCTTTGATTCTGGGTAATCTCGGCTCTCCCAGTGGAAGTGCTCCCTCATGGTATGCAGGGTTTGCCCAAAAAATAATCCTCGGGGTGAGAGGCTGAAGGAATGGATTCTTCAGCATCAGAATCCTCAGAGGGAGGAAGAGAGTATCCCTGTACAGACGAGGAGTCAGAGGAAAGTACAGTTTTGTACCTACCATAAATGTAGATGTTCGAGTGTTCACCCTGCTGCAGTCATCACACTTGGGTTATCCTGTCGTCAGGCGGTCCGCAGTCGGCCGGATTTCCAAAGTCTTGGTCCGGCGTCGGTTGCTATCACCTCATCCCTGATGTCAGAGCGCCAGGGGTACATATATTGCAACCGACGCCATTTTCTTCAGTTTTTCTTGCCCCAGATGTCAGGTGCCCCCAAAAAGGTGATCCAAATCAGTACCAAAAAGTGAGAACACTGTACAGACACAAAAACCCTTCAGCTATAAGCAAATACATCAGTAAGGCATAGCAGAGGTTTAGCCAGTAAATCAGAGGGGTTGGAGGGAGGGTAACCTGGACTGCAGCAGGGTGAACACTCTAACATCTACATTTATGGTAGGTACAAAAAGTACAGTTTTGTACCTACCATAAATGTAGATGTTCGAGTGCTAATACAGCTGCAGTAATCACAGATGGGTTTTCAGCCGTCAGGCGGTCCCTCGGTCGGCCGAATTCCAAAGTCTTGGTCCGGCGTCGGTTGTCGTCGCTTACTCTTCTGACGTCAGTAAGGCCAGAGTATATAAGACACAGCCGATGCCATGTTCTTCAGTCTTTCTTGCCCCAGATGTCAGGTGCCCCCAAAAGGAAGGCAATACATAAATAAGGCTTATCTACATATGCAGGCAATGCAATGTAATGCAAAATCAGTGTAAGCAAGCAAATAAAACACAGCAGGATAACCCAGTCAGGTGGTATGAAGAGGTTGTTAGGCCCCATGCCTTTACCAAGTGGGGAAGGAGGGAGGGAAACCTGTACTGCAGCTGTATTAGCACTTGAACATCTACATTTATGGTAGGTACAAAACTGTACTATGTTCATCGTGCATACAGCTGCAGTAATCACAGATGGGTAGAGTCCCAAAGCTATGCATAGGGTGGTAGGTACTATGAGGAACTGGGTTGAGCCAGAATGCCCTGCAAAACGGCAGTGGCAAAGCCTGCTCTTGTTCTGGAATATAAGGGTAGGTGGTAGTGTTTTGTGAAGGTATGTACAGAACTCCAAGTGGCTGCCTCCAAAATATCCTTAGTAGGAACGCTCTGAGGAAGGCTGTAGAGGTGGCTGTGGCCCTGGTGGAGTGAGATCTGATACCAGTAGGGACAGATTTCCCATGATAGGAATAACAAAACCGTATGCAGTGGCCAATCCACTTGGAAATGGTCTGTTTGGTAACTGGTTTCCTTGAACCCCTACGCATAGGACACAAAAAGTTGTTCTGATTTCCTGAAGGACTTTGTTCTGTCCAAATAATAACGTAGCTGCCTATGGATGTCTAAAGTGTGAAGCAGCCTCTCCCCTTTGTTTTGAGGGTTAGGATAAAAGGTAGGTAGGTGTATGGCTTGATTTAAGGCTACCCTGGATACCACTTTTGGCATAAAAGATGGGTTGGTACGAAGGGAAACCCTGTCCTGATGGAAGATGAGGAAGGGCTGCACCGCCATGAGGGCCTGTAGTTCAGAAACCCTACGAGCTGAAGTGATGGCCAGAAGGAAAGCTGTTTTCCAGGAGAAATGTTGCAGATCTGTTGAGGCAGCAGGTTCAAAGGGAGGCAATGTTAATTTTTCTAGTATGTAATTAAGGTCCCAGGCTGGTATTGGTTGCTTCCTTGGAGGTCTTATATTCTTAGCCCCTCTGAGGAACTGTTGTAAGAGTGGGTGAGAGAATAAAGGAGGATCCGTGTTGAATTCTGCAGAAATGGCTGAGGCATGTATTTTTATGGAAGAAACTGAAAGTCCACTGTTCAGCAGTTCAGCTAGGTACTGTAAAACCTGAGGCAAGTTCAATTTTCTAGGGTCCTGGCCTCTTTTCTCATTCCAACAGCAAAACCGCTTCCATTTTGCGGAGTAAGCTTTTCTAGTAGATGGTCTTCTGGCCTCCAAAATGACATCCTGCACCTCCTTGGAGAGTAGGGACTGTTGTGGTGTCAAGGAATTTTCCATGCAGCGAGGTTGAGTGTTTTCAGCTGACTGTGAAGAGTTTTGTAGCTGTTCTGAGTCAGTAGGAGAGGCATTAGAGGCAGGGACCAGGGAGGAGTGTGTGTTAGACTCCTCAGGAGTGGATACCAGTGTTGCCTTGGCCAATCTGGCGCAATCAGTATCATCCTCGGTTTGTCTGTTCTTGCTTTCAAAAGCACCTTGGGCAGAAGGGGCAGAGGTGGGAATGCATAAACTGTCCATGCTGTCCAACTGAATGAAAGGGCGTCCACTTTCCAGGCCTTTGGATGAAAGGTCCTTGAACAAAACTTTTTCAGTTGATAGTTCCTGTGGGAGGCAAAAAGATCTATGTCTGGCCTCCCCCACGCTTGGATTATCTCTGTAAACACCTGAGGATGTAACTTCCATTCGTGTGGATCTGTCATATTTCTGCTTAGAGTGTCTGCCAGTGTGTTTTCCAGTCCTGGCAAGTACTGTGCTTGAAGTTCGATTTGTCTTTCCAGAGCCAAGTTCCAAAGAGTCATGGCTAGTCTGCACAAGGGGTATGAATGTGTTCCTCCTTGTTTGTTTATGTACCACATTACTGTGGTGTTGTCTGTTCTCATCAGTAATTGTCCTGGATGCAGGAAGTCCTTGAAAGCTGTAATTGCATTTATCACTGCTAGCATTTCTTTTTGATTGATGTGAAGGTGCTTTTCCTTTTGGGACCATCTGCCCTGAATGCACCTGTCCTTCATGTGCGCCCCCCAGGCATAATCTGAGGCGTCTGTGGTTATGAATTGTTTTGCTTGAGGCTTGCAAAATGGAAGGCCTGTGTTTACTTGACATGCTTGGGCCCACCATAGAAATTCCTTTTGCAAACATGGAATTATTGGTATAATTGCTTCCAAACTGTGACTGTTGAG